>NC_090436.1:530698804-531001834 GCF_031143425.1 Pleurodeles waltl
TGTTGGAAAGACATACGTTTTTTAGTAGGATCCAGGGGAGGGATGAGAAAGTTTCGAGTTATATAGCTAGCCTTAGGGGTCTGGCTGCAACCTGTGATTTTGGTAATCTAGAAGACTCACTTATCAGAGACCAATTGGTGAGATGTACTAATAATAGCAAAGTACAGGAGAAACTATTAATTATAAGTCCCTCCTTGAAAGAAGCAATAGAAGTAGCTAAAAGTATAGAACAGACAGCAGAATGCATAAAAGCCCTCAAAAATTCCACTTTGGTGGAGGAAGTAAAGGAAGTTAGAACAATAAATAATCAAGAAGACAAAGACTGTAGGAGTGGTGAAGAATTCACAATTCATGAAATCACCAGTAAAAAGAGTACCAATGGGAGTGTTAAGAACAGGTGCTATAGGTGTGGTAATGCTAAACATTTCGCTAACAGCTTAGAATGTCCAGCCCGGAATTGTATTTGCAGGAAATGTGGAAACAAAGGGCATTATGCGAGAGCATGTAGAAGAGAAAGAGATGAGAATTGTAGTAAGAAAATTGTACATAAAGTGGAAAATACTCAAGACAATCACAGCAAATTTGTGTTACAAGTGAAGGAAAACAATGATAACACAGTTCCAAAGTCTACTTATCCGTCATGTGAAATAGACCTAAATGGAGAGCGTATAAGGGTTTTTGCTGATTCCTGTTCTCCATTTACATTTGTAAATTTTTATATCTTTGAAAGTAAGTTCAAAAACAAGGGGTACAAGCTACAACCAGTTGATATCTGTCCAGGTGGCTACAATAGTGATCCTATACCCCTGAAGGGAATGATGACCATGCTTATAACATTTAAGGGCAGATCGACTACAGGTAAAGTGTATTTTACCAAAAAGGGCTCAAATCTGTTAGGATGGGAGCATCAGCGAGATTTAGGTATACGCTTAGATCCAAACAGAGAGGAACCAGTATTGCAGGTGGGGAATACATAGAATGATTATACAGTGTGCAATGAGTTCCCAAGTCTTTTTGAAAATAAACTTGGTCGACTAGTAGACTATCAGCACAAAATCATAGTTAAGGAGGGTGCGATTCCTATTGCACACAGGGCCAGACCGGTACCACTCATGTTGCAAGAACCACTGAAACTTGAATTGTGCCGCCTACAACGACTGGGAGTTATTGAACCTATTGATAGTGCACTATGGGTTGCTCCGGTTGTGATTACTAAGAAGGCTGGAAGCCAGGGGATTCGAGTATGTGTAGATTTGAGAGACCTAAATGCTAATATATGGGTAGAGAGATTCCCCTTACCAAAAATCAATGAAATGTTAAGCACAATGGGACCAGCCAAGATATTTAGTGTTTTGGATCTCTCCTCAGCGTATCACCAAGTGGAACTTCATCCATCCTCACGCTCTCTCACCTCATTTATTACACCATTCGGAGCTTACAGATACTGTAGAATGCCCTTTGGGTTAGCCTCTGCTGCAGCTGTATTTCAGCGCATCATGCAGAATATATTGAAGGGTATGGATCACGTGTTGTGCTTCCAAGACGATGTGTTGATATATGGCAACAGTAAAATGGAGCATGACGACACCCTGAGGAGTGTTCTTCAAGCTTTGCATAAAGCGGGTATGACAATTAAGAAATACAAATGTAAATTTGGAGTAACATCAGTGGAGCATCTAGGCCATAAAATTTCAGAAGAGGGAGTCAAACCTAAAAATTATGTGGTGAAAGCAGTAAAGGAAGCTTTAGCTCCCTCAAACAAACAAGAGCTTAGATCCTTTCTGGGCCTAGCCGAATATATGGCGAAATTTGTACGTAATTTTGCTATAATCACAGCTCCTCTAAGAACACTGTTGAAGAAAGATACCCCATTCCAATGGGGTAACGAATGTCAGCAAGCATTCTGCGACATTAAAGAAGCTATAAGTCATTCACCACACTTAGGAAAATTTGATCCTAAATTAAAAACGTATGTGTCAACAGACGCTAGTGGCCAAGGATTAGGTGCGATGTTATATCAGAAATTGGATGGGCAAGAAAGGATTGTGGCTTTCGCCTCAAGAGCATTGAATGAGGCAGAAAGACGATACTCAACAATTGAAAGAGAAACATTGGCTTGCTTTTGGGCCGTAATTCATTTCAAATTCTTCTTGTGGGGTTTACCGTTTACAATCAAAACGGACCACAAACCTTTGGTCAATGTATTCACCACTCAAGGCAGGGAATGTGCTACCCCACGGATAGCCAAGTGGTTATTAGGTTTGGAAGGGTATAACCTTAAAGTGGAATATGTGCCGGGCGACAAAAACACCATAGCTGATTTCCTGTCTAGATCTACGGAACTTGACAAAAACAGCAGAGATGCAGAACAAGAAAAGGAATGGCAAGAAAGAGAAGCAATACTATGGATAGATCTTGCTAGTCTCACACAAAAAGAGTGGATAGAGGAGACAAAAAAAGACCAAACATTACAACTAATCAAGAGTAAAATAATTAATGGGTGGCCTGATAGGGCAAAAGAGGTTGAAGAACCTTTAAAAGGGTATTGGAATGTCAGATTTGAACTTCATGTTTCAAATGACTTGGTAATGAGAGGGGAAAGAATTATACCTCCATGTAGCCTATGGACCAAACTGATAGAACTTGCGCATGAGGGACATTTAGGTCGGAGTCTAACGAAAAACAAACTCCGTGCCACGTACTGGTTCCCCCAAATGGACAGTGAAGTGGAGAGGATAGTACGGGATTGCTGGGCATGTGCCGCAAGTGACAAATCTCACTATACACGTAAGGCTCCACTTTCTCCAGTGAATATTCCAGAGAAGCCATGGGATAAGCTTGGTCTAGACATATTAGGACCAATGTATCATCTAGGGAATAAGGGTCAGTACATGTTTGTCTTGGTTGATTATCATTCCCACTGGACCATGTTCAAAATAGTTAGCCAAATAACCACGACTGAAGCTATTAAATTTCTGACAGAAGCGTTCAGCACACTTGTAACCGATAATGGTATACAATTTACCTTGGACAACATGAAGGGATTCCTGGAAAAATGGGGGGTGTATCATTTTAGAACAGCGTTGTATAATCCAAAAGCCAATGGTTTAGTTGAAAGGATGAATAGAGTAATAAAAGAATGTATTCAAAGAGCCACGGTATCAGGCATTCAAGGGGAAGAAGCATCGAACGAGATGCTGTGGTCTTTTCACAATACACCGAATTCAGTCACGGGTTTGTCACCTTTTCAATCATTTAAGGGGAGGCAGCCTGGCACCAAATTAAATCCAAATTGGTTAAGAGGTGGTCAACATATTTGTGAACAAAGAAATGTGTCTACAAAGTGTTTTAAAAGAAACCAAAGAAAGTATGCAGAATGGTACAACAAAAAATTTGGAACCAAAAACAGGTCATGGTATGTAGGCCAATGGGTGAAAATTCGACTCCCTAGATATAATCAGGATCGTGAAAGTAAGTTCTCTGATCCTGTTAAGATTATAGAAGTGCATCGTAACGTAGTAAAACTACAGGACGGAAGAGTATGGAGCATGGATCGCCTCGTACCTTATCAAGGAAATGGAGACAGGCATGGAGAAGAGTCGGAGATGGTGGACAATACTATGCGAGTTCCGAATACTTCTCAGAGAACTGCCAGTGCACGTGTCCGAAGATCTCCTTTATGGCAGAGAGACTATGTACTTTCTTCGTAAAGAAGGGAGATATGTTATAAGGACATTGGTGTGGACATAACAGTACTGTACATTAGGTTATTATGTTATAAGTCGTATATAGATAAGTTAGGATTTCATTTCCTCATGTGTAAATATGTATAAATATATTAGAGTAGAGTTAGGACAGAGTTATATTAAGAGGAATCTATTTAATGTTTCACAATGTATAGTAGTACGTTCCACTTACCTTAGAATGTTGGGGCTTAGACCAACCCGGAGTTTGCAATAGAATGTTGAGGTTGTGAAGAGGAGTCTGTGTGAGGAGTCTATGAATAAACAGCTTGACTTCAGCTCCCGTGTGATTACTACAGTAGTCACTGTTGTCTTTTGATGAATCCACTAGAAACTGTAGTAAAAATAAATGTCCAATAACACCCAAGTCCTGAAGTTCCACGCGCGATCAAAAAACGATGCTCTCCAATTTAAAACCACTGATCCATGTCTTTGTAGGAAAACAAACCAATGGGTTTGTTTCTATGGGCGGTTTCCCTTTTATTCACACACGCAGCATTGTGACGTAACCACATCAATCTGCATTCTCCTCGCGGACCCGGTGAGTCAATACACGAGGTAAGAGACGCGCGACTCGTAACCGGCTGACGCGCAACTTGTAACCGGCAGACGCGCGACTCGTAACCGGCTGACGCGCCAGGGCCTCGCAACGGCAATCGCGCGAGCTTAAAAAAAAATGTAAATTAATATTATGTCTTCTTACACGCTGCCGCGTTTTCAATCAATGTGTAGATAATCAAACACGAATAGTGGCACAGTCTCCCGGCTGTTCACTGGACAAAAATAAACAGCTCCTTCCGCTCTTCACAACGTCCGTCCACTGCCTCCAATTCACAGGACCTGAAAACGTGTCCACTGCCTCCAATTCACGGGACACTGAAAACGTCAAATCCTAAATACAAGTACAATAAATCCAACAGTTTCAACGCGCTAGTTTCCAATAAATTTTTTTTCAGTTCAGCAAATAAACGGAAAAAAAAATACCACATCCATCCAAATCAGATGCTCTGCCAGTGTTGATCCTTATATTCGACATCCCATCCTCGTCGCCACTAAAGGAACCTATGAAACGGTGTTCCTTAAGTATATCTTCTTTATTCCAGTCCAGATGTATACATCCAACCCTGGCAGATCCCAGCAGCTAACTGAGTCCACCTCACATTCTACTCAACATTCCACAAGTTGCTAAGCACTAATAGAATCTTAACTAACCAGCATGTCCTTGAAGTGATGGACTTTGACCGTCTTCAGTCTCTGACAAGTTTCACGGTTTACCTTGGGGCTAGTTACCGTGAAACTCTTCCAGTCACGAGCTGTAAATGTGTGACGATGTGCCATCTGTAATCTGAGAGACCAGTCTAGGTCTTCCACCACCGAGCGCAATTGTCTCTCTTCACATCCTCTTTTCTCCTTACCTTTGGGTTTCCTTCACAGTCTGATGATCAGATAAATGGGCCGTAAGTAACAGGATTAGTTATAGTTACGAAAAAGTTATTCTTTCAATACAAACCAAACTTAAACTACACTAACTTTAGAAATTCTGAAGTTATACCTTAAAATTACAAACCACATTCAAATTACTATAACTCGAGCACCTCCATACACACAGTTGTTTACTCAGTAGCCACACTATACTATTACTCACGCCTTCTCAATACACTGCTTATACCCTTTAATTTCACATCAATTATAGCATGTTAAATCATAGCATTCCTAATAAGATTCCTGACATGTCTAATTTAATCATTTATAAAACACTGTGCTTGGAGGAGTGGAGAGTTATGGTTTATGTAGTGTGGCTGGTGAGTTGACAACTGTGTGCCAAAGTGCGCTTGTTAAAGTAATTCAAAGGTGGTGCACAAATGACAAATTTAAGATATAATTATTGTTGCTTGAATGTGAATTTACCTTGAAAAAACTGAAAGACAAGAGTCATTGGGCAAAGCAGAATCAGTCATTTAATTTAACATTACGGCCGGGAGAACAGTTACAGAACCAACCGGGGTCTGATCACTGTCTCAAAATACGGATTCTCTGAGCGGTGTTTTATATATTTCTCTGAGTACCATAAAACAGTTACTACATTACTTTTTGGGTAAAGAATGTGAGCAGTTGCCTTGGAGTCATAAATAAGATCCTGATAACAAATGCAGGTGGGCCACGACCTTGAGTGGACACAAAGAGGATCAGTGGATAACCTGTGCACCTGTCTTGCCCGAGGGGCGTGTGATCCCAGTGTGTTACTGTGCGTGCAGTGTTCTGATTCGCTCAGTGTTCCTAACTACATGTGGCATCTGACTTTATGGTGTTTGGAAATGCGTTCACCCCTCTAGCCGTGTGTGCTTTATTGGGGCCAATCTCCTGGGGACCATTGTGGTGTCGCTGCACCTACCTGTGGGACCGATGTTGAGTTTCCTGTTCACACATCTGTTTGACGGCAATGTGCTGCCCCACCTGTGACCTGTCAGTCGGTAACCTCAGGCCTAGGTCTTAGAGACTGTCTGACCATGTACGCTGGAGTTGGGGTTGATGGAGAGTTCATGACGGGTGAATGGGCCAATAGGGATGTGATTTCGTTGTTATATGTGAACGTATCATTCTACACATCAACATCGACTATTCCAATATTAACATTCCCTCCTCTAGTTGAATTTTCAACAACACCATCTAAACCTTACTTCATGACAGTTACATTTTTAGGAGCTACTTGTTCTTCAATTTTGCTTACTATAGCTTCCCTAGTTGCTAGCATTCTACCCACTTTGAGAACTGCATTTTTACAGCAATAAAACCCCACTTGCAGGAAACCACATAAAAACAATAATATCATGAAAATGGGCAACAATGACAACAATGACGTGCACAGACCGGTCAGCCACCGGTGGAGCCAGGAAAACCAGTTTATCAACCACTCCTCCTCAGGAGCACCTCCTCTTCACGCATGTTTTTTTGTAATCAGTGCAATGCTTGGACTGCATGTCATTGACTGGTATAAACATGCAGCAAAATGCAACCATCCTGAAGCACACCACACCCTCCACTGTGGTCATCAAGTCCAACACATACCGATGTTGTATCATCATATGGCGGACAGGTCTCAGTTCTTCCTTGATTGCATTAAGTCCAAGCTCAGTGCTGTGCAGTGCTTTGTGGTTTTGCTACCTCCAGGAATTCCTTTTCTGCAATGTCTTGGGCTCAAGCAGTATCCTCTCCTACAGTGCCTTTCTTGCGCATCCTATCTAGTTTAGTTTGGCTTTCGCTAAGCTCGGTGAGAAGATACAGTGCTGTGGGAAAGGTCTTGTTTTGGGTCAAATTCACCACTACTCTATGAGGTTCTACTCTGTTGGGGTGTATCTTGGTCCTAATCCTACATAGGTATAGGTAGAGACAACATTTTGCTTTTTCAAAGGCTACCTCTTGGGACAAATAAAGCCTATCTGCTCCTACTGCATGCGGTATCAGTGAACAGACATAACATGACCTGGTTGATGTCTCAGAACCCACAGCGGTCATGTGCTGACACAATGTGTTGTGTAAAAGGGTGCTGTGTAGTGCATGTCGAATGCTAGTGTTAGGGGTGGTGTAATTGTAGGTGATATGGAAGAGTTCCCTACGCAAGCACAGTGACAATGTCTGAATAAACTCCATTAGACTAAGCCTCTCTTTGGCAATGAATGGATGTGACAACACCCCTACTAAACAGAGGGTTTATAAATGTACAACAACACAAAACTTATAGAACATTGTGAGTCTTGAGATGAATCCAAGGGAGATGTCTGTAGTCTTCTGGTGATGGGAGTTTCTTAGTTATAACAGTTTGGAAAAGTTCTTGGAGCAGTTCGTAGTTCTGGATCCCGTTGGGAGTATTTGATGTGGAAAGTTCTTGAACCAGTTTGTAGATCTTGATCCTGTTGGGAGCATTGATGTGGCGGCTTAAAAAGTGATGGTCCACTGTAAAAAGTGGTGCACTTAGTGACTCAACTGCAGACCTGTTGGATAAGAGCTAGTTTTTTTTTTCCTTGAATGCATTGTCGCCAATTATCTCAAAGGAATTCCTGCATTTTTCATAATTTTAATGAGGCCGCTAGCCCTCCAGAATCCTAGTGTGTGTATGGGAGTGGCAATATTTATTGACCTACAGATATACTGGGCTATGTATAAAGGGGAGGCATGTCGCAACTGAACATTGTTTGGTGATTGCAACGTGCCCTGAGGTCACATGTATACCCCTCTTGTCCTGGCATGTGGCATGCAATGTGACCCTCCCTAGTGGTGGCAGGTGTGTTGACCATGCCCTTTTTTGGGGCTAGATTTGGGCTTCTTTTTATTGATCATTGCCGCTTCCCTAGGCCTTCACATGTTTTGTTATTTCAATTGTCATAAACCGAAGGGGGTTGGAGAGTTGTCCCTCATATGCCTATGATTTGCAGTTTCCAAGATTGGGTTTATGGCTCCCTCCAGACAATGTGTGTAAGGTCTTGTGTGTTGCCTGATTACTAGGCCTGATACAGGAATGTGCATATTTCTGCATTCTATTATGCTCTGAGCTGTGATGGATCTTTCCAAACTCCCATTTTCCCCAGCATCCCATAGTCCCTCGGACCACACTTTTACCAGAATATTTGGACCTGTGGTTCCCGGCTGTTACTTGGAACACTTTGAGGGAAGGGAGGAGGCAAAAATATCACTGCATGGAGAGTTTGGTGCAAGGCCAAGAACTGATGGGAATAGACTGGGGCAGCTGAATGTTCTGGTAACCTCCCTCCACCTCTACTTGCTTGGCACCATGCGGTGCTTCGCAATCTGTCGAAACTCGTGTGTGTGCCATGGAGGATATGGGGTCTTCACAATGCCACACATACAGGACACCTGGCTCCAGATACTGGAGGACAGCTTTGTTTTGAAAGGAAAAGGGGGCCTCCACTTTGCTGGAGACTGTTTAGCTTTCTGAGGGGCACTATTGGTGTTGGGACTACATGCCATAAGGAAATTTCAATCCCAGCTGGGTGCCTAAGAATGGGGACATTTCGCCTTGGTGACACAAACCTGCCCTATTTGATTTAAGGGTGCAAGGACCTGGGGTGGCTGCTTTTAAGTACCAGTCGGGGAACTGCCCTGCCTCCCTTGTCAGACTGCCCTCCCCCTGGGATGTGGCCAGCCAACCCAACCCTGGGGAATCAGCAGCAGAGTGGGGCCTAGGCTCTAATCGGCACTCTGAATGGTTGACTCTAGTGAGGATACTCGATCCACAGAGCATCTACAGCAGCCCCGAGTTTCTTCAATGTAAGTAAAGGGCTGAATCTCTAATTGTGTCTCATTTTTCCTTCTTTTCAGCTTTCGTACAGTGAACTTTAAGGTGCGCATGAAATGGATGCTTTGCATTGGGGGTATTAAGTTTTACCGCACATTTGGGTTCTGCAGGTATGTGAAGGCATTATTTCCCCAAACATTTACCCTTCCCTGCTGTGGTTGTGGCCCAGCACTTGTTGGGCTGGGTTCTCTGTCTGTGGTTGCTATGTGTTTGTCCAACCACCTGACCCTTGTTGTGTTGGTGCGGCAGTGGACTGACTTCCCTGCAGTTGGGCGTAAGGTGCACTCAGGTTTCCCTGGACTTGGTTTTGTGGATGGAAATTTTGCAGGGCCTGACTTCAGCTCATCAACCTCTGTTCATGATATACCTTTAGCCCGCATATGTCAGTTATGTGGCCATTTCTGTGGCAATAGTAATATTCTATAAGATCTGGCTGCTGCAGCCCTGCCTGGTTTCAGTTGTCATGGCTGGGTTAAAACCCTCTGGGGTTTTGCAGTGGAGCTCCCTTCAGAACTGGTGCCATTTGCATGCTAGCGGCCAACAGACACCCTCAAGGGAGGTGTTTTTCAATTTGTATTGGACCAACTTTGCGGTGTCTCACTGGGCTTGCTCCTGTCTTTCTCTGTCCTTTTCTTCTTTCTTTTTGTGATAATGTAAAATGTCAGCTTGTATCTCTCGCCAGAGTTCAGTTTCTAGCCCAATTACAGTGTACAATCTGCTTTGTATTTTGGTGGGCAGGTCTTTTTTGAGGATGTCGTAAAAGAATGCACCCTGGGAGCCCGGTTGGGTCCATGGCTGTTCTGTCTCTTGTCTCCATCATTCTCTCATCTTATCCAAAAAATTGGTTATTGTGTCCCCAGGTTTCATGGTTTCTGCCATTAGCCCTCTTACATCTAGGCAGTCAGGGAACATTTCCTTAAGGCCATCCATATTTGATGCCTATATGAATTGAATGTGGCCCGTTATTCAGTACTTGCTGTGATCTGAGTTCTGATGAACACCATGTTAGTCTGTTCTCTGATACCACTACTAAGCAGACTTTTGACATCTCCTATCATTAGGTTTATTCCTACAGTGTTCTTTTCAAAGCATGAGATCCATTTTCTCTCCCCATTCAACAATGGTGGCAACTTGGTCCTTAACCCTTCTTTATCCATCTGAGCCCGTGGCACATAGATGGTCCCTGATGTGCCCTTCTGCAGCAGTGGGTATATGTTGACTTTGGGTAGCTCCACTGGTTTCTCCCTAACATAGCGCTCCCATCTTCTTAGACAATCCTGCATGTAGGGCAAGTTCCACTTGGGATCTCCTCCTCTGTGCCTGCTGTAGACTTCTGCACCAGCTGTGTCCTATGGTTCAAAGGGTCCCTCCTCGGGTCAGGATCTATCATACAGGTCACTTCCCTCTGTCCAGAGGGCTAGCAGGTGACAAAATGGTCACCTAAGATCTCACCTTCCACTGGGGCCATTATCTCTCTTGGGGTTAGTTTGTCTGTCCTGTGATTTCGGGAGGAGCAGCAGACATCTTTGTCACTGCTCCCCTCAGGTACATGGAAAGGTGCCATCTTGGTTCTCCTGTGTCTAGGTTGAGTTTGCACCAGGCTACCCTGGTCTCTTATTTCCTGGTCAGCCCCTCTACTATGTTGGCAGTCTGGTGAGGCTTGGACCCAGCCAAAAGTCTCTTCTCCAATTCTACCTCGGACTCAAACAGTGCTCTGTACCTACCCCTGCTCTTCTCAGGTGGAGGGCATGCTGCTCTACTCTCTTGCTGTGCTTCCAGGGTGTGAGCTCTCGCTCTCTTCTTCCTTAAATCGCACCTTTCCTCTAAATCCCACCTAGATTGCCTTCTTCGTTCTCAACTATGAGCTGTTCATTTTGGTCAGGACTTGCCCTCAAACATGATTTTTGTTGATCCTTCAGCTACCTGAGCAAACCCTGTGGCTCCTTCCTTGTCATTGGATCTGGGAGGACTGGGACCCCTTTCCTCTCCCCCGCTGGTTGTCTCACTGTCCAGAACCACTATGAATATCCCTGTCACTTGAGTGTGTTCACCAGAACCAGTGGGAGTGCCTGTTCTCTGTGCCACTGAGGTTCGATGGGCTGAACGTGTTGGATGGGGGGTCAAACTTTGGGTACTCTAGCACTGGACTGGGGTGGCGCTGGGATTGCTTGGGCCTGCTAGCCTGTTAGTCTGTCATGCCTAGACCTAACAGTTCATTGTTCAGTATGGGCCCCTTCGGGTCCCTTGACTGGTGAATTGGTATAAGCCAAAGCAACGATAGCAGGCATCAGGAAGAGCACCTTCATCCCTGCATATGGTGGGGGAGGTGTGAGCTCATTGTTTGCTATTTGTGGGTTAGGATTATTGACCTGGGCCTCCTCAAAGATGACCCATAATTCTAACAGTGCTTTACTCTTGCCCTTCTTTTGCCCTATGTATTTGGTCCGTATGTGTGACCTCATGTGTTCAATTATGTTCCCACATTTGGCCAGGGAAACACCTGTAATTCAAAATGTGTGTGCAATTTGTGATTCAAAATGTGTGTGCAATTTGTGGCAAAACGTGTTACGTTTTTCAGCCTCTGTGGGGAACCTGGTTTGTATGTGCTTTTGTGGACATTCCATTATAAGCTTAGGCAGTTTTAAATGCCTAGCTCTTCTGGTTTTAGAGAAACTTAAGTTCCAAGGCCCTCATTACGACCTTGGCAGTGGGTGATAAAGTGGTGGTAATATCAACAACAGGCTGGCAGTAATTACCACCAAATTGTGACCATGGGGGTGATATCTCTGATAGACAGCCAATGTACCACAACAATCGCCAGGGCGGAAACAATAGCCACCACGGTGGTAGCCGCCTACAGCCAGGCGGAAGTCAAAGTTCCGCCCACCATATTAAGACTCTGCAAACCACCACTTTTCTGAGGCAGTACCAACACCATCAAAAGCCTGGCAGAAACAGAGCACAAAAGTCAAAGGACTCACAATTGGAGACACAGGGGAGAACCACGCTGTCATGGAACTCAAACTGCAAGTATTCCCGATGATCTTCTACCTTATGCTCCACCTGGAACACCAACGTCGACAAAGATGATGACAGTGAGTACAACCACCTAGCACACAAGGGAGGGTGGGAGGAAAATGAGAGTGACACACACACGCACAACACACACCCGACACACACACACACACCACACACACAACCAGCTGCAATACAAAAACAATTTGACCCCGAAAATTGGCAGAATAATCCAAGGACAACAGGAATTGACGAAAGTGATTGTAATCAGCTCAACATCAAAATTAATAATCCGATTTGGGCATGAAACAGATATGTACACTTGTATAGAAAAAGGATACTGTCCAGTCCAAAGTTCAAAGGGCCCACATGGACACAGCACACAGTCCAAGAGCTAACTCGAAACCTGAGCACATCTGGATAGAACACTGCAGGGGCACCTCGGTGGGCACCTCAGCCGGATGCAGGAACAAGCCCACTTGTCCTGGCGGAGGCAACATGCCCATTGCTTTGTCCTGGGGAGTGCAAGGCCACAGTCTCTCAAGTGGGTGACTTGCCCACTGGTTCTGGAGGGGGCAACATGCCCATTGCTTTGTCCTGGGGAGTGCAAGGCCACAGTCTCTCAAGTGGGTGACTTGCCCACTGCTTCTGGAGGGGGAAACATGCCCATTGCTCTTTGTCCTGGGGAGTACAAGGCCACAGTCTCTCAGGTGGGTGGATACCCCACTGGTTATGGAGGGGGCAGCCCACACAGTAGCCCCTGAGGGTGGACTACATGGTGTCCGCCAGCAGTGATGGATGCATTCTGGTGGTGGTTGGGGGAGGCTCCTGGACAGCCCCTGCACTCTGTGATGGCTGCATGCTGGTGGTGGTTGGGGGAGGCTCCTGGGCAGCCCCTTCACTCTGAGATGCCTGCATGCTGGTTGGGGGAGGCTCTTGGGCAGCCCCTGCACTCTGTGATGGCTCATGCTGGTGGTGTTTGGGTGAGGCTTCTGGAAAGCCCCTGCACTCTTTGATGGCTGCATGGTGGTGGTGGTTGGGGGAGGCTCCTGGGCAGCCCCTGCACTCTATGATGGCAGCACATCCACGGCTGGTGGTGGCAGTGTTTGCCTCACAGCTTCCATTGGTGTAGAGTGCCTCTTCTCCTCCTAGTCATGGGTTGGGGATCCCATACCCGTCCTGGCAGGGGTGGATGGTCTCTTCCCCTCTCTGCCTGGTGGTGCAGGCTCCTTCCCCTTTTTCCCAGCTGGTGCAGGCTCCTTCCCCGTTTTCCCAGCTGGTGCAGGTTCCTTACCCTTCTTCCCAGCTAGTGCAGGCTCCTTCCCCTTCTTAACAGCTGGTGCAGGCTCCTTCCTCTTCCTCTTCCTCACAGCTAGTGCCAGACTCTTCCCTTTAATCCCAGGTTGTGCTGCCTCCTTCCCCTTCAGTGTTGTTGTTCTGGTATCCCTACCACCACGATTAGGTGGTGCTACCACTGTCCCCATGGACTGTTTGGCTGAGGTGCGGGCTATGTCCTTGCTACCCTGCCCAGACATGCAGGACGGTTGCGTAGGGATAGGGAAGAGGTCAATCTGGGCAAGGAAAAGCTTGGGGTGGGTGAAAGGAGGAGTAATGGGAATGGAGGATGAGTGAGTGCTTGTTGGAGGTGTATGTCTGCTTGATTTGGGTGCAGGTGCATGGGCTGTATGCTGTTGTGAGGTGGATAGCTGTTGGGTGTCTGGATGCTTGTGTTTGTGTCCTTTGGGGACATTGTGGGAGAGGACACAGGGGACATGTGCATGGATGTTGTGGAGGTGTCTGCCAGTGAGATGTGTGTTCTGCTTGGTGTGGTGATGATGCTGGTAGTGGATATTGATGTAGTGCATGCAGATGTGAGTGTGGACATAACTGGGTGGGAGGTGGAGGAGGAGGGGGAGACAGTGGAGGCAGTGGATGTTGTTGTGTCTGCAACTGTATGGTTTTTGTGTGAGTGCCTGTGAGATAAAGTGTGGTGCTTGTGTTTGCCTGTGCCATTCTTGTATTTGTATTTGTATTTTGGTATTTGTATAGTGCGTTCCGGCCAAAGCATCGAAGCACTCGAGAGGGGGGAGGTGAGTGTCAAAAGAGATTAGCGGGGGAACAACCAGGTTTTAATAAGCTTCCTGAAAGCCATGAGATTTTGTTCCTTTCTTATAAATAGCGGAAGAGAATTACAACATTTAGCTGCTTCCACCGTAAAGGCCTTATCTCCCCATCTAACTTTGCAAGTCCTAGGGACCTGGATCAAATAGGATCTCGCAGATCTAAGTTGATGGTTAAGCTTATACCAACTTAGCTTAGAGGAAAGATAGTTAGGACCACTTCCATGTACGGCCTTATAAGTCAAACATAAGGTTTTAAAACTGATTCGATTCGCTACTGGTAACCAGTGCAGTAATTTCAGACGGTCACTAGTAGAAGCTAAGCGCGGAAGATCAAGTATAAGGTGGACAGCTGTATTCTGGATGAGCTGAAGCTTCTTAAGTGATGTCTTGTCCAAGTTAAGCATTAAAGCGTTACAGTAATCCAGTTTTGTCATGACCAATGCTAACATAACTGTGACTCTCCATTCCCTTTAGCAGAGAATCTTTTTCAAAATGTTCAGTGTCCAGAAACAAGTTCTAACCACATGATTGACATGCATCTTAAAGGAGAGAGTATTATCAAAAAGCACTCCCAGATTTCTAGTGGTATCAGTAGGGGCCGGTAATGTTCCACATTCTGACAGCCACCAACAGGTGTTCCACAGTCCTTTGGCTGATCCAAAGCAAAGGATTTCCGTTTCATCGCAATTCAGTTTAAGCCAGTTTAAATCCATCTATCTATTGACTTCTTGCATGCATTTCCAAAAGCGATCGCCACTTCCTCCCAATTCTTAGACATAGGGATGATCAATTGTGTATCATCCGCATAGGAAGTAGGCATAAAACCAAAGGTCCTAATTAGTTTGGCTAAGGGTGCAACATACAAATTAAAAAGTGTGGGACTAAGTGAGGAGCCCTGGGGGACACCACAAGATAGTTGATACGCTGGAGAAGTGAAGTCCCCACAACTTACTCTAATCAATCTATCTTTTAGAAAGGATTTGAGGGTGCTTAAAACCACATCTCTGATTCCAACCTGATAAAGGCGGGATATCAAAATCTGAGGTGAGATGGTATCAAATGCCGCAGATAAATCTAGTAAAACTAATATAGCACCATGTCCCTCATCTACCATACGACGGATCCTGCCAGAGGTGGTGATAAGCGCTGATTCGGTGCTATGTGCCTGCCTGAAGCCATGTTGGGAGGGATCTAATTCTCCTGAGGTAATAAGAACGTTGGCAAGTTCTTGATTAATATGTTTCTCAAAGATCTTAGAGGGTCATTCTGACCCTGGCGGCCGGTGGCCGCCAGGGCCACCGACCACGGGAGCACCGCCAACAGGCTGGCGGTGCTCCAATGAGCATTCTGACCGCGGCGGTTCAGCCGCGGTCAGAAGCGGAAAGTCAGCGGTCTCCCGCTGACTTTCCGCTGCTCATTGGAATCCTCCATGGCTGCGGAGCGCGCTCCGCAGCCATGAGGATTCTGACCCCCCCCTACCGCCATCCAGTTCATGGCGGGAAAGCCGCCATGAACAGGATGGCGGTAGGGGGGGTCGCGGGGCCCCTGGGGGCCCCTGCCGTGCCCATGCCAATGGCATGGGCACGGCAGGGGCCCCCGTAAGAGGGCCCCAAAATGTATTTCACTGTCTGCCTTGCAGACAGTGAAATACGCGACGGGTGCAGTAGCACCCGTCGCACCTTCCCACTCCGCCGGCTCGATTACGAGCCGGCATCCTCGTGGGAAGGTCGTTTTCCCCTGGGCTGGCGGGCGGTTTAACTGGAACCGCCCGCCAGCCCAGGGGAAAACTCGTAATACCCGCCGCGGTCTTTTGACCGCGGCGTGGTAATTTGGAGGGCGGGATCCTGGCGTGCGGCCTCCGCCGCCCGCCAGGGTCATAATGAGGCCCTTAGTCTGAAAGGGGAGATGGGGCGTAAATTATTCAAGTCGTGTTTAGCTCCCTCCAATTTCTTCTTTAGTGGACTTACTGTAGCCTCCTTCCAAACAGAGGGAAAGATGCCAGAAGTAAGTACCTCTTGAAAAATTGGGGTAAGAGCTGTCGTAACCAAATCCGGCACCAATTGTAAGACATGCAGAGGACATGGATCCCTAGGGGAGCCTGATTTAATTTCTAACACTAGTTTTTTAATTTTCACCGGGGTAAGAGGCTGAAAATTAGTTAACAAGACACGGTCTGTATTTGAACTACTATCCTCCATCTCAAGAGGATAGTCCATTGCTTCCAAAGACTTAAAACTGGAATGAATATAAAATATTTTTTTTTTTAACATCGCAACCTTATTACAAAGCTCTTGGGGATTTTCTAGTTCCGAGGGAGGGATGGGATTGGTCAGAGTATTGACTACCTTAAATAGTTCTCTAGGGGTGTTGGGAGCCTCTTTAATCTTTTGATTAAAGTATTCAGATTTGGCTTTAAAACTTGCTTCTTTATAGGTTTTTAAAAGAGTGTGTCACTCTTGTGTGTTGTCTTGTGTGCATGCTCGTCTGTATGTGTGCTTGTGATAGGTTGGGGTTGGGGTGAATGGGACTGGGAAATGGAAGTTGGAGGGGAGACGGTAGAAACAGGGACAATGGCTGCCATCAGAGAGGAGTCCAGAGCCTGAATCGATCTCTATTGGGCCGCCTATCCACCGTGAATGCCCTCCAGGAATGCATTGCATTGCTGCATCTGGGATGCCAGCCCCTGGATGGCATTCACAATGGTTGAGTTCCCTACAGAGATGGATCTCAGGAGGTCAATAGCCTCCTCACTGAGGGCAACAGGGCTCACTGGGGCAGGGTCTGAGGTGGCCCGGGCGAAAGAGATGCCCGCCCTCCTGGGTGAGCGGGCACAGGCAACTTGCTGAGGGGCTACTGGGAGGGCAGTACTGGTACGGGGGTGGCGGCTGTACCTGCAGCTGGGTGGTCACAGAGGTGTCTGCCACCACCAGGGAGCTCCCATCAGAGGAGTTATCTGAGTCTGTGTTATCCCCTCCAGTCTCCGCCGTGGTGCTCCCCTCACTCTCCGTCCCAGTGGTTCCCTCGGCATTGGTGGACTCTGCCTCCAGGGTCCTGTGGGATGCAGTTCCCTCTGTCACTGCTCCCTCTGCTTCTCCACCAGATGATGCTAATGCACATAATGATAGGATGACAAAACAAGAAAGGGGGGAGAGAGACAAAGGATACACTGGGTCAAGGACTGCACCAACACCACTGTTGGCGTACACATCACCCTCACACACAGGGAACAGGCCAACATACTATGCATTGCACTACCAGTGAAATGGCTAGTCGCCAAGGCATGAGGAGGGGCACACACCACCAACTGCAGCACACCTGGGACCCACACAGCCCTGCTCAGAAGTGAATACTAACAAGCTATGTAAGCAGTATTTTCAAGTTAAACCATTAGCCTCCAGAGGACCTAGGCTGCAATGTCTGGCCTGGCCAAGGGGCACCCACTGACACACAACCACCACCCGGATACCACCCCACTAGCCATAAATGGTAATGATAGCCACTGTACTCACCCCCTTGTGGCTGCTGTGATGCCCTCAAGCGCCCATCCAGCTCAGGGTAGGCCACCACCAGTATGCGGGCCAACAGGGGGGTCAGGGTCCGATGGGCACCCCTTCCTCGTTTGGAGGCCATCCTCAGCTGGGCCGTGGCGGTCTCAGGTCCTCCCACGGTTTCCGACAGTGGGTGCTCTGCCTTCCATAGACCCCTAGGGTCCACACGTCCTTGGCGATGGATGCGATAATCCCTTCTATTGATGGGCGCTGACCTGCAGAGGTAATACAGACAGGAGAACTTCATTATACAAACAGTCCAGCCTTTCATACACACGGCCCACCATACCCAATCCCATCACCATTGGCACACACATAGGCCAGCTCACAACATGTACACCGCCAACAATCCCCCACCCACCCTTACATGATGCCTTCACAAATATCTTCACGCCACATGCATCGTGCCCACAGTGTACTCACCTGTTGGTCTGGAGGCCCATACAGCAGTCGGTACTGGGGTAGGACCCCATCCACCAGTCGCTCCAGCTCCTCAGCAGTGAAGGCTGGGGACCTTTCCCCGGTCACACGGGACATGGTAGGTTCCATACACAGGTCACAGCAGCACATGCAGTGTAGGTCCTTTACTGTAGAAGGTCAGGAAACAAGTGAGGAATGTGAAATAGGATGGCGGTCACGTCCGCAGCGGTGCATACCGTCACCGCGGGCGTAGATCCCCATTGGCCACTGTATCCCATTGGGCCCAATATTATCCAGTAAGGAACTGTATGGCGGTTCCGGACCGCCTACCGCCACGGTGTCCAACGTCGACGGCATTACCTCACTTCCACCTGTCCCTCCACACAGGACAGATGGTCACCATTTCAGGGGGGGTGAACAGGCCTATTGATAATTGCTGCCTCACAAGATAAATAGGCACATTCTTTGAAATTACACTGTCCCAAAACATGATTACACGATGTGGACTGCTGTTGTTGTATAGTTGTTAAAATTGTGACAGCCTACCCACTCTTGTGTCCCTCAGATATCTACCGCTGCGGATGAATAGGAGATGGAGACATACCCTGTGTACAGACCCCTGGTGGACTTGGCTACACTGGAGGACAGACATATTATACTCATAGACTGGACAGGGCCACAATCACAGAGCTGTGTACCTAATTGGAACCTGACCTGATCTCAGCTATCCGTCATCCTACTGGGATCCCCCCTCTTGAGCAAGTTCTGTCAGTGCTCAATTCCTGGCAACTGGTTCTTCCCAAGTGACAGTGGGCTTGGCAGCAGGAATGTCACCGCCAATATTCTCAATCCTGCTGGTAACAGTCTTGTCTGCCCTAATAGAAAACATGTGCAGCTACATTGCTTTCCCCCAGGTGGAGGATTTGGCCACTGTGAGGGCGGGGTTTTAAGCAATGGGACATATCCCCAATATAATTGGGGAGATTGACGGAACACATATTGCGTTTGTCCCTCCCTCCCCCGGCAAAATGAATAGGTGTTCAGGAATACTAAGAGTTTCGACTCCATGAATGTGTAGATGGTGTGCCTGGCAGACCAGCACATCTCCCACGTCAATGCTAAGTATTCTGGGTCGGTGCATGATGCCTTTGTCCTAAGGAATAACAGCATCCAAAATGTGATGGCCCAACTACAGAGGCACAGGGTGTGGCTAATAGGTGAGACTTGGTTCCCAACCACTATATGTTGGTGTATGCCTATGCTGTTGGCCATATAGGATAGTGTGTGGCTAAATGTTGTCCCTCAATATTTGCAGGTGACTCTTGTTACCCAAACCTATCATGGCTGCTGACCCCTGTTAGGAATGTCAGGACAAAGGCAGAAGAACGTTACAATGAGGCACATGGGCGAACCAGAAGGATCATTGAGAGGACCTTTGGCCTCCTGAAGGCCAGGTTCAGGTGCCTCCATCTGACAGATGGATCCCTGTGGTACTCACCCGAGAAGGTCTGCCAGATAGTAGTGACATGCTGCATGTTGCACAACCTGGCCCTCAGACTCCATGTACCTTTTCTGCAGGAGGAAGAGACTGGAGATGCCCCTGTAGCAGCAGTGGACCCTGACGACAGTGAAGATGAGGAGGCAGAGGATGAGGATGTGGACAACAGAACATTGGTGATATGTCAGTACTTTCAATGACACGCAGGTGAGGCAGTGCAACTTCACATTTCTATGACTATTGGTGTATTCTGTGTGGCATTGGCATGCTGGCATTACACACTTCTTTCCCCTACTTACTGTTACCTATGGATATTCATTTTACAGATGTTGGTGATATGACAATATTGTCCTGATGTGATCACAACAGCCAGCAAGAGATCATTAATTCTATGCTCATACTATTTACAGTTCATTTGAAATGGTTGTAGCTGTTTCAAACAATACAAATTTGAAAAACATGAAATACTAGTAGTCGAGTTTTATCCAAGGGTGTTTATTGTTGTGCTAAAATATAGGAGGGAAAGTGCAATGGAATGGGTTGATGATGGAGGAACGTCTGGGGTATTGTTCCAGTCTGTTTGTTGCACAGGTGCACTGTCCATGGGGATATAGGAAGGGGAGCAACGGCAGTTCAAGGTGGACAAGGTGACTGAGTGGGACACAAGGGGGACAGTCAGGAGAGTCTCATTTCCTGGCGGTGGTCTTGGCAAGTGTCTCTGGCTTCTATCTGGTTCGCAGGGAACGCTTGCGGGTGTTTCACCTTCTGCATGGGGAGGGGTGCGGGTGGCCTGTTGGTCCTGTGGTGGGGCCCCTGGGCCACTAGGGCAGCGGAAGTAGAGTGCTGTTCAGTTGACTGGCTAATGGCAGGGGACCGCTGGTGTGCTGTTGCCTCCCTCATGATGTTGGCCATGTCTGCCAGTACCCCTGCTATGGAGATCAGGGTAGTGTTGATGGCCTGCAAGTCCTTCCAGATCCCCTGATACTGTACCTCCTGCAGCCGCCTGTTCTCCTGCACGTTGTCTAGGATCTGGCCCATTGTGTCCTGGGAATGGCTCCCAGGATCTCTGTGAGTGCCTCCTGGAGAGTCGATTCCCTGCTACTGTCCTCCCCCTGGTGCACAGCAGTCCTCCCAGTTTCCCTGTTGGCCTGTGCCTCTGTCCCCTGAACGGTGTGCCCACTGCCACTGACCCCACATCCCTGATTGTTTTGTGGGTGAGGTGTGGCCTGGGGTTCCTATACAGGTGGGCACGCTGCTGATTGACATCTCCTGGGGACAGAGGCATGGGTACGCTGGGTGGGTGCTGTGGTGTTGGTTCCTGATGGGGGAGGCTGTGTCGTGGTGTGTGAGTGGTGCTTGGGTGACCGGATGACCAGTGGTCACTGATGGCCAGGTAGATCGTTCAGATCCTGAAGTCCAGAGTTACTGTCATCACTGTGGGCCTCTTCTGTTGGGGGACTGAAGAGTGGTGGCACCTCCTCTCCAGTGACATTGGCTGGGGTACCTGTGGGGATGTAAATGATATATTATGCTTCAAGTGTATGACATTTGTTCTTCTGTAGATTCCCCTCTATGGTTGTTGTTACCCTGCCAGCTTTTGCTTGTGTGTATTGGTGTATCGTGGGATTGTTAGTTTCTCTATGCTGTGCATGCTTTAGTGATGAGTGTCCATTCAGGGCTGGGAGGGGTGTCCATGCATTGGTACAGCATGCAGGGCCTGGCATTGGGATTAGTGAGATGTGTTGGTGGAGTGTGTGGGATGTGGTGGAGTGATGGGAGGGTTGGGAGTGAGGGTGAGGGTGTGTGATGGCATGCAGGTATGGGGTGATAATTGTTAAAAGCTGACTTAACAGTGTCCAGTCCTCCACCAACTCCGGAGAGTCCCTCAGGATGCAGTATTGCCAGTACCTGCTCCTCCCATGCTGTGAGTTGTGGGGGAGGAGGTGAGGGTCCAACGCCAGTCCTCTGTATGGTGAGCTGGTGTCATGCTGCTGTGGAACGTACCTTCACCTGTAGGTTGCTCCACCTCTTCCTGATGTCGTCCCTTGTTCTGGGGTCCTGTCCCACTGCGTTGACCCTGTCCATGATTCTCCACCATAGCTCCATCTTCCTTGCTATTGCTATCTGCTGCACCTGTGCTCCAAAGAGCTGTGGCTCTACCCTCACGATTTCCTCCACCATGACCCTTAACTTCTCCTCTATGAAACGGGGGTGCCTTGGTGGTGCCACGGTTGTTGTGTGATGTGTGTTGGTGAGGGTGTGTTGGGTAATGTGGTGGGGTGTGTGATGGCGAGTGAGTGAGGGGTGTGTGGGTGTATGTGGTGTGTGTCTAGTTGTCTCTGTGCTCTTCTTCTCAGTCTCCTGCTGGCAATAGTTGTTGGTAAAGGGTTGTGGGTAATCTGGGTGTCTGTTTTATAGTGGTGCGGGTGTGTGGGTGTGGTGTGTGTACGGTTGTCAGGTGTGAGTGTTTAGCATTGGCCAATGTGGGGTTGTTTAGTATGTGGGTGTCCATTCTGAGCGCGGCGGTATGTACCACCAATGGTTTACCGCCGTTGAATGTCTGCCTTGGTGATTCGTGGGTCATAATGTGATGGGCATTGTTCTGTTGCCGTAACTGTGTGGGTTTTGGGACCGCCAGGTTATCACTGACCTTTGGGATGGCCGATTTGTGTATGTGGCTGAATTCTACCAGATTGGTGTGTGTGTCATAATATGGTGAACGGATATTCGCCAGCGCAGCGGTACATTGGCGACCCTTAGCACGGCGGTAAGCGTGATTTACTGCCAATGTCATATTGAGGGCCTAAATGTCTAGCTTTTCTGGTTTTAGGGAATCTTAGGTTCTACTCTGGTCGTGGGGAACTATGTACATGGATATTGCTAGTTATAACTACTTACTATGAGTTCTAGGTTATTTTCAGATGCATCAACATGAACATTTCACAAACACAAATAACAAAGCATATGATGGGTCACAACCTAGACGAAAAGTGCACTTATTAATGTAAACTCAATGAAATTTGGCATCAAAATAGCAAACTTTTTTTGGTATCAAATAGCACTTTGTGATGCCTTTAAGTAGCACACTGAGTCATCCACAAAACACAATACTCAAGACGAAAAACAGTTGCATTATTTTACCAGCTCCACAGTATCAAATAGACATAATTTTCTACTGAAACAAAGAAAACTGACAGAGCACAAGAAAGGTGATGGCTTAGTCAAAAAAAACCTTAGCCAGCTTCTAGCACATGCCATCCTGTGACCAGGGGACGTTCTGTGCGGTGCACGAGGCTCAGTGAGCCTGATAGTCTTATCAATATGGGCTATGGGGCAAAGAAAACGACAACTTATGTGGAGAAAAAGGAGAACTCAACAAACATAGACCCATCTTGGCCAAACACAATCTGTGCCTAATCTCTTAGATCCCAATATTTTTCTTCCCTAACATCCCAATCACACCCTATATCACACCCTGGAATCATAAGTACATCTGTGTCATGCCCAGCAGTCCAGGTAACCACACCTGTCACTTGGATCAGATGCAAACAATGTTAAGAAACCGGTGGCACTGAGAAACCCTTTTAGACTAAAAATAAGATTGAGGTGCGGGCCCTATATCACACCTAGGGCCTATGCGTACCATGTATCTCATGCCCAGTGGTCCAACTGGTGAGGCCTCAGCCCTATATTACACCCGGGGCCCATGCATACCAACTGTACAATGCCAGCAGTCCAAGAGGTAGACAACTCGCAAAATTGAGATGCCAGCCCTATCCCCCTTAGGGCTCAGGCGTACCATCTGTGTCATGTCCAGTGGTCCAAGAGGTCACCCCTGAGTCATACGCAGCTATTCAAATAACATTCACCTTCCTTAGCGTGCTATCAAAAAAGGTGACTTCCGCAGGTTACGCTTCTTCCTGGTCTGCCGTACACCAAATGCTAGGACTAAGGTTCTGATGTAGTCTCTTACCCTTCTGTTGGCGACTTCATGACGGATTCAGGAGAACTTCTAATCAATTGTGCCGTCTGCTCCCCCTACCTTATTGCACAAATGTGAATCTGTCTGGGCAGGGTCCCCTTCATTTGGTTGCAATTAGGTCCGAGGAACCATTCAGCTCCTGGCTGGGTCACCAAATTGTTGCTCAAATGTGAATTTACTTTGAAAAAATGAAAGACAAGAGGTGTTTGGCAAAGCATGAACAGTTCATTTAATTTAACATTATGGCTGGGAGAACAGTTACAGAACAAGGGTCTGAGGACTGTCTCGAGGTTCAGTTGTTCTGTGTGGTGTTTTATACATTTCTCTGAATACCATAAAACAATTACAGCATTCATTTTTGGGTAAAGAATGTGAACAGTTTTCTTGGCGTCATAAATAAGGTCCTGATAACAAATGCAGGTGGGTCTCGGCCATGTGTGGACACAATAAAGGCCAGTGGATTACATGTCCAGATGTCCAGCCTGAAGGGCACGTGATTGTGATGGGTTACTGTGCGTGCTGTTTTTTGATTGGCTGAATGCTCCTAACTACATATGGCATCTGACTTTATGGTGTTTATGGTGTTTGGGAATGTGTGCACCCCTCTGGCCATGTGTATTTTAATGGGGACAATTTCCTGGGACCATTGAAGTGTGGCTGCTCCTATCTGTGGGACTGATTTAGAGGTTTCTGTTTGCTTGTTTGATTGCTGGCAACATGCTGCCCCACTTGTGATCTGTCAGTCAGTAACCTCAGGCCTGTGTCTCAGAGCCTGTCTGACCACATACTTTTGAGTCGGTGTTGATGGAGAGTTCAGGACGGGTAAATTCGCTAAAAGAGATGTGATTTTGTTGTTATACGTGGACGTATCATTGTACATATGGACAATGGATAGTCCAATATTAACACTATGGGGGTCATTTCAACCCTGGCGGTACAGGACCGCCAGGGCTCAAATGACGGAAGCACCGCCAACAGGCTGGCGGTGCTTCCCTGGTCATTATGACCACACTGGAAGCACCGCGGTTGCACCGCCGGGGCCAGCGGTTTCCCGCCACAATGGCCCCGGCGGTAGTAATCCGCCAGGGCAGCGGGGATTACGAGTCCCCCTACCGCCAGCCTTTTCCTGGCGGTTTGAACCGCCAGGAAAAGGCTGGCGGTATGGGGAGTCGTGGGACCCCTGCCGGCCCCTGCACTGCCCATGCCATTGGCATGGGCAGTGCAGGGGCCCCCTGACAGGGCCCCATGCGGCTTTTCACTGTCTGCTCTGCAGACAGTGAAAAGCGTGACGGGTGCAACTGCACCCGTCGCACAGCCGCAACACCGCCGGCTCCATTTGGAGCCAGCTCCCATGTTGCTACCCACATCCCCGCTGGGACGGCGGGGATGTCATGATGGGCACCGCGGGAGTGCGGTTGCATTGGCGGCCGCACGGCAGTTACAACTTGGCGGATGAGGTCCTATAACTTTAGAATTTTTAATGTTTGTATATTTCAAGTTTGTTTTCTATAGAAAGAATAAATGAAGGTATAGTAATTTGAAGGTGGTATGCAAATTATAAAGTTATGGTATAACTATAACTTTAGAATTTCCAATGTTTGTGTAGTTTGAGTTTGGTTTGTATAAAAAGAATAAATACAAAATACCTAACTATAACTAAACTATACCCTTTGTTTTTTTAAATTATTTCAATGGTTTTATTTTTTTATAAAAAGTGTTTCAAATCGTAGAGTGGAGTGTTGTTGAGTGGGGTGTTGATAAGTGGACTGTCATAGAGTACAATGGAGTAGAGTGTTATAGAGTGTAATGTTGTACAGCGGAGTGTTGTAAGATGGACTAGAGTGGTAGTCTGGAATTCTGACCCTGGCGGGAACCGCCAACACAGCCCGCCACATTAACACTCCGCCCGCCGCGGCGGTACAGACAAACAGCGCGGCGGTCACCGCCAACAGGCAGGCGGCAGACAATGTACCGCCCACAGTATCATAACTCACCAATCCGCCACCTTTTCCGGGGCGGGAGCCCCGCCGATAAAAACACGGCGGAAACAGACTACGAACGGGAAAACGCTCACCTCTACACACTCCACGAGGAAGGAGGACAGCATGGAACCCGAATTAAACATACTACCTGCTCTCGTCTACCTGCTCATCTACCACGAGTACGAACGCCGGCGCAGACGACAACAGTGAGTACTGCACCTACGACACACGGGAGGGGGGAGGAGGAAAGCTTACGGTCACACACATATGCGACCCCCACCCCCCAAACTATGTACACACCAATGCAGAGCAACAAGTCACAGTGACACCACCCAAACCCCCCTGATAAATGCAAAGACAGAATTAAATTGTGAATAAAAATTTATGTACAAAATAGTCTCTGAAAAGTTTTGGCAACTAGCCAAAAAATCAATATCAAAATAAGTCTATATACAGTGCAATGGATAACCGAGGCAATTAGTCCTGCACATCAAAAGAAAATCGAAGTGTCCGTGGGCCAAAGTGTAACAACACAAGGGCAAAGCCCACACAGGAGACCTGAGTCCTCTGGAGAGAACACTGCAGGGGCATCTGATGAAAAAACTACAGGCACCTCAGGGGGAAGGGAAGGGGGGGGCACCACAGCCACATGAGTCCACGACGCCAGAACCACGAAGGGGCCACCATGCCTACTGTGCCATCCTGGGGAGTGCAAAGCCACAGTCTCTCAAGTCTCTACAGTAGGTGGGTTGCCCACTGTTCCATCCTGGGGAGTGCAAAGCCACAGTCTCTCAAGTCTCACAAGTGGGTGGGTTGCCCACTGTGCCATCCTGGGGAGTGCAAAGCCACAGTCTCTCAAGTCTCTACAGTAGGTGGGTTGCCCACTGTTCCATCCTGGGGAGTGCAAAGCCACAGTCTCTCAAGTCTCACAAGTGGGTGGGTTGCCCACTGTGCCATCCTGGGGAGTGCAAAGCCACAGTCTCTCAAGTCTCTACAGTAGGTGGGTTGCCCACTGTTCCATCCTGGGGAGTGCAAAGCCACAGTCTCTCAAGTCTCACAAGTGGGTGGGTTGCCCACTGTGCCATCCTGGGGAGTGCAAAGCCACAGTTGCTCAAGTCTCACAAGTGGGTGGGTTGCCCACTGTGCCATCCTGGGGAGTGCAAAGCCACAGTCTCTCAAGTGGATTACAGTCTCCACTGGTCAAGGAGGAGGCATGGTGGGCACAGTGAACCGTTAACAGTGCATGCAGGAAGGGCCCAGCGGAGCGGTGCTTGAGACGGCGGGGCCCAGCGGAGCGGTGCTTGAGACGGCGGGGCCCAGCGGAGCGGTGCTTGAGACAGCGGGGCCCAGCGGAGCGGTGCTTGACAGGAAGGGCCCAGCGGAGCGGTGCTTGACAGGAAGGGCCCAGCGGAGCGATGCTTGACAGGAAGGGCCCAGTGGAGCGGTGCTTGAGACGGCGGGGCCCAGCGGAGCGGTGCTTGACAGGAAGGGCCCAGTGGAGCGGTGCTTGAGACGGCGGGGCCCAGCGGAGCCGTGCTTGACAGGAAGGGCCCAGCGGAGCGGTGCTTGAGACGGCGGGGCCCAGCGTAGCGGTGCTTGACAGGAAGGGCCCAGCGGAGTGGTGCTTGACAGGAAGGGCCCAGCGGAGCGGTGCTTTAGACGGCGGGGCCCAGCGGAGCGGTGCTTGACAGGAAGGGCCCAGCGGAGCGGTGCTTGAGACGGCAGGGCCCAGCGGAGCGGTGCTTGAGAAGAAGGGCCCAGCGGAGCGGTGCTTGACAGGAAGGGCCCAGCGGAGCGGTGCTTAAGACGGCGTGGCCCTGTTCAGCGGTGCTCTTCTGCACAGCGGGGCCCTCTTCAGCGGTGCTCTTCTGCACGGCGGGGCCCTCTTCAGCGGTGCTCTTCTGCACGGTGGGGCCCTGTTCAGCGGTGCTCTTCTGCACGGCCGGGCCCTGTTCAGCGGTGCTCTTCTGCACGGCGGGGCCCTCTTCAGCGGTGCTCTTCTGCACGGCGGGGCCCTCTTCAGCGGTGCTCTTCTGCACGGCGGGGCCCTGTTCAGCGGTGCTCTTCTGCACGGCAGGGCCCTGTTCAGCGGTGCTCTTCTGCACGGCGGGGCCCTGTTCAGCGGTGCTCTTCTGCACGGCGGGGCCAGGTTCAGCGGTGCTCTTCTGTACGGCGGGGCCCTCTTCAGCGGGGCTCTTCTGCACGGCGGGCCCTCTTCTGCACGGCGGGGCCCTGTTCAGCGGTGCTCTTCTGCACGGCGGTGCCCTGTTCAGCGGTGCTCTTCTGCACGGCGGGCCCTATTCAGCGGTGCTCTTCTGCACGGCGGGGCCCTGTTCAGCGGTGCTCTTCTGCACGGCGGGGCCCTGTTCAGCGGTGCTCTTCTGCACGGTGGGGCCCTGTTCAGCGGTGCTCTTCTGCACGGCGGGGCCCTCTTCAGCGGTGCTCTTCTGCACGGCGGGGCCCTCTTCAGCGGTGCTCGTCCAGTAAGTCAAGGGAGCCAGACCTGGCCTGGCCTGGACTCCCTGCTCAGTCGCCCTCCGACCATGCTGTTGCTGGACCCTTCGGTGACGGAGTCCTGGGCCCTTTGGTGTTCTCCCTAACACCCGGGATGGGGCTTGTGGGCCCCTCCTGCTCCGCGCTCCTGCTGGCTGACTTCTCCGCCCTGCTGCCCTTTCGCTCCTTAGATGGGGCTCTCGGGCCCTTGCCTCCCCTAGCTGTTGTGGCTGGTGAAGTGGGCGAACTTGGCTCCTTGGGGGCAGCCGTGTCAGTCCTCTCACGGCGGCCCTTTAGTTTCCGGGTCCTCTTGCCTGGGGGGGGGCTGGCTGTCCCCTTGCTGCTGATTGAAGTGTCACTGCTGGCAAAGGGTGGACTCCAGAACCCATGCACCACAGTGACACTCGAAGCTGGGCTGGTGGTGGCTGAGGTGCTCTTGGGACTCTTTGCAGATGGAGGGGGTGGGTCAGTGGAGGGAAAGAGGTCAAGATTAGCGAGGAAAACTTTCTTAGGACCAAGGTAAAAGATAGGAGAAGTGGTGATGGGAGTGGAGGAAGAGGATGTGGTTGTAGGAGAGTCAGGTGTGCTGTCTTTGGGTGCAGGTGCTTGTGCTGGAGGCTGTCGATGGCTGTTGGGTGGGTGTCTGCCTGCGTTTGTGTGTCTTGGAAGAGGGGGTGACAGACACAGTGGGAGAGGACACAGGGGACGTGTAAATGGTAGTGGGGGTGGTGACTGCACGTGTGTGGACTGGACTGGAGGGTGTGCTGGTGATGGAAGCACTGGCTGATGGTGGTGTGCATGCAGGTGTGAGTGTAGACGTCACAGGGAGGGAGGAGGGAGACGAGGAGGAGGGGGACACAGAGGTGGTAGTGACTGTTGGAATGTCTGCATCTGGGTGTTGCTTGCGTGAATGCTTGTGGGTTCTGTGGTGCTTGTGTCTGGATGAGCTGCCCTTGGGTGTTGAGGTGTGTGCAGGCTGGTCTGATGGTGTGGATGGGATAGGCTGAGGAACAGGAGACAGAGACAGGCTGGAGGCAGTCAGAAGAGGGAGGCTGGAAACAGGGACAATGGCTGCCGTCAGTGCTGAGGCCAGAGCATTGAACGATCGTTGATGGGCAGCCTGACCCGAATGAATGCCCTCCAGGTAGGCATTGCTCCGATGCACCTCCATTTCTACCCCCTGGATGGCATTCAAAAGGGTAGTCTGCCCAACAATGATGGTCCTCATGAGGTCAATGACCTCCTCACTGAGGGCAGCAGGGGTAACAGGGGCAGGGGCTGAGGTGCCTGGGGCGAAGGAGACGCCCGCCTTCCTGGGTGAGCGGGCACGGAGCGTAGGCTGAGGGGCTGCTGGGAGGGAGGGGCTGGTGCGCTGGGGGGCGGCTGTACCTGTAGAGGCGGGGGGCCCGGATGTTGCCGCCACCGCTAGGGAGCTCCCATCCGAGGACGTGTCGCTGTCGCTGGTGTCACCACCGGTCCCCGTTGTGGTGCTCCCCTCGCCCTCCGGATCACTGGTGCCCTCGGTGTCTGTTCCTGGTCCCACCGGGGCCTTGTGACTTGCAGCTCCCTCGTGCTCCGATGCCAATTCTCCTCCGCCTGATGATGCTAATGCACACATGCACAAGAAGATGAAGAAGAAGGGTGGGGGGAGAAAAACGAAGACCAGGTTGAGTGCATGCAATGTCAACACCGTTGGCGGAGAGGACAGACACAGGAGCCTCATGCACTAAGCCGCGCATTGGGGTACACTACTCAGTACTTCTGACTAGGACAACAGGTCTAGAGACGACAAAGGCGCACATGTGTGATGCTGGACCATCGATAGCTGTACTTGTCACCCTACAGAGGTGGGGGCCGGGAGCACAGAGCCATGCCTAAAGGAGAGGACTACACTACAGAAAGTGCCCTGGCCTAATGTCACCCACAACCCTCCTCCCCCACCCAGACGCCTCCACTGCGCAGAGAGATAGCAGAATGTGCTGATACTCACCCCCTTGTGTCTGCTGTGATGTCCTCAAGCGCCCATCCAAATCAGGGTAGGCCACCGCCAGGATCCGGGACATCAGGGGGGTCAGGGTACGACTGGCACCCCTCCTAGGTTGGGAGGCCATCCCCAGCAGTGACTCGGCGGTCTTCCTGGTCCCGCGGCGGATGTCCTCCCACCTCTTGCGGCAGTGGGTGCCCCGTCTGACGTGGACCCCCAGGGCCCGGACTTCCTTGGCGATGGCACGCCAAATGTCCACTTTCTGATGGGCGCTGACCTATTTGACATGTACAGGGTGGGAAGGAAAAATCATCAATTTTCTGCATGTTACATGCGATTGGCCCCCCCTTCCCAACCCTGCCATATGGCACATGCTCTCATCTGTCGTGCGTTGCACTCCTCATTCGCCCCCCACCCCACCAACTTACATCCACCCCACTCCACACAGGCATAGCCCATTCAATGTGCACCCAGTGTACTTACCTGTTGGTCTGGAGGACCGTAGAGTAACGCATACTGGGGGAGGACCCCATCCACAAGTTTCTCCAACTCTTCTGTAGTGAAGGCAGGGGCCCTTTCCCCAGTCGCAGCAGCCATTGTCACTTCCAGACCGAGGTCACAGCAGCACTTGCAGTATAGGTCCTCTCCTGTGGATGATCAGGTCTCGAGTGATTAAGCAGATAGAAAATGGCGGTCACGCCCGCGGCGGTGCGTACCGCGGCGGTGCTTACCACGACCGCCGGCGCACCTCGTCATTGGCTCCTGAAACCCATAGGCGTCAATGTTAGCCAATGCGGCTTCGTATAGCGGTCTTCGACCGCCTACCGCCACGGTGTGCCACGCCAGCGCATTGACCTCACATCCCATTGTCCCACTTCACAGGTCAGGCAGCCGCCATTTCAAGGGCCCACATGGCATAATTTGTACTGCATCACACAGGCCTAGGCCTTGCATTGCCACACATACACGCCTTTCAATACATAGATAATCGTGTGCTATGCATGCAGTGGTGAACGTACCTGTGATTTGCTTGACTCTGTGCTCCATGCTGTCCTTCCTAGGCACCGTCCGCTGGGACTTGCGAGGAGAAGGATGAATCCTCGCGTGTACCGACCGCTGGTGGACCTGTCGACAATGGAAGAACGCCATATTATACTACGATACCGACTTGACCGAGCCACTATACATGAACTGTGTGCCCAGCTGGAGCCAGCCCTGATGTCCCCCATCCGCCAACCCACAGGAATTCCCCCTCTAGTGCAGGTTCTGTCAGTCCTCCATTTTTTGGCAAGTGGCTCATTCCAGACAACAGTGGCCATGTCATCTGGAATGTCTCAGCCTATGTTTTCAAAAATCTTGTCTAGAGTGTTGTCTGCCCTGACGAAACATATGCGGCGCTACATTGTATTCCCTGAGGAGGTTGATTTGGCCACTGTGAAGGGTGATTTTTATGCCCTTGGACATATCCCCAACATAATTGGTGCCATTGATGGGACCCATGTGGCTTTAGTGCCCCCAAAAGACGATGAGCAGGTGTACAGAAACAGGAAAAGTTACCATTCTATGAACGTCCAGGTGGTCTGTTTGGCTGACCAGTACATCTCCCATGTGAATGCCAAGTTCCCTGGGTCAGTGCATGACGCGTATGTGATGCGAATATTGCAGCATCCCTTATGTGATGGAACAGCTACAGAGACAACGTGTGTGGCTAATTGGTGACTCTGGTTACCCCAACCTGCCTTGGCTATTGACCCCAGTGAGGAATCCCCGGACCAGGGCAGAGGAACGGTACAATGAGGCCAGGTTTAGGTGCCTGCATATGACAGGGGGATCCCTGATGTACTCACCAAAGAAGGTGTGCCAGATCATCGTGGCCTGCTGTATGCTTCACAATCTGGCATTGCGACGTCAGGTGCCTTTCCTGCAGGAGGATGGTCCAGATGGTGGTGTTGAAGCAGCTGTGGAGCCTGCGGAGAGTGAAGAGGAGGAAGACGAAGAGGACGACCCAGACAACAGGGACAGAGTTATCCAACAGTATTTTCAGTAGCACACAGATAGGAATCACCCACGCCATTTAACATTTACTGAAAGCCCCCTGCATCTTTACTTTGTGTATTTCCCCCCAGTTCTTTTAAACTGATGTTTGATTTTCCCTTCCCTTTTCAGTGCTGTATGACCCACTGCGTGACTTCTGCTTGGTTAGCCCATGGACTAATGCTTATTGACATCGGTATGTTGTCATCACATAAATAACAGAACATTATTGATCAGTAATGCGTTATACATTTGTAAATAATACAGGCTGACTCCAGCATGATTTCAGTGCAATGAGTGATTTATTTTTAGTGCTAGATATTGGTACATGATATTAAAACGGTGATGGGTGAGGGTGGAGTTATGTCCATGGCAGAGTCCAGTTCTCGGTCGCACAGGTGCATTGTCCATATGCCTGTGGAAGGATGGAGCAGGGGCAGTTCAAGGTTGGACAGGGTGACACTGTGGGACAGTGGAATGACATCCGGGGGGATATTAGGCTGGAGGGGGTCTTGGCATCCTACTCTGTCTTCCTTTGAGATCTCAGGTTCCTCTTGCGGGGTAGTTGTTCTTCAGCAGGAGGTGGGGTTCTGGTGGGCCGTCGTTCTGTGGGGGCCTCCTGACCACTAGCGCCGGCGGAGGTGGTAGGCTGTTCCTGGCTAGTGACAGGGGCCCTTTGTGGTGCCACATGGTCCCGCAATGTGGTTTCTATACGGTTGAGGGCCTGGACTATGGTCCCCATAGCGGTAGCGATGTTCCTGAGTTCATTGCTGAACCCCATGTACCGTTCCTCCTGCTGTGCCTGGATCTCGGTGAACCTGGCCAGTACCGTCGCCATCGTCTCCTTGGAGTGATGGTATGCTCCCATGATGGTGGTGAGGGCCTCTTGGAGAGTCGGTTCCCTGGGCCTGTCCTTCCCCCCCTGTCGCACAGCAGCCCTCCCAGTTGCCCTGTTTCCCCGGGCCTCTGTCCCCTGGACGGTGTGCCCACTACCACTGCCCCCAGGTCCCTGTTGTTGTTGGGGTGTTGGGTCAGCCTGGGTGCCCTGTAGTGGCGGACACACCGCTGATTGACGCGTCCACGAGACAGAGGCATGGGCCCGCTGGGTGGGAGCTGTGCTTGTGTTCCCAGAGGGGGTTGGGTCTGCTGTGGCCTGTGTCTGTGTGTGGGGAACCGACTGTCCAGAGGTCCCCGATGGTCCGGGCTGGTCATCAGGTTCTAGGTCGACAGAGCTGCTGTCCTCGCTGGGGGCCTGTTCTGGGGGTGGGATGGACAAATCTGGACCCTCCGTGGCGGTGTGTTGGAGTTCGGGCCCTGCAGGGGTAAAGGAGTATGGTTATTGTTTCGGTGTGTGCCATGGCGTGCATTTTGAGTGCCCTTGGCCTCCAGTGCTGGCATTCCCTTGTGCGAGGTGTTGTGAGGGTGGTGGGGGGGGTGTATGGGTATGTGCAATGGTCATGCTTTGGTGGTGGCTGTCTATGGTTTGTGTTGGCATTCAGGGGTTGGTGTTGTTTAGGGTGGGTTGTGCTGGTGAGACATTGGCAGGGAGGTTGTGTGCTGGGGGGTTGAGATTGGGGGTGAGAGGGGGGGGTTGGCATGCTGGTGGTTGGGGGGGGTGAAGTAGTTGAGATTCGACTTACCAGAGTCCATTCCTCCGTGCACTCCAGCGAGGCCATCAGGATGCAGGATGTTTACCACCTCTTGCTCCCATGCTGTGAATTGGGGTGGAGTGGGTGGGGGTCCGCCGCCAGTCTTCTGCACAGCGATGTTGTGTTGCGACACCATCGAGCGCACCTTCCCCCGTAGGTCGTTCCATCGCTTTCTGATATCTTCCCGATTTCTGGGATGCTGTCCCACAGCGTTGACCCTGTCTACGATCCTTTGCCATAGCTCATCCTTCCTTGCTATAGTGGTGTGCTGCACCTGTGTGCCGAAGAGCTGGGGCTCAACCCTTATAATTTCCTCCACCATGACCCTGAGTTCTTGGTCCGAGAACCTGGGGTGTCTTTGGGGTGCCATGGGGTGGTGTGGATGAGGTGTGGGGTGGTGTTTGTGGTGATGTGCGTGGTGATTTGTGGTGGTGTGTGCGTAGATGTGGTGTGGGTGATGAAGTTGGGTTCCTGTGTGTGTTGGGGTTTTCTATTGCTGTGCTCGCTCTCTCTATCTCTATCTCTCTCGCCTTCTCTCCGATTTCCAACTAGTGGGGGTTTGTGGGTGATGTGGGTGTGTGTTTTATAGTTGATTGGATGTGTGGGAGTGTTGTTTGTATGTGTGTCAGGTGTGTGTATTTCAAATTGTCCAATGTGGCTGTGTTTTGGAGCTGTGTGTGTATTTTGAGCGCGGCGGTGTGTACCACCAATGGAATACCGCGTGGATTCGTGGGTCAGAATGGCATGGGCGTGTTTGTGTTGGCGTGACGGTGGAGGTTTGGTCATCTCCAGTTTTCCGCGGCCCGCTGATGAGGCGGCCTTCCTTGGATGTCGGATTGTTGGCGGTTTCACAGTTGGTGGTCAGAATGACCGTGGCGGTAGAATGGCGGACTTCTGACCGGCGGTAAGGGCCTTTTACCGCCGAGGTCAGAATGACCCCCATAATGTCCTACTGTTTTATAAGTGTATAAAAAGGGATGACTCAGTTTATGGAAGTGTGCAAAGGTAAGTAAAATTAGTTTTTTACTTACTTCATTTTAGAAAACGTCTGTGGAGTATTGCAATGTACCAAATTGTTTAGATCACACTCAGTATGTAATCTGGTTTCTAATGTTAAATATAGTGTAATAGGTTTATGTTTTTTAAATTTTTTACATATTTGTTCTCAATACTTAAAGTACAATATTTTAAGAACAATGTTCTACACTATATTTCCCCTTAATACAGAATGCAGGCTAAGTGTAAAATGAAAAATAAATATGTAAAAATAAAAAAAAACACTGTACTAGACTATATTCCCCATAAATTTAATGTAGTATTGTTTTTTTATTTTCTAAATATTTAATTCTGTTGTAATGTTTTTTAAGTACTGCAGTAGTTCCTATGTAGTACTGTGATACTCTGTCATGTTTAAAAAACTAAATATAGTAAAATATAAATAATTTTCTCTATCTATAACCACTTTAGTAACGTGGTATTGGTAAGGAACAACAATAATACCTACTACTTACCTATATCTAAGGCCCTAACCCAGAACACAGCCAAAATGTGGTCTAAACAAGACGGCTGCCTTTAACTTTTGTAAAGGCCGATGATATACTGCCTTGTCATCAGTAAGTACAAGGTTTACAGTGAAGCAGATTTTCATGAAAACCATAAAAGATCCATTCCAGACCATAATGTATATCCCTGCCAAACTGTATGCAAATGTTTTCAGTTGTTTAGCAACTATGTCTGTCTGAAATGTCTATTGAAAATGGCTTGGTAGAAAAATGTGTTTTGGGACACCCGTTTTTGTCTTTGAACCTCCTTGACTATTCACCACAAAACTTTGTATTGTCCACCAATGTGGAAAAAGCAATAGGTCTGCAAAGTTTTGTGGAGATCTGTCAGATGGCACAAAGGTATTACTGATAAAAAAAATTGAGGAATTCCTAGCTCTGGGAATCCTAACTATAACTACAGGGTGGCTACTGCCACTGAGTAGTTATAGTTAGATCAGCGTTTCCAATGGAAATTTCTTTTTTGTTTTGCTAGTAACTTTGACTCCATTTGATGAATCTCCACCAAACTGAAAAAAATTATCTTTTGTGCCTAATATGTGCATTGAAAGTTTCAAAGTGATCAGTCAAACGGGGGCCAAGAAAAACGGGGGTCCCAAAACACAAAATCCCCATGCGTTTTACATAGACGTTTTAGGCAGCGCTGCACCAAAGCCTGCAGTTATATTATGTTATGTTATGTTAAGTTATGTTATGTTATGTCATATCATGTTATGTTATGCTGTGTCAATTTGTATAGCGCACTAATCACCCATAAAGGTATCCAAGCACTTGGGTAGGTGTGTAGGCATTTGGTTATTAAAAAACCCAGTTCTTCAGCTTCTTGCAGAACTCCAGAAGTGAGGAGCAGGCTCAGATGTGTTGTGGGATGTTGTTCTGTGTTTTGGGTGCGATACAGGAGAACGAGCAACCTCTTGCTCGGCTTTTGTGAATGCAGGGGTTGTGTCCGAGTGAGAGTGAGGCTGAGCGTAGGTGAAAGTATATGCCGTTGTTCAGGTATGCTGGCCCAGTGTTGTGCAAGGCTTTTTATGTGTGTGTGAGGAGTTTGACTTGCTGCATTTGTGAATGGAAAGTCAGTGTAGCTCTCTGAGGTGGGGTGAGATGTGGGAGCAGCATTGGAGGTTGAGTATGAGTTTTTCGGTGGTGTTCTGAATGGTCTGATGTCTTTGTAGGAGCTGGTTAGAGATTCCATTGTACAGTGCATGGCAGTAGTTGAGTCTGCTTATGATAAGTGCTTGCATGACAGTAAGTCTTCCGTTGGTTCTCATCCATTCTTTTACCATGGTCATGCAATTGGTGAAATTGACTCTGGTGGTGGTTGTCTTGTCTATCAGGGAGAGGATGAGTTCAGTGTCATCGGCCTAGGAGATGAGAGTGTTGCAAGTGGAGTCATGTAGACGTTGAATAGGGTAGGGCTGAGACATGATCCCTGGGGGTCTCTGGAGATCAGGCTCTTGGTCTCTGAAAGGAAGGGTGACAATGTGACTTTTTAGGTTGTTCCCTTGAGGAAGGAGCGGATCCAGTTGAGATGCAGACCCTTGGGTGCTGAGCTTGTGAAGTCTTCTGATGAGTGTTTTGTAGGAGACCATGTCCAGTGCTATGGAGAGGTCGAGCAGGACGATGGCCACTGTTTCTTCTCATTCCAGGACGGCCCTAATGTCATCATGGCTATGAAGAGTGCTGTTTTGGTGCTGTATGTTTTTATGAATCCTGGTTGAGTGTTGTCTAGGAGTTGGTGCTCAAGGTGGTTTGTGAGTTGCTTATTATGGTCTTTTCTATCACTTTGGCTGTGTAATGGAGCAGGGAGATAGGACAGAGGTTGCTCAGTTGGCCCGGGTAGGCTAACAACTCCTAGAGGAGGGCATTGACCAATGAAAGCTTCCAGTCTTCTGGGAATTTCGCGGATGTGATGGAGGTGTTGATGTTGGGTAGAAGGGGGTGCTGATGGGTAATGCTTCAAGGTTGTAGACAAGGTAGGGGCATGGGTATGTTGAGGCTCATGAGTAGATGCTATGCATGATCATTGCTGACTCTTCTCTGGTGAGATTTTTCAGTTCAGTGAGGAGACTGTCTTGGTTGGTGATGGGCAGGTTGGTGATGAGATTGCTGGGGTCTGTTCGTTATACGAAGTTGCTGCAGATGTTTGCAATTTTGTTGTGGAAAAAGTTTGATAGGTTGTCGCAGAGTTCTTGGTATGGGGTGATGCTGTTGATGAAGACTATTGGAGCTCCCTTTGATGTGTTCAGCTTGTACTCTTTTCTTGGTGTCTCTTAGTTGCTAGTGGTAGCATCTGAGTGCAGTCATATAGGTGGTTCTGTCGGCGGTTTCATGTCTAGCTCTCCATTTCTTTATATTTGTTTGCAGTGTTGCTTGTTGTCCTCTGAGTACCAGCTGGCCTGCTTGTTGCTCATCCTTGCTTTTAGAATTTATGGCTTCTGAACAGTTCTTGATCTACTTGTTGAAGTTGGTGATGTTCTCGTTGAGGTTGTCTGTGGGGTTAGGTTGATCCATGCTGAGGACATTGAGCCAGTCTGCGTCACATATTTTGCTCCAGCTGCGGCTGGGTATGATGATGCTGGTGGGTGTGTTGACTTGCAGTGCGTTGCTTTGCAAGTGGATTATGGAGTGATCAGTCAATATGACCGGTGAGGTGGGGTTGTACTTGATAATGTCATTAGAGATGAAGATGGGGTCCAGTTTGTGTCCTGCAATGTGAGTTGGTTCTCTGACAAACTGGGTTAGTCCAATACTGTTCAGGTTTTTGGTGAGTGCTGGAGAGCATGGCAGAAGCAGAGGTTGCTGAGGAGTATGAAGACTTTGGAGTTGACGGCAAGAGGGGTGGTGAAGTACAGTATAAGGCTGGTGAAGGTAGCTCACAGTCCAGGTAGTTGGTAGGTTAGGGTTTTGTTGAAGGTGAAGTTTTCAGAGGTTTTCACCTTGAGGTGCAGATGTTCCATGAGGGGTGGTGCTCTCTGTGGATGTAGAGCACTTGACAGAGACTTTGTAAATAACTGTGAGTCCTCCTTTTGGCTTGTGGAGGCAGTCCTGTTATGCAGTCTCCTAGCCCACTGGGACTGCCATGACGATGTTGGGTGCTGATGTGGAGTTGAGCCAGGTTTCTGTCAGGAAGAGGTCACGTGTGTTGCTGCTTTCAGATGCATGTTTGCTGAGAGATCATGTGTTGAGAAGCGTGCATGCAAGTGAATGTTGGGGAGGAGGTACATGTGGTGTAAAGTGGGGGTATTGATGGTGTTGCAGGTGCTTGAATGGGGTGTGTGGGTAGGCTTCTGCTGGTGAACTGGCAGGGGGCGTAGGCGAGGGTACCTACTGTGGTGCGTGGTGTGGCGTACCAGCAGCAGGAGAATAAGGAAAGGCATTCTGGGCCAAATGATTGATGGAGTGCTGCAGGGTATCGCTGGGGGGCAATTGGAGAAGGGTTGGTGGCACTAGGTGCAGTCCAGGCACAGATGGGTGCAAACACACTTGCCTTTGGCATGTCAACAGTATGTAGGCTGCCATAAAGTAGCTCCTGAGAGGGTGAGGAGTGCAGGTGCTGTGTTGCTCTGCCTTGAACCAAGAGGAAACAATGATGAAGAATGCAGCACTCTTAGTTCAAGTAATGAATTTATTAAGGCACTTCCCAGATATCAAATAAAATCACAAGAAAATATGACCATGAGCATTTAAGTTGAATGCAGTAAAACACATGTAAATGTCAAAATACTCACGGCAATTAAACATTGACAGACATAAAAAGTGCAATACATCAACAATGAATATATGCTGTATATGTACAGCCAAGCTAGATAATTAAGAATTGAAATGCATCACCATGGGAGTTGAATTCTTCATCCTTGCCAACATCAAGCCGAGGAACCCTAGACGGCTGAGGCAGGAGGTCTTTCCAACATGGGACCTTGAACCATGCATGCACTTTGAGGGGAGCTCCTTCTACTTCACTGCCAAGTTCAAGTTTCCCCACCTTATATACCCTAAACAAACTCAAGAGTAAGATTCTGGCAATCTCCCCCTTCCTTCGATTGTGAAATTAAATTCAAGTGCTGGCTGTACTCGGTCTGCGTCAAAAACACACAAAGGAATGGGCCCTGTCACAGTGCGCATTCCAGAGACAGAGAAGTTGTACTTTTTCTTGATGAAATGATTGAAAACATTCCCAGGCCAGTCTACCTTTCACATTCCCAATGGTATGCTCCTGCACAGTGTAACTCTGTGCTGGTGAGAAAAAGCGCCAACACGTTCTATGTGGAAAACAAGCTTGATGTGGAAAAATCCTGCGCCAACGATGTGACAGCACCTGAAGCTAAGCACAAAAATAGAGTCAGTGGTCAAAATTGAGCCTGTGGCCAAATAAAGATAGATAGCATTACACACCAACCTTTGACCAATGACTCTCATAGCATACTGGTCTAAAAGTAACTCTTTTTAGTCTAAACATAGTGATCAAGTTGGGTATGTATTGTATACAGCAACATAGTTATTATTATAATACCAATTACTGTTAGCATTCCACCTAAAATGGACCTAAGTTGACCTGAGTCAGGAAGCCAGCTAAATAACCAATCCCACCACCCTTTGTCTACATCTTGCTTCACTCCTTTCACCAATCCATGCAAGGCTTCAATGTGGGTTTGAATGGATTTAGAGTGGTCTGACAGGTTAAAGCAGCACATACCTTCAAATTCTGAGCAGCCATAATCGTGTTTCAACAGTAAATAGTCAATGGTTGCCTGTTTTGCAATGCAGCTTTCCTAGTGCCTCGTATAACTAATAATGACTCTGCTAAATGATAGAAGTATAGTTGATGTTCTTGACCATCAGACATGCTAATTTGTTAATAAGTTGAGTATTATAAACAGCTAATCCTGGAACTCCTACTAGCGAAATACTTAAGGTCAATTTCAGGGTCAGAGTCTTAGCTTAGTTTACCTGCTTTCCGTGTGTATCAAGTAGGTAATACGGTGTGAAATGGAAACTTCATAAGTCCTAATCACGTAAAAGCAAACGGTCCTCCTGTTATATTGGCAGGAGTGTAAGTATGAGTGGTGTTTCCACAAGAGAACAACTACCCCGGTGGTAGTTTAACATGCTTGATGTGACTGGCGGCAGTCACGATGTATCTACCGGACACACTGCTGTGAAACTTTCTACATGTTTTATCGGTCCTTTGCAGACATAGTACTCGTTTCCACAGGATCTCTTGAGGAGACACAGTTGTTGCTTCAAAGTGTATTAGAGCACATTTTCTGATTTTGTAAGTGTTGCAAGTTATATTGTAGCAGACATCTCCAGCAGTAATATTGTAAGTGATCACATGTGTGAGATTATCCCATTTTTCCGTCCATTGTCTCTTGGCAAAACCTACAGTACTTGTAGGGTGTAAAGTGAGTCAGTACATCATTTTCTTCTACTGCTCCATCCTTGTTGGTGGTATTAAATATTTGCAACAAAACATTGGAGGGAGTTGGGTTCACCACCAAACAGGTAGAAATGACATCAACAGTACTTTTCTGCATTCGTCATGCAGAAATCCAATCTGTTGAGACTGGGGCGTGCCAGATTAATCCAAACTTCTCATTTTGGTGCAGTAAAGCTGTTGATCGGCACAGTCACTCAATCATGTCCAAGCTGGGGGCTTTTGGTCCCTCCCGACCTCACTCACATGCGCCTAAACAGGGTACAGACACAGCAACTAGCATACAGACACCTCACAATATGATCTGTACAAGAGACAAGTATGATCATTCTCGCAAATAACATGTACCAGCTGGTATATATTCCCATCTCTCCTGGCCTGGTTTCATGACTATTAACGCATTGTCCTCGCCTCTTGCTACAATTTCTGCTGGTTCAGGAAGATGATTTAGTGATTCTACCCACACCTTAGCACCAGGATTTTTGTAAATTGAACCAAAACCTCCCTTCCCATGCACTGTAAGAAGGGCTGGGCAGCCCCATTTTTAACTATTCCTCCATACACTGTAATGATGATAATCTGAGCAATTCTATCTCCATGTTGTATTATCAAATCAGCGTCTCGACTGTTCAATAAGATTACTTTGATTTCCCCTTGGTAGTCTGTATCGATCACTCCCCCCAAGACCTTAATACCTTTGAATGCCAACCCAGATTAAGGAGCAATCAATCCAAAATGCTCTGAAAGAATTTGTATTCCAACACCTGTTTCCAGAAGCACCATGTCCCTTGGTTTCAATCTTTACATGCTCAAAGCATGCAAATCAAGACCTGCAGATTCTGGTGTGGCTCGGTAAGGATCTAAGGCTCTTGTTTTTGTCTCCCAATACATGATAGTATTGGTTGCAACATGAGGTTGTATCTGTAATGCAGGAGTTAACATAGCATCAGTGGTGTTTCTGCATTTGTTAAGGGTCTATTATTAAATATCAACAAGGCCTCATTCATATGATCTCTGCAATTTCTTAGGGTACCATCCGCTAGTTTTTGTAATTAGGCTTTTAATAATCCGTCATTCTTTCAATCAATCCCACAGCTTGTGGGTAATATGAAATGATAAATGCACTCAATATTTTCTTGTGAGCAATAATTGTGCACCAATTTACCTTTGAAATGTGACCCGTTGTCACTCTGGACATGGAGTGGGACTACGTAATACAACATTAACAAGTCCAGCGTTTTAATGGTATTAAACTGAGTAGCACGTTTCCATGGAATACAATCAAATATCCAGAATAAGGGCCTCATTACGACCCTGGCGGCCGGCGGTAAGCTGGCGGTAACACCGCCAACAGGCTGGCAGTATTCCGCCAGCTATTATGACTGTGGCACAATAGCCACGGCCATACCGCCAGCCCCTCCACTATACCGCCAGGCTTTTGCCTGGCTGTCATAATCCCCAGGGGATTATGAGTCCCCGACCGCCAGCCTGGCCACGGCGATAAACACCGCCATGGGAAGGCTGGCGGTAAGGGGGACTTGGGGTGCCACTGGGGGCCCCGGCACTGCCCATGCAGTTGCCATGGCCAGTGCAGGGGCCCCAGGCATAGCCCCATCGCGCATTTCACTGCCCGAATTTTGGGCAGTGAAATGCATGACTGGTGCTACTGCACCCACTGCACATCAGCATTGCCGCCTGCTCTATTAAGAGCCAGCAGTGATGTTGATGTGACTTCTCCGCTGAGCCAGCGGACGGTAACACTGTTACCGTCGCTGGCCCAACAGAAAAGTCGAAATAGGGAGCCAGAAATACCGCCAGTGTATTCTGGCGCCCGCTGCCTCTGCGTTCTTCTGAGAAGACCCCCGAGGTTGTAATGAGGGTCTAAGTATCCCCCACCGTGCAAGCTTATTCGGTACTGGCCCAACGCAATCGATTTGCCATATCTGCCCTTGCAACTTCCCTCACTCCAACTGACCTCTGACAGTTTGTAGGACAGATCTCTGTTGTGTGTGTTGACAAATAGGACACTGCACAATCACAGTATTTATCGGGTCTAGGGGAATGTGCATCCCTCTAATCCCTGCCCACCTGTTAGTGGCCTTCTCTCCCAGGTATCCACATTTTTGGTGCATCCATTTAGCCATCCCAACCGAGTCAGAATCCTGCATTGCCACTTCTGCCTCTGAGATTTTGGATTTGTTGTCTGCAAAGGAATTAAACCATTGTTCTAGTGAATCGGTGGGACAATGAGCATCTACATGGTACACAGTAATGATACTTTGCTCTAGCATTTCCCAAATTTCCTGCCACAATTATTTGCCCCACACCTCCTTGGAATGTATTTGCCAGTTATGTGCATGCCAGGTGGGAAGCCGAGTAGGTGGCCCATTGGCGGTGGATCAAGAATCTGTGTAAATGTGGCATGTCCACAGAAGTTCCTGTTTTAAGACTTGATATACAGCGTATAATTCTGTGTATTGACTACTCTTCCCTTCTCCTATAGTGGAAAGCAGCTTCTTGGTGACTGGGTTATATGACACGGCCTTCCAATGTCTTTTTGCACCCACATACTTGGCTGAACCATTGGTGATCCATACCTGCTTCCTATCTTCAGGGGACAAGGGCTTGAATGGCTCACCCTACCGCATGGGTGACTCTTTTATCTCTGGCACCTCCTGCATCATCTCATCATCCTGCACAGGGGAGTGTGACACCTGTTCATGCAGGGCCGCTGACCCTGCTGGTCCCTCTCAGGCCCTGTCCTGTATGTACCATTTCTTGTGCGTGTCCTATCCTGTGAGTTTTAGGTGAACTCATCACCCAATGCATTATTGGAAGCTCCGGTCTCAGAATTACATGATGACCAATGGTCATTTGCTCAGTATCCACTAGAGCCCAGTAACACGCTAGTAACTTGTTCAAAGGGAGTATATCGCTCACCAGCATCTGGTAACCTTTTGGTCCAAAGGCCGAGGCGCACCCTCTTTCTTCCCTGTTTTTGCCACATACTCCAATTTGCATATTGCCCCTGAACCGTTACATGTAACTCAATGTCTCATTGCTGTACTGGCCATAAGTCTATCGCCTGTTGAATAGCCTCCGATGCAAATTCAAACGCACACTGCTGCTGCTTTCCACATTCAAACTCATGCTTCTTTCTAGTCACTTTGTACAGAGGGGATAAAATCTGACTCAAGTAAGGGATATGCTGTCTACAAAAATCAAACAATCCAATGAACCGCCAAGTCTCCTGCTTATTACGGGGTGTGACAAATTCTAGTATCTTTTGTTTTACCTGAGGCAACACCTCACTGTGTCCCTGATTCCACTGAATCCTGAAAACTTCACATTTGAGAGGGTCCTTGCATCTCATATGGATTGATCATCTACCCTTTGCTCTGCAAAAGTTCCACAACCCTGTCCAACTGAGTTTGCACCTGTTCTAGTGTTTCTCCCTGAATCATGACATCATCGACATAATGAGACAACTGCAACACTGGAATGACAGATACTTCATCCAGGTGTTCTGCCACCAGCTGGTGACAGATGGTGGGGCCGTGCACATACCCCTTAGTTAGCCTTAACATCTTAACTTGTCTTCCGCAGTGTGACAAGGAGAATTGCTCCTGGCTCTCATGGAGAAGAAAGCATTGGCAATATCAACAGTTGCATACCAGGTCCCTTTATGTTTTTGTATCCTCTCAATCAAAGTGATGGTATCAGGGACCGCAGCAGTCAGAGTGGGTGTATGTTTGTTCAATTTGCGTTAATCGATCATCATTCTATAGTACCCATCCACTCGATGTACAGGCCACAAAGGATTGTTCCACTCAGTGGTGACTGTGGCCACCACACCTGCCTCTATCAAATCCTGTATAGTCTTATTTATCTCCTCATGCGCTCCCGGGATTCAGTACTGTTTCAAATGAACCACCTTCATGGCTGGAGGCACTTCACTGGGGGTATCTTTAGAAGTCATACCCTCACTGCTGCCGCTGACATGTATCGCTTTGATCCAAATTGATAACAACCACCATCCAAGCATAAAGTCATCCCCTTCAAAATATCAATTCCCAATATATGTACTCTAGGAGGGACACAATCCAAACAGTGTATTCTCTTTTTGGCGTTCTCACTTTTTTCATTTGAACATTAGTCTGCACTGCAGGGGTTTGCTTTCCACCCAAATCCTTGATGGTGTAGCACTGACCTGTAAACTTTTTGGGATTTCCAAAAACTAAGGAGGCCTTCACTCCGGTGTCCACCAAGGACCAAACTTTTTGAAAATTTTTGTTCTTCAAGTGCATTTCTAAATCAGATCTGTTATCTGTGCGACCCCATCCCCATACTGGAGTATGGCCTATTTCCTAATCTGATTTAAACCTGTCAACTTTTGCCCAAGTCAAGTCCGGATATATGTTCTCATATCTGGGAGGAGATTCCTCCCCTTGTCTGTTTTCCTCAGTCAACCAGTCAGTATTCAGATCTTCCTCCTCTTTCCCCCTCGCAGAAACATTTTTCTCTCTTTCTTTTCCATCCTCCGGCATCTGTGTCTTGCCCTGATTCACTTGTTTGTACCCCTGCTTATTTACTTTTCTACTCCCCTCCTTTCTGTCCAGCCCTCGCTTGCAGTACATCTCCCACAAATTCTTGGCATCTGTCCCATCTATCTGTTCTTTGTTGAAACCATCCTTCAGTAATACCATAAACACATCTCTCCTAGATACTCTGTTTTTATCTGTGCGACCTTCGAGCCTTCAGGGTCTCTCAGGTTTCATCCAGTCTCCGAGCTCTCCTAACTCACAAACTACCTTCAGCACATACTTTAACGGATTACCTGTCTGATTGAACTGGAGGCTGGAGGAACAAAGCAAATTATCATGTTTCCGACTGACAGAGTGAGCGGTCGAACTACCAGACGGTGAGCATCACCCAGAAAAATTGCAGTTTTCATTCCCTCCTCCTTAATTCCCTGAATTGTATTTCCTAATGTACATGAGGGCTTATCATTTTGTGGCCAGTCTGCCTCTGTAGGATACTTATGGTTAAACCCTCTGACTGCTAGCTGCAGTAGAGCGACCTGCTGGTTACCCTGATAACCCCTAAACTGCCCCTGTGCAGTGGGATTAAAGATAATTATGAGAAACGTTGGAGCATCTCCTACATCTATCATTGCTCCAGAGGCTCCTGTGTCAAATAATCGCACCATACATGTAAGTACTGTTTCCCCAGATCTCTGCCTAAATCTGTTTATTAGGTGTTTTATTTCTTGGTGTGTATAATCCGTATAATCCTCTAAAGAGTCAATAGTAGCCCCTCCAACAGGATACTGCTAGCGCGCCTGTTCCTTAGTAAGTATACTTAAAAGGGGACGTGTATAGGTCAATGAACCTTTTGGATTACATGGAGTATCCTAGCCATGTAGTGGAAAATTTTATCAATATTTAATATAATCAATCAATAACTACTAAGAGAATCATTAATCATTAGTAACGTTTCATGAATAACCACAACTCAATATACATTTTAACAATTTTATTTCTCTATTAGTCAAACTTTATTCAATCACCTCAGAATAAGATTATTAGCAACCACCAATAACATAATCTAATCAAAACTTGAGAAAACGTATGCTCTAATGCTTCAGCATAAACCAACAAAGATGAATATCACTAGCAGAGTTCAGCAATCAGTTCGTCAATCATTTGTCACTGCCAACATCACCCAAGAATCTTACCTAACCCAGATTAGCATCAGCATGTGGGACTTCATGCAAAAGCAATTTAGGAACGTGAATTTGGAAAACATTTAACTAAGAGAAAAACTATAAAAACAGCGCAGTTGGTACCTAGAAGAAAAGGCACAAAAGTTAATCACTCACATTGTCATCAACTACCTATCCATAGAATGGATCAGCAACAAAGTCAATCTTCGTCTTTAGGTCATCAATTGATTAGCAACACATCAGGCTCTCAGCGCATGAGCCCAATGACAGAATCTCGAACCGCGTCTCTTGACGTCATCAATTCTCCCCTTGCATCTGAAGTTTTAGCCCCTTGTCATGACTTTTTAATTAGAGTTTTTCAGTCCATCCCCCTAATTCCTAATTGGTCAGTCAATCACCAGTTATTACTTTAACCAATTAATTTTATTTAACAAATCTATGAATTCTAATATTACGCTGTCACAGTTCATTGATTGGTTCACTGTACGATGTCCTCATCATCCGGCTCATCAGGTATCGATAATGTTGCTTCTTCCCCTTCAGTCAGTGTCTCTATTGTTCAAGTCATTTGAAAGTACATTGAGTCTACTCTACACAAAATTGTATCAATTTGATTCCATCATCTCCTGTCCGTCTGTACATTGCAGAAAGTTCTAGCTAAGATTACAGTTCACGGTCATTTCAATGCATCAGCAAATTCTACATCGTGCGTTTATTAATTCAGCTTCTGCATGAGGCCTGGCAACTAGGCCACAACTTCGGCTAAGTTAACTCTCCAATACAATGCAAAACATAGGTTATACATCTCATTAGAACATTGGAATGCTGGAGGCTCCATTGAAAACAATGGAGTGCTGCAGGCTTTTACTGGCTGGTAAAAGCCCGCAGCGCCAACATTCCAATGTTCGCTTTGCTCACAGCAACAGCTGTGAACGAGCCTCACGGAGCCCGAGGGGATTTTAATCCCCTCGGGCTCCGTGAACATTTTTTTTTTTTAATAGAACATTCTGCCCTGTGTGGCAGAATGTTCTAATAGCCTTAGAACCCGCCGTAGCGGGCTCTACCGGCTATTAAAGTCCCTCTCCCTTGTTAAATGCCCTCGCCTTCGGCTCGGGCATTTAACGCGGGGAGCGGGCCTTTAATAGCCGGTAGAGCCCGCCACAGCGGGTTCTAAGTCTATATTATGGCACATTACTACATTATTATTACATTTTTCCATTATTTCACGCATTTTTTATCATTTTAGTATGAATTCGTATAAGTGGCTGCCATTCTCTGTGGGCACATTTTCAAACATGCAAACATGCACATTATTTTCTCAACAATTAATTTTTCTATGAACTTTTTGTTAATCAAAACACGTAAACATTCATTAATAATTTCTAATTAACATATCTGCTTCAACAGTCCCTCCTCTGATAACTAAATATGTCATCACACCACAAAATTATTTCTCCGTTTCGTTCTTCCCTCCTCTGATTATTTTTAGATCTTTTCAATTTTATCTTTTGACATAATTTACATGTACCCCATAATCCTAATATGCAAGCAATCACAATTAATATTCCCTGTATGATTTTTAATAATACCCCATTCCAAATTTGACTAAGCCAATTTCTCACTGAAGCAAATCCTTTTCCAACCTTTTCCCAAACACCTGGTTCCTTTAATTCTTTCAAATCCTTACTTGAATTAGTGAGTTTAGTGAGTAAGTCTCTTACCTCCCTATCATTGTCCGGAATATACGAGCAACAATGCCTAGCATTAATCATCTTACAGACTCTGCAGTCTCTAGCTAAAAAAATGTCTAAAGCAAGCCTATTTTAAAGCGTTATAGCTCTATCCATGGCTAATTCAGTATCTATCAGGAGTATTGCCCCTGTAAAGTTTGTCAGCATGTTATCCACAATAGTAGACAACTTTGGTATCTTGATCGCATTTAGAATGACTCCCACTGAAGAAATCACTGCACCAAAGATATCTCCCATAATTACAGAAGAGGGTGCCCTCCTCTGTCGCTTAAAATGTAATTCAGTCAATTTCGGAAACTCCTTTCAGTCACCTATCTGATAAATCTTTGGGAAAACTATCCCCAAATAACATGTCCCATACCATCCACTTGGAAGACGGTAATCACAAATATAATACATCCCACGAATCGCTGGGTCCTGACCATTCAACATAAAAGTCCACTTACTCTGAAACAAAAACACATGCCCACATTCACTCGTTCCCACAAATAAAGTGGCAGTATGTGATTTTGGCCTATATTTACAAAGCTTCCCTACATGTAAGGCATCTAAAGCTAATTTCCCTTGCGCTTTAATTCTTTTCTCTAAACCCTTTTCTAATTTCTCTTTTAGTGCTTTTCTCCTATCATCAGTATGCCCTATAAAGCTTTTCTCTAAGGGTGTAAGCAGGCATGTTAAGTTGTTACAATGTGCTTAGACTGTCCCAAATGTAAGTGTAGGCTCAAAGAATCCTCTAACTAGTACTATATCATGCTCTCTAGCTATCTTACTCAGGTATCTAATAATAGGAGCAAATGAGAACACGACATTGTGGTTGAAATAAAAATACTGTATATACTCCTGGTTATAGAAACTTGTTAGTAGCAAACTATAGCTTATTCCATAAGTTAGTGGAAGACTATGGTACGTAACCCCTTCTTCTACTGACGAAGGAATATGCGTACACACAAGACAATTCCTCGCATCCATCGTTTCAACATACTCGCTCAACAAGCGATAGAAAACATTAGAAGAAAGCTCTCCTTGAGCATTAATAGAGTCATGCAAGTACTTCTCATCTAGTTTAAAACTCTCTAAAGCTGTTAGTGTAGTAGTTTCAGGAGCAGAAGTGAAAGTAGCTCTATTCATATCAGAAACAGACATCCCCACAATCATCACTATAAGCAAAATTCCACACATAACCGCCAATCCAACACTCATGTATCTACAGCGCCTAGCAATTCTCTTGATTATTTAGCTTAGCCATAATCTGTAAATAATCAGAAAGCAGAAGTAACTCTTTTATAAAGTGCAATAAAAATAAAAATATAGAACAATTCTTCTCTCACAGTTCAGTTTCACATCCAGGAACCCTTTTCCGTTGGCAAAATCGATTAGCAGCTTGTCATATGTGGTTTTCAATGTCAAATCAGGTTATCAATGTCTTTTTCAGGTTATTTTCAAACAGTCTCTTTAATGGCTTCTCCAGATTAGCTCAACAATTCAGCTCCTTGATCACCTTCAGGTTACATCAAAGTACTGACTCAGAACTTCTCTATCACAACAAAAAGACATTGTTGCCATTTGTTGGTAGTTGCATAAGCCCATTCAGAACCTGTGTAGAGTTGACTTGCTATTCTCTTTCTTCTCAAACTTTCGATCACCACTTAGTTCCCCTTCACTCAATTCTTTTTTTCTTGTAGTATCCACTTCTTCCTCTATTGTTTCATTTATGACCAATTCCTTTTTCTTCCCTATCTGCAATTCAGGCCAATTATCTCCTTTTCTTGTTCCTTCTGTCAAGATTCTTCTCAAGATTGGACTCTTCTCCTTCTCTTTCTCTATGGCGTTTTCTCTTGATGGACCTGCAATGGGCTCAGGAGAAGTCGGATCACCTTGAGTTTGATCTGTCTCAACTTTTTCCCCCTCTTGGTCTGGCCCTTGCTCTGTCTGCTTTTCAGCACCATCTGCTTCTGGGAGAACCTCTGCTGAGCTAGGCTGTCCTGTTGTATCCATCGAGATTGGTTCTTCTGCACCCTCCTGTAATTCTTCACTCTTGTCTCTTACAGGGGTAATGGACCATCTTCCACAAGCTCTGGTTCAACTTCAGGCTCTGCTGGCTCTTTTTCTGGCTCAGGTGCAGCGACCTGTTTCCCTGTTGTTGGTGCGTTCAACAACACTTCATCATGATCTGGTGGACATACCACTCTCTTTGTATAGCTCACGTGTATCCAGTTTGGGAGTCCTGCACACTTCACAGCTGTCATAGTTGTTAAGACCACCTGATAAGGACCACTCCAATGCAGCTCCAAACAGGTCTTGTGAACATGCTCTCTGACAACGACCCAGTCACCAGCTCTCAGGTTGTGCCCTGGATCGTGGATGGGTGGCAGGGTGGTGGCCTACACTTACTGAGAGAAAGAGAGAACCACATCAGCCAGACCCTTGCAGTAGTCCATCACCATATCATCTGTAATGTTTACAAGTGCATTGGCTGGAACTGTTGGTAACCTCATTGCTCTGCCTATGAGGCTTTCATGGGGCGACAGCCCTGTCTTCCTGTCAGGTGTGTTTCTCATCGACATCAACACCAAAGACAATCATCTGGCCATTTCAGATTCGTAGCTGCACACATCTTCGCAATTCTTGATGTCAAGGTACCATTCATCTGTTCCACCAGTACTGATGCTTCAGGGTGATAGCTACAATGCAACTTTTGATCGATGTTTAGTGCTGCACTTAAGAGTTTAATCACCTTGTTATTGAAGTGAGTTCCCATATCTTATTCTAAAGAGATCGGAAACCCAAAACGTGGTATCAACTCCCTAAGCAGCAACTTTGCTACTGTGAGGCTGTCATTCCTCCTTGTAGAGTATGCTTCAAACCAGTGACTAAAGACTTACACAATCACCAACACCAACAGGCATCTCAATGAAATCCATTTACATTCTGCTGAATGGACCTCCTGCTCTTCCAATGTGGCTCAAGTTCACCACTGTCCCTTTTCATATGTTTAGGTGCTGGCAAATTATGCAGCGATGACATACTGCCTCTGCTGCCTGCCTAAACTTAGGGTTAAACCAGTCAATCTTGAACAATCTAACCATGGAATCCCTCCCAATGTGTGCCTGGCCATGATAATATCTGGCCATTTGTGACAATAAACTATTGGGTAGGACCAACTGACCCTCCTCAGAAACCCAAATTTCTTCAGGATGTTGGACACATTTTAATTTGGCCCAGAGACGTTTTTCTTCCTTGTCAACATTACTTTGTAAAGTTTTCAACTCTTCCAGAGTATCAATCACTTTCAATGCGAAACGTGTACATCGCTATCTTCTTCTGACATCAATTCCCACTTGTCTTTGCATGATCTGCATATCCATTTCCCACTGAGATGTAATCCTGTGCCTTTTGATGCGCACTGTATTTCACCATGGCAATTTCTTCAGGTAACTGTATTGCATACAACAACTCTTTTATCTTGTCGCCATTTCTTACTGGTGTACCAGTAGAACTCAGGAAACCTCTTTGCGACCACAATTGACCAAAATCATGAACAATTCCAAATCCATAATTACTGTCAGTATAGATTGTGACTCTCAGTCTCGCAGAAACATGGCAAGCTCTAGTAAGAGCTACCTATTCTGCCACTTGTGCAGAATATACACCTCGAAGCCAAGAAGCTTCGAATGTGCCTGTAATTGTGCATACAGCATATCCTGCTCTCAGTGTCCCTGTTCCATCTGTGAGACATGAGCCATTAACAATTTGATCATTTTCTTCCAATCAGGTATTTCTGATATCAGGCCTCGGTTTTGTACACAGTTCAGTTACCTCAAGACAATCATGCTCAATATCTTCCTCCTTTTCAATTTCAACAGTATCACTTGAAAGTAATGTTGCCGGGTTCAACACTGTACATCTTTTCAGTGTTACATTTGAAGCACCTAGTATGCTCGTCTCAAACCTTGTCAATCTTGCACCAGTCAAGTACTGTGTTTTCGTCCTTGTCAGTAAAATCTCAACAGAGTGAGGAATCATTACTGTCAAAGTGTATCCCATCACTAATCCCACACATTGAGAGAGATTTTGACCAACTGCGGCAACTACACGCAGACAACCTGGTAAAGCTGCTGCGACTGGGTCCAAGGTAGCAGAAAAATAGGCTACTGAATGATAAGCACCTCCATGGACCTGTGTCAAGACAGAAAAACGAACAAGCATCACGTTCATGGCAAAACAATGTGAATGGGTTCATGTAATCAGGCATTCCCAACGCTCTGCTCTGCTCTGCACTGCTCTGCACAAACTCTCTCTCAACTCAGTAAACGCTTTAATCTGATCTTCATCTAGCGTAATGGGGTCAGTAACTTTCTTATGTGTCACTTGCTGCAATGGTTTGGTAATCTAAGCAAAATTTGGAATCCACTGTTGCCAATAACCTACCATTCCCAGAAACGTTCTGCCATCTTTCTGTGAAGTCTGAGGACTTCTCTGCAGTATCATTGTAATCCTCTCTCTGGAAACTCTCCTCAACCCTTTCTCAATCTGGTGTTCCAAGTATTTAACTGACTTCTGACAGCACTGCAATTTCAAAGGTGATACCTTAAGTCCAAACTTTCCTAAATGATTCAACAGGGCAATCGAGTCGTACTTACACTCGTCCCTTGTTTTGGATGCAATGAGTAAGTCATCAATGTATTGCACCGGAGTCGATTGGTACAGTAGTTCCAATGACTCCAGATTCATTTTCAAGATCTGATTGAATAGAGACGGTGACTCCGTGTACCCTTGTGGAAGCCTGCAACAGCTGCAGACTCTGTCTAAGAATTTGAAAATAAAAAGAAACTAACTATCCTCATGAAGAGGCACAGAAAAGAAAGCTTGTGACAAGTCAACCACTGTGAACCACTCTAGATTGCATAGAATCTGAAACAGTATCACTGCTGGGTTCGGCACTACAGGACAACACTTGACCACCATGTCATTCACTTTTTGCAAGTCTTGCACAATGCGCACTTTCCCACATGGATTCTTTAAGCCCATTATTGGTGAATTACATGGACTGCTCAACACTTCTTTTAAAACCCCTTGTTTCAGAAAATTGCCAATTATCTGCGCCACTTTCATCAGAACATCTTGTGCCATGTTATACTGTGGAAGCTGCGGAAACACTACATCCGGCTTTAGAGTAATGTTAATCGGCTCAACTTCTTTGATCAAGCCCACTTCTTTATCCATCACCTGTACATTCTCCTGTGCTGTTCCCTGCAAGTCTGCACGCAATTCTTTCACAGTAAACATCGGGAAAAACTCAATCAATCGATACTCTTTGTTAATGTTTCCATTCTCAGTTTCAGGTGCCTGTTCTTCCTCATCATCACTATTAGTCTGAACTTCTATTCCTGCATTCGAACAACTAATGGAACATTTGGTCTTGCACAACAAGTCCCTTCCCAGTAGAGATACTGGACTTGAGTTGCAAACTAGAAACTTATGCCGTCCCTGAAAGTTGCCAATCTTCAATCGGATTTGTCAATTGTCTGTTTGCTACTCCCACAACCTGAACTATTCTGCCTGAAAGAGGTAAGTTCGAAACTTCTGCACTTCTCACTGTAGAGCGTGTAACTCCTGTGTCCACTAGAAATGAGACTCTAGTGGTCATTACAACCCTGGCGGACAGTGTTAAAGCTGCGGCAATACCGCAAACAGGCCGGCGGACAAAAAAAGGGAATTATGACCGTGGCGGAAACCGCCAACATAGACAGCCACTTTCACACTCCGACCGCCACTGCTGTACAGACAAGCAGCGCAGCGGTCACCACCAACAGACAGGCAGAAGACAATGTACCGCCCACAATATCACAACCCGCCAATCCGCCACCTTTTCCGGGGCGGATTCACCGTGGATAAAAACACAGCGGAAACAGCTTTTTCAATGGAAAACGCTCACCTCAACATACTCCACGAGGAAGGAGGCCACCATGGAGCCCGAACTACAAATACTCCCTGAGCTTGTCTTCCTGCTCCTCTACGAACACCAGCAACGTAGGCGCCGAAGACAACGGTGAGTACTGCACCTACGAAATAGGGGAGGGGGGAGGCAAAAGTCACGGACACACACACGCAACACCCCCACCCCCACCCCCACCCCGACCCTCACCCACTACAACACACACACCAATGCATTTCCAAACAGCACAGTAACAATCCCCAACCCCCCCAGAAGAATGCAACGACAAAAGGAAATGAGTTCAACCATTGTAATGTATCAAAATACAGTAACCAAATATATACAGATATATAAAAACAATAGAAAATCATACATCACGATTCGTACTGCAGGTATGCACATATCAATGTCCGTGGACCACTGGGCCCACAATGCATGGGAGAGGCCCACACTAGACACCTGTCCACAAACGGAGAGAACACTGCGGGGGCATCAGATAGAAATACAACAGGCACCTCAGGGGGAAGTGAAGGGGGGGCACCTCAGCCGGATTACAGCACCACACCAGATCCACGACGGGGCTCCATGTCCATTGATGTATCCTGGGGAGTGCAAAACCACAGTCTCTCAAGTCTCTACAGTGGGTGGGTTGCCCACTGTACCATCCTGGGGAGTGCAAAGCCACAGTCTCTCAAGTCTCTACAGTGGGTGGGTTGCCCACTGCTTTATTAGGGGAGTGCAAAGCCACAGTCTCTCAAGTCTCTACAGTGGGTGGGTTGCCCACTGCTTTATCCTGGGGAGTGCAAAGCCACAGTCTCTCAAGTCTCTACAGTGGGTGGTTTGCCCACTGCTTTATCCTGGGGAGTGCAAAGCCACAGTCTCTCAAGTCTCTACAGTGGGTGGTTTGCCTACTGCTTTATCCTGGGGAGTGCAAAGCCACAGTCTCTCAAGTGGATAACAGTCTCCACTGGTTCTGGAGGGGGACTGGTACCCAGAGTGCTTCATCCTGTGAAGGACAGACAACGTGGATGCAGGTCTCCACTGGTTCTGGAGGGGGACTGGTGCCCAGAGTGCTTCATCCTGTGAAGGACAGACAGAGTGGATGCAGGTCTCCACTGGCTCTGGAGGGGGACTGGTGCCCAGAGTGCTTCATCCTGTGAAGGAGAGACAGAGTGGACGCAGGTCTCCACTGGTTCTGGAGGGGGAATGGTGCCCAGAGTGCATCACGCTCCCCATGACGGTCACAGTTCCGCCACTGTCCCAGCTGCACATGGGCTAACGATGCTTGATTTGGATGTCTTTGCCCTGTTCAGCGGTCTTCACCATGGCGCCCTTTGCCCTGTTCAGCGGTGCTAGCCTTTGCTGTGTCTGACCTGTTCAGCGGTGCCTTGCCATGGCGGTCTTTGCCCTGTTCAGCGGTGCTTGCCTTTGTTGTGTCTGACCTGTTCAGCAGTGCCTTGCCATGGCGGTCTTTGCCCTGTTCAGCGGTCTTCACCATGGCGGTCTTTGCCCTGTTCAGCGGTCTTCACCATGGCGCCCTTTGCCCTGTTTAGCGGTGCTTGCCTTTGCTGTGTCTGACCTGTTCAGCGGTGCTTTGCCATGGCGGTCTTTGCCCTGTTCAGCGGTGCTTGCCTTTGCTGTGTCTGACCTGTTCAGCGGTGCCTTGCCATGGCGGTCTTTGCCCTGTTCAGCGGTCTTCACCATGGCGGTCTTTGCCCTGTTCAGCGGTCTTCACCATGGCGCCCTTTGCCCTGTTCAGCGGTGCTTGCCTTTGCTGTGTCTGACCTGTGCAGCGGTGTGTTGCATGACGGTCCCTCAGTGCCCAGCGGGGCTGTGGATGCCGGGGCCCTCCAGGTCACTGACTCTGGCGGTGGTCTCCGGACCAGTGACGACAGTGCTGCCCTCCAGGGCACTGACTCTGGCGGTGGTCTCCGGACCAGTGACGATACTGCTGCACTCCAGGGCACTGACTTGCACTGACTTTGGCGGTGGTCTCCGGACCAGTGACGATACTGCTGCCCTCCAGGGCACTGACTCTGGCGGTGGTCTCCGGACCAGTGACGATACTTCTGCCCTCCAGGGCACTGACTCTGGCGGTGGTCTCCAGACCAGTGACGATACTGCTGCCCTCCAGGGCACTGACTCTGGCGGTGGTCTCCGGACCAGTGACGACAGTGCTGGCGGTGGCGTCCCGGCCGGCGGGGAGGCTGGCGGCCTTCTCCGCCGTGCTGCTCTTACCAGACTTTGGAGACTTCTTCTGCCCCTTCACCACCTTGGGAGGAGTCACAGCTGACTCGGCACTCCCCCCGGGACCCTTGTGAGCTGTTTTGCCAGCAGGAGTCTTCACCCTCTCCCGTCGGCCACTTTCCAACTTAAGGTGCTTTACAGGGGGTGGACTGGCAGTGCTTTGGCTCCGTGTCACACTGGCTGCCCTGGTGGCCGGTGCACTCCACACACCTTTAACACGCACCACTGGTACCTGACTTTTTTTGGCTGAGGTGCTACTACGGGACCTATGAATTGGAGGGGTGGGGGTAGTGGGAAAGAGGTCAACGTTGCTAAGGAAAAGTTTCTGACGAACACTGGGACGGGTAGCTGGAGGGGGTCTGGGAGTGGAGGAAGAGGAGGTGGTTGTAGGAGGTGTAACTTTAGGTGATTTGGGTGCAGGTACTGGAGGCTGTTGTGAGGTGGATGGATGTTGGGTGTGTGGGTGCCCGTGTTTTTGTACTTTGGGAGGGGGCGTCACAGACACACTGGCAAAGGACACAAATGGTAAATGGTATCGGGGGTGGTGAGTGCAGGTGAGCGGGGTGTGGTGCTGGGTGTTCTGGTGTGAGTCCTAGTGCCTGTAGATGTAGTGCATGCAGGTGATAGTGTAGAAGACACTGGGAGGGAGGAGAGAGAAGACGACGAGGGGGACACAGTGGAGGCAGTGGATGTTGCTGGGTCTGTATGTGGGTGATGCTTGTGTGAGTGCCTGTGGGATGTGTGGTGCCTATGTTTGCCTGATCTACTTTTGTGTGTTGAGGTGTGTGCATGCTTGTCTGATGGTGTGGTTGGGATAGGCTGGGGTACAGGGGATTGGGTCTGGGTGGAGGAAGTTGGAGGGGGCAGGCTAGACACAGGGACAATGGCTGCCATCAGTGCTGAGGCCAGAGATTGCAGGGTTCGATGATGGGCAGCCTGACCAGAATGAATGCCCTCCAGGAATGCATTAGTGTGTTGCAACTCACTTTCTACACCCTGAATGGCATTCACAATGGTAGACTGCCCAACAGTGAGTGACCTGAGGAGGTCAATGGCCTCCTCACTGAGGGCAGCAGAGGTGACAGGGGCAGGGGCTGGGGTGCCTGGGGCGAAAGTGATGCCCACCCTCCTGGGTGAGCGGGCACGGAGCGCAGGCTGAGGGGCTGCTGGGAGGGCGGTGCTGGTAGGGGGGGTGGCGGCTGTACCTGCAGAAGTGGGGGGCACAGATGGTGCCGCCACCACAAGGGAGCTCCCATCGGCGGACGAGTCTGTGTCACTGTTTGCTGATCCGGTGACCAACGTGAAGCTCCCCTCGCCCTCCGTCCCACTGGTGTATTCGGAGTCTGTGGTGTGGCCCACCATGGCCATGTGGGATTCAGCTCCCTCGTGCTCCGGTGCCACTGTACCTCCGCCTCATGATGCTGATGAACAAACGAACAGGGAGAGCATAAAAAGGGTGGGGGACGACAGAAGAAAGACAGGTTGAGTGCATGGCTTACCGCTACCGTTGGCCGACAATACAGACACAGCAGCCCCCTGCACTACGCCGTGCTCTTGGCCTCTACAGATGCAATTCCTGGGATATGGCCTACATGGCTATGAGTGTCATCTGTCCACATAGATGACACAGGGGTATGTATACCTGTACTTGGCACTCTACAGAGGTGGGGTGGAGGGCCACAGGGCCATGCCTTACGAAGGGGCCTAGCTTACGTAACTCGCCCTGGCCTAGGGAAACCCACAGCCCTCCTCCCCCACCCAGACCCCTCCACTGCGCGCAAAGTCATGAGAATGAGAGTGTACTCACCCCCTTGTGTCTGCTGTGATGCCCTCAAGCACCCATCCAACTCAGGGTAGGCCACCGCCAGGATCCGGAACATCAGGGGGGTCATGGTGCGACGGGCACCCCTCCCATGTTGGGAGGCCATCCCCAGCTGAGCCTCTGCCATCTTCTTGCTCCAGCAGTGAATGTCCTCCCATCTTTTACGGAGGTGGTTGCCCCGTCTCTGGTGGACCCCCAGGGTCCGTACGTCCTTGGCAATGGCACGCCAAATGTCCTTCTTCTGGTGGGCGCTGACCTACAGGAGATGTACAGGGGAAGAAGAGAAGTCATTAGCAACTGCACCGTCGAAAATGAGTGGCCCCCATCCCTACCCTTGCCATGTGGCACATGCATTCACAGTCCTTCATGGTCGCAGAACTCTGCCTCCTTCCTACTGACATCCAGCCCTCTCCACCCAGCATAGCCCACACAACGTGCTCCCTGTGTACTTACCTGTTGGTCTGGAGGACCGTAGAGTAGCGTGTACTGGGGGAGGACCCCATCCATGAGCTTCTCCAACTCCTGAGCAGTGTAGGCAGGGGCCCTTTCCCCAGACGCAGCAGCCATTGTCTCTTCCAGACCGAGGTCACAGCAGCACTTGCAGTGTAGGTCCTCTCCTGTCGAAGATCAGGTATCGAGTGATTAAACAGATAGAAAATGGCGGTCACGTATGTGGCGGTGACATCCGCGGTGGTGCGTATCATCACCGCCGGCGCACTTCATCATTGGCTCCTGGGACCCATAGGGCCCAATGTTAACCAATGCAGCATTGCGCCGCGGTCTACAACCGCCTACCGTGACGGTGTACAACGCCAGCGCAGATACCTCACATCCCATTGTCCCAGTTTAGAGGTCAGGCAGCCGCCATTTCAGGGGCCCACATCGTTTCATTTACTACTGCGTCACACATACCTAGGCCTACACTCAACACACATATAGGAAGAGTTTTGTATTTGGTGTCGTGTTCTGTGTAGCTGTGGGTACATACCTGAGAATTTGTTGACTCTGTGCTCGCTGTTGTCCTTCTTAGGCACCGTCAGCTGGGACAGTTGAGGAGATGGCGGAATCCTCCGGTGTACCGACCGCTGGTGGACCTGTTAACAATGGAGAAGCGACATTTGATCATCCCCTACAGGTTTGACCGTGCCACAATCCAGGAACTGTGTACCCAGTTGGAGCCAGACCTGATCTCACCAATCCGCCATCCCACAGGAATCCCCACTGAAGTGCAGGTGCTATCAGTGCTCCATTTCCTTGCAAGTGGATCATTTCAAACAACAGTGGCCATGGCATCAGGGATGTCCCAGCCTATGTTTTCCAACGTGTTGTCCAGAGTGTTGTCTGCCCAGCTGAAACACGTTAGGAGCTACATCGTTTTCCCTCAGGTGGAGGATTTGGCTACAGTTAAAGGTGACTTCTATGCCCTGGGACATATCCCTAACATCATAGCTGCCACTGATGGGACCCATGTAGCTCTGGTCCCCCCACGCAGGAGTGAACAGGTGTACAGGAACCGGAAGAGTTATCATTCCATGAATGTACAGATGGTATGTTTGGCAGACCAGTACATCTCGCAGGTAAATGCTATGTTCCCTGGCTCAGTGCATGACGCCTACATCCTGCGGAATAGCAGCATCCCTTATGTGATGGGTCAACTCCAGAGCACCGTGTGTGGCTATTAGGGGACTCTGGTTACCCCAACCTGTCATGGCTATTGACCCGAGTGAGGAATCCCAGGACCAGGGCAGAGGAACGCTACAATGAGGCCCATGGGCGGACAAGGAGGGTGATCGAACGCACCTTCGGCCTCCTGAAGGCCAGGTTCAGTTGCCTCCATATGACCGGTGGTTCCCTATTCTACTCACCAAGGAAGGTGTGCCAGATCATCATCACCTGCTTGATGCTTCACAATCTTGCTTTGCGACGCCAGGTGCCTTTTCTGCAGGAGGATGGTCCAGATGACGGTGTTGTGGCAGCTGTGGAGCCTGTGGACAGTGATGAGGAGGAAGCTGAGGAAGAAGACATAGACAACAGGGAGTCAGTCATACAGCAATATTTCCAGTGACACACAAGTGAGAACAATTTTTTTACTATTACATTCACTTTCACTCTTCTACCTCTATCCTGTCTGTCAATTAGAAGCAGTATTTGGTAACTGAGTTGTACATTTCCATTACGGTTTCACAGGTGTGGTTACCAACGTGTGTCAACTGCTTGCATCCTTCATGGACTTGTGATGTGTGACATAGGTATGTTGGCATTACATTTGAAAACGCATTTTGTCACTGTAATTGGTAATACACATTTTAAAAATCACAGACTGACTCCAGATTGTTTTGTGGTTCAAGGGTATTTATTGAAGTGCTAATTATTGGAGGGGGTGGTAAAATGGTGATGGGTGATGGAGGAGGAATGTCCATGGCAGAGTCCAGTCTATTAGTCTCACAGGTGCACTGCCCATATGGGCATAGGATGTGGAGCTGGGGCAGTTCCAATCTGGACAGGGTAACAAAGTGAGACAGTGGGATGACAATCAGTGTGGTCTCATTTCCTGGCGGGGTCTTGCCATCGTGCTCTGTCCTGTTCCTGGATCTCAGGGACCGCTTGCGGGGTGGTTGTCCGTCTGCAGGGGGTGGGGTGCTGGTGTGGTGGTCCTGTGGTGGGGCGTCCTGTCCACTAGCGCCGGCGGAGGTGGTGGGCAGTTCATCGTCTAGGCTAGTGTCAGGGGCCCCTTGGAGTGCCACAGTGTCCCTCATGGTCTTTTGTATGTCCTTCAGCACCCCTATGATGGTGCCCAGGGCGGAGCTGATGGTTCTGAACTCCTCCCTGAAGCCCAAATACTGTTCGTCCTGCAGGCGCTGGGTCTCCTGAAACTTGGCCAGGACCGTAGCCATTGTCTCCTGGGAGTGGTGGTAGGCTCCCATGATGGAGGAGAGGGCCTCGTGGAGAGTGGGTTCCCTTGGCCTGTCCGCCCCCTGTCGCACAGCAGCCCTCCCAGTTCCCCTGTGTTCCTGTGCCTCCGTCCCCTGGACTGTCTGCCCACTACCACTGCCCCCAGGTCCCTGTTGTTGTTGGGGTGGTTATCCTGGGTTCCCTGTAGTGGTGGACACACAGCTGATTGACGTGTCCTGGGTACGGAGGTATGGGCCCGCTGGGTGGGTGCTGTGCTGTTGTTACCAGAGGGTGGAAGGTCAGTGTTGGGCTGTGCCTGTGCGAGGGGAACCGACTGTTCCGAGGCCCACAATGGTCCGGCTGGTCATCTGGATCCAGTTGGACAGAGCTGCAGTCATCACTGTGGGCCTCTTCTGTGGGTGGAGTGGAGATGTCTGGACGCTCCTGTGTGGTGACGTTACGTAGTGGTCCTGCAGGGGTATAAGAGCATGAATATTGCATGTGTGTGTGTCATGGTGTGCAATGGGTGGGGGGGTGTGCACCCCAGTGCAAGCATTCCTGTGTGGGGGCTTGTGTGATAATGGTTGGGGGGTTGTTATGGGTATGTGCAGTGGGCATGCTTTAGTGATGGCTGTCCATGCTTAGTTGTGTCATGCAGGGCTTGTTGTTGGGATGTGTGGTTTGTGTAATTAGTGCATTAGTGAGGAGTTGTAGTGATAGGGGAGGGGGTGAGGGTGGGGGGGTTATAGCATGCAGGTAGGGTGGGGGATATGATGGTTAAGATTTGACTTACCACTGTCCATTCCTCCACCGACTCCTCCGAGGCCCTCTGGATGCATGATGGTCAAGACCTGCTCCTCCCATATTGTTAGTTGTGGGGGAGGAGGTGGGGGTCCACCGCCAGTCCGCTGAACCGCGATGTGCCTGGAGACCACGTAACGCACCTTCCCCTGTAGGTCGTTCCACCTCTTCCTGATGTCCTCCCGATTTCTTGGATGCTGTCCCACAGCGTTGACCCTGTTCGACGATTCTTCGCCATAGCTCCATCTTCCTGGCTATGGAGGTGTGCTGCACCTGTGCTCCAAATAGCTGTGGCTCTACCTGTAAGATTTCCTCCACCATGACCCAGAGCTCCTCCTTGGAAAACCTGGGGTGTCTTTGTCGTGACATGGGGTGGTGTAGGTGATGTGTGGGGTGGTGTATGTGTTGATGAGTGTGGTGATGTGATGTGGAAAATGACAGTTTCCTGCTGCTGCGGCGTCTGTTGCACTAAAGCTCCTTGCACTCCTGTCTGAGCTACCTTAGTTTGCATCACCATCGCTTTCTCCTTCAACTTTTTCTGCTTCAACTCAATTTCATCACTACAGTATTTTGCATACTGCAACACCTCATCAATCGGTTTTGCTTGCCAACAAATCAAATGATTCTTAATCATCTGCCCTATTTCAGGTCTCAATCCTTCGACAAACCTGAACACGAAGTGCAACATGTCTTTCGTCGCAATTGCTTCCTTACTACTGTACTCCTTGAATGCCTTCAGCAATCTCTCATAGTAGGTATGCATAGACTCTTTTACTACTTGCACTGTCCTGTCAATCCTCTGCCAGTCAATATTTTTAGGCGAAATTCTCATCTTCAGGAACTCAATCACCTTATCATAAAGATTCATCACTTCAGGTGATGGTGCACCTGTAACTCTATCTCTTTCTGGTTCACTCGTCGGCCAATCCCCCACAGACATTTAAAAAGCTTCACAAATCTATCTGTCTGCTAGTACCACTCAACCGGTTTCTCTATCAGCTTTGGATAATCATTTGTGAATGACAGAATATCACTCCTGTGCCATGGGACATGAACAAACTGCCCTCCTGGAATTTCCCTCATCTGTAAAAAAATTTACTGGATCTTTTTCTTTCTGAACACCTTCAGACCCTTCTTGTGAGTCTTGTGTCCGTTTATCCTTCTTTTTTGCCCATCTACCTTCCCACTTCTCTAATGCTCCCCAAATCTGAGCACTATACAATAATTATTTTAGATGCACTTTCATCCCTGCTGACTTCATGTGTTCAAAATCCTTTGCCTCTAAATCTAACCTGTAACTTCTTTTCAAATGTTTTGTTCTCTCAATCTCTATGTCATGTTTGTCTGTCAGATCTGCCAATTTCTGATGTATCTTGCCCACTTCTCTCGTAATCCTCGGACACAAGTACCTCAGCTCTTCTTCTGTATAGGATTCTAAGCTAATCACTCCCATTGTTCCCTCGAATAGTTTGGTTATTTCGGTAGCCAACCTCACACAGTTTATCTGCTCTTCACCCTTGGATGCATTTCTAGGAGTATTCAAACTATCCCGCCACTCATTCAATTGCTGTGCTGTCAATCCCTGTAGCAAGATGTTACTTGCATTCGGCATTGGCACCTGCTGTACCACTGCACCTGAAGTTTGTGGCGTCAAAAGCTTGAAGCTCGGATTTGCACTCAGGCCATTTACCGCATCTGGAAGTGCAACAAGTGGACTAAGATCCATTAACGGTCTAGATCCATCAAATGTCTGACCAATAGAAGATACCACCCACACATGATCACTCATTCCCTTCCTCACGAGGCTCTGTGACATTTCATCCTGTTCTCCTGCATTCTATTTCTTCTGCGCAAACAATGGCACCGCTGGTCCAACTGTAATGGGCAGCGATATTGCATCCGGTGCCGCTCTGACACCCGCATTTTGTGGAAGGGCTACTCCCATACTCTGATTCTTCACTGGTGTCACATCTGACTGTGTCCCTGTCATTGGCGTGAACTTCGGCAAACCCTGTGGCTGTGCCTGAGGGAACAACATTGGAGTTTATTTGGTCTGAACTAGCATTGGCCTCGGAACCACTTGCTCCGATGACACCACTAAGTTCGAAGTTATCTCAAGAATTGGTACATCTGGATAAATTCTCTGTATCAATGGTGGGTGCATTTGTGCTTGTACCACTGAAGTAGTCACTGCATTAGGAGAACTTTGCACTCCCCTTTGTACCTGTCCATTATCTATCTGCACTGATCCCACTGTTCCTGTCACTTGAGCTGGAGCAGTCGGAACAGAACTAGTACTTGGACCCTCTTCATGTGCTGCATGTGGCGGAGATCGATCCCTCAATATCTGTGTGATAAGATCCTCAATATCTGAATCTTCTTCTTCTTCTACATAAGTTTTTTTCTTTTTCTTACCCCCTGAACTCTTGTCACTCTTGTCAGTATCCTCTTTCTCTTCTGACTAATTTTCCTCTGCAATAGCAGGAAACACCTAACTGCTCCGTTCTCCACTTATGGCCGGCTGCCAATCCGTTCGTGACTCTTCTCACTAACCAACCTATCCCAGCGGGGCTCACTATGACGTCACACTTACACACTGCGGCTGACAAAGTCTTGCAGCTTGTCCTCGTAAACGCCAATTCACACAAAACTAATGCAAAAATTATTGTGAGCACTAACCAAAAACCAATAACCAAAAAAGATCAGCTAGTTTACTACAGGAAGGTACACAATTGCTTCAGAGACCTTACAGATTTTCACTGATAACATTTTCACTCATGCAGCTATTCCTCTTTCTCAGTCTCCAACATTCGCAAGCAAAATTCGACCTGCAAATTTCACTCTCAACTGATCAATGGGTCTGTCCTGGTGCACATAGGACACGCCAAATTTCAGTCACAAAATTCCCTTGCTCGCTTAACTCACACACCAACTTGTTGACCACGGGCGATCAACCTACTAAACCAGACAGATTACAACATATAACCAAGTGTTTCCTGCCCTTGTCAATATACTCTGGAGTCTTAGACCACGCAGGGTCTGTACATCACCAACAACCTCATGGACAATTTTTGAGCACAATGCGCCACACACATGTGAATTTCAATGATTTCCCTACTCTTATACTGCAGAGTACACACACTCCTACTAAACCTCAACTGGAGTATGCAAACTCCCTACTTTTCTCATGTACATCACCATTCACCTGTGATTTGCATAAGCCTTTTCAAGCGCAACCTACCACTTTCACACTATCACAAATACGATGAGAACATACTCAACTTTACTAGCGAGAACCAGGATCTGAGAAAGCCATTTCTGGGCTTAAGGGGACATCATCTTTGCTACAATTGCCATTGCGAAAAACAAAAATTAAAACCTCATAAAATAAACAACAGCCCTAACTTAAACTACCACCATAACCATTAATCACCACATAACTAGTTCTCCAAGGAAACTAACCATCAAGCTGCTACTAAAAACTGCTAGTGCGCATGGTACTTAGTAAGTAAACTTACCAGGGGACGCGTGTAGGTCGATGAACCTTTTGGACCGCATGGAGTATCCTAGCTATGTAGTGACCAATGTTATCAATATTTAATATAATCAATCAATTACTACTAAGAGAATCATTAATCATTAGTAATGTTTCTTGATTTTAACAATTTTATTTCCCTATTAGTTACAATTCTAATGCATAAGGTTAACTTAAACTTTATTCAATCAGCTCAGAATTACATTATTGGCAACCACCAATAACATCATCTAATCAAAACTTGGGAACACATATCCTCTAATGCTTCAGCGTAAGCCATTAAAGATGAATATGTCAACATAAATAGCAGAGTTCAGCAATCAGTTTGTCATTCATTTGTGTCAGTGTCGCTATTGTTCAAGTCCTGGGAAAGTACATCAAGTCTACTCTATACATAATTCTAGCTAAGCTTACAGTTCACAGTCAGTTCAATGCTCCAGCAACTTCTACATTGTGTGTTTATTAATTCAGCTTCTGCAGGAGGCCTGGCAACTAGGCCACAACTTCGGCTAAGTTAACTCTACAATATAATGCAAAACATAGGTTATACATCTTATTATGGCACATTACTGCATTATTAATAAATTTTTCCATAATTTCACGCATTTTTATTCATTTTAGTATGAATTTGTATAAGTGGCTGCCAGTCTCAGTGGGCACATTTTCAAAACATGCACATTGTTTTCCCCACAATTAATTTCTCTGTGAACTTTTTGTTAATCAAAACACATAACCATTCAATAATAATTTATAATTAACATATCTGCTTCAACAGTACTGAGGTGCTTGCTGCAACTTTCGTCTATGTATGGGCTGTGCCTGAATTATTTTTTGTTCATCTGCCTCGCGCTGAGCACAACTTTTACAAAGCTCCTCACTAGAATCAGAAAAATCTGTGGAATCCCAAATATTTGTATCCCAACCATCAGGCTTCCAGTCTAGCCCGGCTTTAGCAATGGCTAAATGAACCTTCCTTTAGTTAACTCTCCCTCTGCGTTTTTGTACATATATTATGTGACACGCTCTGCAGCTTTCTCTGCAACAGGCTGATAAGTGTCGACTTTATCTTGCAGTAATTTATTCTGTCAGGACAGCTATTTTTAGCTTTGACTAGCTGCCTCTCCAATTGCTGATTTTCTTGTTCTAACTGGAAACATTTCTCAGGCGTTTTTCTATAAGCTGATAGCAGTATCCAGGCCCGTCTGCCTAAAAGAGATAATTCCCATCCCATCTATGGGCACTTTTTGCAAACAATATAATACCTGATTTGGTTCAGCACCCACAAGTCATTCACCCCATTTCTCACATAATCCTGAGCCACACGCCCATTCAGTCACAAGAGCACTATAGGGTGCTTTTTCCCACTCTGATATGTCATTTGGCACCTAGAAACTGTCTTTAACTTTTTGCCAAACATTTTCACTTTTTAATATCTTACTTTGAAATCCTGTTTGTGACGCCAAGATGTGTTTCTCTGCCTTGAACGAAGAGGAAACAATGACAAACTTTGCACTTCACAGATATCAAATAAAAGCACACAAAAAAATGAACATGAAATTTAACTATAATGCAGAAAAACACATGTAAATGCCAGAATACTCTACTCAGATCAGTTAAACAATGACAGACAGAAAAAAAAATGTATATATATATATATATATATATATATATATATATATATATATATATTTATATATATATACATTTATATATTTATATATACAGCCAAGCTAGATAATTAAGAATCCCATGGGGGGTAAATTCCTCATTCTTGTCAACATCAAGCCCAGGAACCCTGGATGGCTTAGACAGGAGGTCTTCCCAATATGGGACCCTGAACCATGCATCCACATTCAGGTGAGCTCCTTCTACTCCAGTGCCAATTTTACCCACCTTATATACCTTAAGCAAACTTAAGAGGAAGATTCTGGCAATATCCTCTTCCCTTTGATTGTGAAATTCAAGTGCTGGCTGTACTTGGTCTGCATTGAAAACATGCAAAGGAACGGGCCCTGCCCCAGTGCGCATTCTAGAGACTGAGGAGTTGTACTTTTCCTTGATGAAAACATTCCCAGGCTGAGACTCTCTTATCACATCTACCTTCCACATCCCCCATGTAATGCTCCTGCACAGTGTAGCTTGGTGCTGGTGAGAAAAAGCACAAATGCGTTCTATGTGGAAAACAAGATTGGTGTGGAAAAACCCTGTGCTACCGATGTAATGGCACCTGAAGCTAAGCACAAAAATGGAGTCAGTGATCTAAATGGAGTCGGTGGTCAAATATAGATAGATAGCATTACAGGCGCGGGGGAACAGTGGGTGAGGCTGCAGAGGAGTGGGATTAATAGACGGGAAGGAGATGCAGCATGAACAGTAGGTAATGGCTGGGTGAGGCAGGTGGTGAGGAAAGGCACAGGATGATGTGATGTGCCATGGGGAGTGCGACAGAGTGGGGTAGAAGGCCTGAAATTGATAAAAAAAAGTGCAAGAGAAAGTGAGTGCAAGGTCAAAAAGGCACAAAGGGTGAAAGAGAAATCAAGCAGAAAAATGGATGAAAAGATTAACAAACTGATTGAAACGAGCATAAAGGCAAGAGGGGTGAGAGAGAAAGCAGGCAGAAAAATTGGTGAAGATTGACAATAAGTAGTGAATAGGGCACAGAGGGGGTGAGAGAGAAAGCAAACAAAAAAGGATGAAAAGTGTGACAAAACGAGTGAAAAGAGGACAAAGCCTTGATGGGTGAGAGAGAAAGCAAGCAAAAAAATTTATCTAAAGGTTGACAAAAATGTGAAGTGAAAGAGCAAAAGGCACAGAAGGGTTAAAGAGCTTGGCAGAGGCCAAGGCTCAGGAGAAAGAGAAAGGAGAAAAGGAGCTGGTCAAAAGTGTACTGAAGAAGAAAGAGAGTAGATGGATTTCATATGAATCCTTTCAGTAGTTTTTGAGATGTTATGTCTCAAAATTATGTGTATATCAGGATGGTTGGATTTGAGGAACTCTGGTGAGAGTCCCCTAGACCCAAATTTGAAACATAGAGTGTACTGTTTGGCCAAGGGGGCTTTTTTGCCTTGGGTTAATTCACCCCCACAGGAGGCACATTCCCGCAGGAGTGAGTGCGCGGATTCATTGCCTGCAATATAATGAAATATGTTGCAGGCAGCCATTACATGATTTGCAGACATAGGGGGTCATTCCTACCCTGGCGGTCTGAGACCGCCAGGGTAGGGGACGGAGGAAGCACCGCCAACAGGCTGGCGGTGCTTCTGGGGCTATTATCCCGCGGTCAGAAAAGGGAAGCCGGCGGTTTCCCGCCGGCTTCCCGCTGCCCCTGTGAATCCTCCACGGTGGCGCTGCAAGCAGCGCCGCCATGGGGATTCCGACCCCCTTCCCACCAGCCTGGTTCTGGCGGTTTTCACCGCCAGAACCTGGCTGGCGGGAATGGGTGTCGTGGCATGGGCACTGCAGGGCATGGGCACTGCAGGGCCCCCCTAACAGGGCCCCACATTGATTTTCAGTGTCTGCCTGGCAGACACTGAAAATCGCGACGGGTGCAACTGCACCCGTCGCACACCAGCAACTCCGCCGGCTCCATTCGGAGCCGGCTTCCTCGTTGCTGGTGCTTTCCCGCTGGGCGGCCGGGCGGCCTTTTGGCGGTCGCCCGCCAGCCCAGCGGGAAAGTCAGAATGACCGCCGCGGTCTTTTGACCTCGGTACGGTCTTCTGGCGGTTCCCGCCAGGCGGGCGGAGACCGCCACCCGCCAAGGTAGGAATGACCGCCATAGTCCCCTGTCCTGAGATTTTTTTTTTTTAAATATAAGGGGCCAGGGTAGGAATACCCTGCTCCACTAGGCATTATAAGGGAATCCCAGAGATACCTCTCTGGGACCAAAAAAAAAAAAATAAAAAAAAGCTGCATTCCCACAGGAATGCCATAGGACTCCTGCAGGATCACAGCTTAAAAATATATATATACAGCTGCCGGTGTTTTACATTTTAATAACAGGGCTGCAGGGTTGGCCTGAGCTCGGGTTTTTTTCCGAAATATTTGAGGATGAGAGCATGAGTAGGCCCTCTTTCCCCGAGCTATCCCATGCCCTGGGGACTCTATTTCCCGGGCTAATTTACAAATATAGATGGGGAATGCGGAAGCCCCCTTTCCAGCACTGGGGCTGATGCTTTTAAAGAAGGTGAGGAGGTGTGTTCCCTGCCAAGCATCTTTTGGGGCCCAGTAACTTCATTCCCTGGGTCCAAATTACTAATAGAAATGGTGGGGCCCTCTGATCCCCTCCGTGTGCCGATATCAGCCCTGAGGACCCGATCCCCCAGGACACAATAATCTACAGTGTCACAGGGGGCCATCCCCAGGACACTGGGGTTCCCTGCCTGGGAGAGTGCAGACATACCCTGCCTGCACTTTCCTAGGCAGGGTACACCACTTTGATCACACCCAGAGAAAGCAGTTAAAGATGTAGAGATTAAAGACAGCTGCTCCCGCCAGGTAGGAGCAAAGAGAAAGTGCTGGCTACCACCAACACTCCTCATGGTTCTGGCTGGAGAGCCAGCTGGGGCTCCCCCGCAGCCCCAACTTACTGCTTTGTGGTTGCCCTTGGTGGGCACCAGGGCACCCACTAGACACCCAAGGGAATAGGGTCCCCAAGGTCCTTAAGGACCGGGGGCTGCATGCCCGCTCCCCTAAATTTTAAAAGAAAGACTCTAAGTGAAAGGGGCCCTGGGGCCCTTGCTTGCTTGGGGAGGGGTGCCGTGCACCCCCTCGCCTTAGTTTAAAAAATAATAACACAGGGGATGGGGTCTCCAGGGCCATTAGTGGCTTGGGGAGGTAGTCCTTGTTCTCCTTCCCTTATTGAAAAAAGATGGGGGCCCAAGGTCTTGGGAAGGTTCGGGAGGGAGCCCGCACATCTCCCTCCCATCACAAAAATAATATATAGGTGTCCCGGGTGGAAACCAGGATACCCACAGTAAATAATAAATGAGTGACAGGAACCACTCAGTTAACATTCATTACTCCTTTGAAGGAGCACCCCATAATGCCCTGTAGAGGCTTTACTTTTTATGTTCATTTAGCTACGCAGTGCCCCTAGAATAGGGACAGGAACCAGCAAACATTTTTTTAATCTTCTTGTGGGCTGCAGGGAGTCCAAAAGTCCCCCCAGCACCATCAAAAAAAGCAGTAAGCCTTCTGGGTCACTGAATCCATGAACCAAGGACAACTTCCCATATTTTTTAATGCACTATTAGCTGGAGCTCTATGCTCTTCTCCTGGAGTGCAAAGCACTGATGTGATTTTTTTTATGATTGCATTTTCTTTAAAAAAAAGACTCAGAGACATGTTTGTTTTTTCAAAAAAACGAATATATCTCAACTATTTTTACATTTTTCACCCACAAGACGTAATAATTCAAACTTTGTGAAAAGAAAGAATCACAGACATGTTTGTTATTGGGAAATGACACTAACAACGCGGTCAAAGCAACACTATGCATTGACCACGCTGCCATTACCATGCATAAGTGTTTACTTTGTATGCATTTAGCATGCATGCATTTACCACTCATATATGTGGTAACAGCAGAGGGAGCAGTCCAGGCAGAACAGGTAGGAACAGCGACCAGAGAAGAGAGAGATAAGTAGGGCCGGGGGGGAATAGCTTTTAGGACCATGTCGGGGTAGTTTTTTATGACATTATGGGATAGGTTTTAGGGTTCAGGGTGGGGGGTTTGGGTAGTTTTTAGGACAGGGTAGGTTTTAGAGTTTAGGACAGGGTGGGGTAGGTTTTAGGACAGGGTAGCTTTTAGGTTTTAGGGAGGGGTTGTTTTTAGGGCAGGGCAGGGTAGGTTTTAGGACAGGGTAGGTTTTAGGGTTTAGGGCAGGGTGGGGTAGGTTTTAGGACAGGGTAGCTTTTAGGTTTTAAGGAGGGGTTGTTTTTAGGGCAGGGTCGGGTAGGTTTTAGGACAGGGCAGGGTAGCATTAGGGTGAAGGCGGGGGTTGGGGTAGTTTTTATGACAGGGCAGGGTAGATTAGGTTTTAGGGTTCAGGATGGGGCGGGGGAGCGGGGTAGTTTTTAGGACTGGGATGATGTTTTGGTTTAGGGTGGGGGTCGGGATAGTTTTTAGGACAAGGTGGTTTAGGGTTTAGGACAGGGCAGGGTAGCTTTTAGGGTTTAGTGTGGGGGCAGGAGGTTGAGGTAGTTTTCATGACAGGACAGGGTAGGTTTTAGGGTTTAGGTTTGGGGCGTCGGGTAGTATTTAGGACAGGGTCGGGTACTTTTTAGGGCAGCGTAGGGTTTAGGGTTTAGGGTGGGTGGGAGGTTGGGGTAGTTTTTGGGACAGGGTGAGGTAGGTTTTTAGGACAGGGTAGGTTTTAGGGTTTACAGTGGGCGAGGGTCAGGGTAGTTTTTAAGACAGTGGGGTAGATGTTTAGGACAGGACAGCGTAGGGCAGAGGGGTTAGTGCTCAGGACAGGTGGTGGAGGGAGTAGTTTTAAGGGCTTGGGCAGGTGGAGTTTGGTGCCAGGTGTGGGGGGCAGGGCGGGGGAGAATTTCCCACGCATGTTCCTTTACCAAACATGCTTTTACAAACAAAATTTGTTGTAAAGGCATGTGTTCTAAAGACATGTTCATTGTAGAGACCACATTGTAAAGGCATGCATGGTATACATATGCGTTGTTCCATCATACATCCTTTATTATTAAAACCTTATCAAATGTTTTTATAGTAATCAATATTAATAAACATTGCATTGTACGAATTATTGAAATATACATTTGCTTAAAAGTATTGGTGATTTTTGGAGAAAGATGATGGATCTGCTTTATGTATATTGATATGCTCACACTTTGATAAAGCCCATAGGTTCACTTTTTATATTTGGTTATTGCAGAAGGCCATGTGTCGCCTAGGGTTGGCTGTTCAGAGGCCAGATGCTGAGGCCAAACCCCCACTGCAGAAAGGGGGTTGGCTCTCTGCAGGGGATTGGCTGCAGGGCCTTGCAGTGCACAGCAAGGATTGGCTTTTCTATGGTGATGAAATATTGCTTTTTGTTAAACTAAGCCTAAAAATTCACTGAGAAAACAAAGGTTAGAGTGATGCTATAGTTAGGTGAAAACTTCAGTGGCAATATAACGTTTTGAACTACCAAAACACTGAAATTCACCAGCTATAGTTATCTCTAGTAACTATAAGTCATGCCCCAAGGTAACTATTACTCTTGTCCTTGTCATGTTCAGATAATTATCCCACATTTTACATCACTTTTGACATATTCTATAACACCATTAATAACACCAAGGCAACATTTGAAATAACATCATTGATGACAAGGTGCATAGTAGGGGCGTGAGTAATAGTTACCATGTGGCATGAGTCACGTTTACCTTTGCTTTCTTCAGTGAACATATCTATATATCCCTCCCCAAGCCTTTATCACCCACAAGGCACTATGGGACTGATTCAGATCATGGCAGATTTGATCCCGCCACTGGATTTCGGTCAGACAATCTATCCGCAGACTAGATGGTCCGCCTGCTTTATTTAGATGCTGGCTGGAGGCCGGACCACAGCCAGTTTTAAACCTGGGCCAATCAAGATGTGCCTTCCCAACAACGTAACTGTAGTGGCGAAACCCACACACCTAAGTTGGTGAATTGGAAGGGATAAATGGACAAAAATGACCTTTGTATCTTCTTTTCACTTCCCTTGCCACAGTGGATCCTATTGCACAGTTCCAGCCTTCGCTGCTGATACTGGACCGTGGCACAAATCAACCCTGTGGTGGCTGGAACCAAATGTAAGTGATTATTTTACCTGTTACCATCAGAATTGTCTGTGTACATTAGCTCTGGCCTCTTGCATTTTTTTTAAAACTTTCAAGCAATAGTACAATGATGTGCAATGCATTTGTGTGTAATGTATATATTATTTATATACACCAATTTGCTACTAACTGCCTTAATGCCAACAGACACATATACAAAAAGTCACATTAATCCGAATAATTTGAAATGTTTCCCTACAGATCTGTTTAATCATTTTCCCTAAACTACTATATAAGATACATAAACAGTACACATTATTGTAACTATATAAATCCAATATAATGCAGTAAGTGCACTACACAATGCAACAAATGAAATGTACATCCAAAGTAACTAAACTGCAAACGTCATAGATGTATTTATGTCATATTCCCCCCTTGTCTTGTGCTATTACTGTTAATCATTAGATATCAATTAACTCAAAAGTGTTATTTTCCATGCGTAGTGCATATGTGTTTATTATTAACACTTAGCATTTTTAAATAAACACACCAGAATTCACAAGTTTCAAAAATATAAAGGTTTAATTTTGGTGTACGTGCCCAGTATCATGATGAATACTTGCACCAAAATTAACATGTCCATCACAAATGTCCAACACTAATGTATGCACTATATAAATATGTCAAAAATATAACCTGTGTTTGTCACTGTCAGACATGAAAATAAATTAATGCTACACACATGTGCATTAATAACATTGTCACCAATCAATTACTAATAATTAAAAAATAATGCCAGGACAAACTTAGTGAAAATAAATGAAAATGTATTAAAAAAATTAGATGTCTCATTATGATTTTTTTAAAATGATAATTGTTCATAGAGCAGGTCCTCTGCCAGCTCCCCTTGCACTGTCTCTGGCCCACATGCCAGCACTCTGCCCCCTCTCCTACCCTCACTCACTGCCCCCGCCCTGTGTGCTCCTTTGTCATTGTCTATTCATCTCCCCTCTGCCTTGCTGTGTTTGCTTTCACCACTTGTTTTTCTCTACCGCTTGTGTCCTCATTGTCTGTCTGTCTGTCTTCACCGCTTGTGCGTTCATTGTCTGTTTCCCCCGCTAAAGCTTGTTTCTTTGTTTCCTTTGCTCTTTTAGTCCTCAACTGTTTTGTGTTTTTCTGTTTGCCATTTCTGTTTTGTCTGTCTGTTTTTCCCCTTAGCTCATGCTCCATTGTGGCGTGTCTTTTTTTAACGCTTTCCACCTTTTATCCCGCTGCTCCCTTCCTGCCCATTCTCGTTGCCTCTGCCACCCCGCCATTCGCACTCACTATCCCAAGGGCCGACTTAATGAAGGGTGCAATGTAGCCGTGTCACTGGTGCACTGAAGAAACGCCAAAGGTAAGCCCGTCTGTACCTGTCCATGCATGGACCACGTACAGCACCAGGAACCCTGGCTTTCCTACCACCCACCACTAGATCACCATGGAGCACAGAGCCCTGGACCCTTGGTGCCACAACAGCAGCTGCTACATATCCTCTTCTCGAGGAACCAAGGGGCCCTTCACTTGCCAATGGTGCCACTTTTCCTGCAACACAGAGACACCAGCCCACACAGGACCCTATGACTCACCCACCCAGAAGACCATGAACAACCCGGATCAACTGCATACTGCTCAATGCCTGATTCCTCTACAAACATGCCACTAAAATCTGTGACACCATCACCTCCCTCTCCCCCAACATGGCCTTCATCACCGAAACCTGGCTAATCCCCTCCTTGAACCCCAACACCAGAGCAACCTCCGACGGCTACAAAATGATACACCGAGACCGTACCAACAGACACAGCAGGGGCATCGCCATCATCTTCAAGAACACCATCCGATGCATCGACACCAATGATGACCCTACCCCCCTCATGGAACACTACAATTTCTAGCTTCAACCTGATGCCAAGACAACTGTTAGAGACACCTTCGTATACAGGCCCCCAGGACCTCGACCAACCTTCTGTGACACGATCATATCATTGCACCACTAGCCATCAAACCCAACCACTACATCCTTCTCAGAGACCTAAGCTTCCACATTGATGACCCCAATGATAGCAAACCCACAACTTTTCTCGAGAACTGGACCAACATAGGCTTCGCCCAACTGGTCACCGCAGCCACACACAAGGGCAGACACACACTCAACCCTATCTTCACCTCCAGTTACAGAGTCTGTTTCAGCCACCTCACAGAACTCACCTGGTCCGACCACAGCGTAGTCCACTTCACCATCTCCTGCGCTCTACACACAAAGTACCATAGACCCTAATACTACAGTTGGGGCAAACTAACAGAAACACAATGGACACAGGCCCTCAACACTTCTCAACCCAAGGCCTTATCTGACCTTGACCAGGCGTTCAGAATTTCTCCACTTGGATCACCAAATGCGTTGGCAGAGTCCCCCTGCTGAAACAAGCTGGAACCAATAAAAAATCAGGACAAGTCAGCTGGTACATCCCAGAGCTCAGAATTGCCAAGCACAGCTGCTGCTGACTCAAGAAACAACGGCAATCCACCAGGAACCCCTCCAACAGGGCCCCCACAAAGCATCCCTCAGCAACTACCACCGGCAAAGCAAGGAAGCCAAGGGAGTGGCCATCATGGCCCGCATTGACACAGCAGCCAACCACACTAAATAACTATTCAGAATAATCAAAGAATACTCCAACCCAACAGCCACAGAGAACACCATCCACTCTTCTGAGGAACTCTGTGACACCCTCCCTCTCAGACTACTTCCACAGCAAGATCACCACCATCTACAACAACTCCAACCCCCAACCCATGATCTCCAACCTAAGCTCTCTCGACTCCCCAGATCACACAAACAGAACAATCACTATGTGGACACCGCTCATGACACAATCCACCTCAGCCATCATGTCCTCCATTCAATCCGGGGCCCCTTCTACCTGTTCAACCTCGGAACCAACCACATCAGCAAATACCTTACAAGCATCTAACTCACAAGCATCCTTATCACCTCCATCACCTCAGCAGTTTTTCTGGAAAAATGGAAGCACGCAGAAATCAGACCCCTCTTAAAGAAGCCCATCACCGACCCCAACGAACTAAAAAACTACCGACCTATATCCCTGCTCCCCTATGACACCAAATTACTCAAGAAGTCCCTCAATCAATAGCTCAACAACTATCTGGAAGATAACATCCTACTGGACATCTCTCAATAAGGATTCTGTAGCAACCACAGTACCCAGATGGCCCTCTTTGTTGCCATGGATGACATAAGAGCACTCCTTGATCGTGGGGAAACCTCTGCCCTGGTCCTTCTCAACCTATCAGCTGCACTCAATACTGTCTCTCACCACACCATCATTAACAGACCCCAAAAGCATTGGCATACAGGAGGACGTCATCAAATGGATCACCTCCTTCCTGACAGGACTCGCTCAGAGTGTCTGGCTGCCTCCCTTCACCCCCGAACCCAAGAACATCATATGTGAGATACCCCAAGGATCATCCCTCTGTCCCACATTGTCCAACACGAACATGACGCCCTGGCCACATTGCCAGAGCCCACAGACTCAACATCATCTCCTATACAGAGGATACTCAGCTCATCCTCTCGCTCACTGAAGACCCCTCCATCACCAGAACAAACTTCTGTAATGCTGCGATCAATGTAGCCAACTGGATGAAATCAAACTGCCTCAATCTCAACACCAACAAAACGAAAGTGCTGATCTTTGGGAGAGACACATCCATATGGGACCATAGTTGGTGGCCAGCCAAACTTGGACCCACTCCCACGGCAATAGGCCTCGCAAGCAACCTCAGCATTATCCTCAATAGCTAATTGACCATGAAGCATCAGATCTACGGAGATGCCTCCTCTTGCTTTCACAACCTCCACATGCTGTGCAGAATCTTCGGATGGGTACCAGTAGACAACAGAAAAGTCCTCGCCCTGGCCCTAGTCACCAGCTGCCTCAACTACAGCAACACACTCTGGCCCTCATTCTGACCTTGGCGGGCGGCGGAGGCCGCCCGCCAAAGTCCCGCCGTCAGGTTACCGTTCCGCGGTCGAAAGACCGTGGCGGTAATTCTGACTTTCCCGCTGGGCTGGCGGGCGGTCGCCTTCAGACCGCCAGCCAGCCCAGCGGGAAAGAGGCTTCCACGATGAAGCCGGCTCGGAATCGAGCCGGCGGAGTGGAAGCTGTGCGACGGGTGCAGTTGCACCCGTCGCGTATTTCACTGTCTGCGCAGCAGACAGTGAAATACATGTAGGGGCCCTCTTACGGGGGCCCCTGCAATGCCCATGCCAGTGGCATGGGCACTGCAGGGGCCCCCAGGGGCCCCGCGACCCCCCCTACCGCCATCCGGATCTCGGCGGTCCGACCGCCGGGATCTGGATGGCGGTAGGGGGGGTCGGAATCCCCGCGGCGGTGCAGCAAGCTGCGCCGCCGCGGAGGATTCAATGGGGCCGCGGTACACTGGCGAGACCCCGCCAGTGGTGCCGGTCCGACCGCGGCTTTACCGCCGCGGTCGGAATCCCCATTGGAGCACTGCCGGCCTGTCGGCGGTGCTCCCGCGGTCCTCCGCCCTGGCGGTCAAAGACCGCCAGGGTCAGAATGACCACCTCTATGTTGGCCAGCTCCTCAAAAGACTCCAGACCATACTGAACTCGGACCAGCCTCATCCTGGACCTCCCCAGATGCACCCATATCACCCACCACCTCAGAAATCTCCACTGGCTCCCCATCCAGAAGAGATGCTGGGTCAAACTCCTCACACATGCCTACAAAGCCTTACATGATCAAGGACCGGTCTACATCAACCACAGACTGAGCTTCCACCAGCCTGCCAGTCACCTGTACTCCTCCTCGCTGGCCCTCATACACACACCCCAAATCTGTTGCAGTTGCAGCATTGGTCCCTACTTCTCCTATATTGCCATAAAAGGCCTGGAATGACCTGCCTGTCCCCCTGTACACAGCACCCTCTCTTGCAGACTTCAGGAAGGGTCTCAAGACCTGGCTCTTCGACAGATACTTTACATCCCCGCACCCAGATACCCCCAGGGGTGACATTGCCCCGGCTGCGCTCCACAAATACCAATTGATTGAGGCCTGGATAGAAAATATGGGGTCCGGCCCAGAACTTATCTCCTAATTAGGATGCCACGTACAACCTCCTAGTTGGCAGAGCAGTCACCTCAATTATGTTTCTTTGGAGGGATGGGTTTGGATTTCTTTGGGGTCAGGGTCAGGTAATCAATAAAGGTGGGTGGAGGAGAAGGGTTAGAAGGGGTGAGAGAGGATAGGGCTTGGGAGGTAGAGGGAGCTGGAGTGGGTGTTGTTTGTCTGTCTTTCCGTTCTACAGGTACATGTGGGTCTGCTGCATGTTGTGCATTTTTGGGAGTGTGTGTGTTTTGGAAGGTGTGTGATGTTTGGGTGAGTGTGTGTTTGCATTTGGTGGGCGTTGGGTGTGTGTGCTTTTCTGTGAATGTGTATGTTTGAATGTATGTGATTTTGTAGGTGTACTGTAGTCAGGTGATTGTGAGCTAGTGCATCTGGCGGCTGTTGTTTTGTATGTAGGAGTGTTTGTGTGTGACTGTGTGTGTTTGGATGAGTGCAATGTAGAGGTGGATGTTGTGGTGCTTGTGGATGTAGTGGTAGCTGTGGGTGTGGTGGGGTTAAGGTTGGTGTTCCATTGGTGATGATAGGGCTGGGGGTGCATGAATCTGTGGTGGTGGGTGTTGTGATTGTGGGGATCGTAGTTGTATCTGTGTTGGCGGGTTTTGTGGTACCTTTGGGTGGTACCAGTAATGTGTTTGTTGGATGGATGTACGTTTGTGTTTCTTGGTGTTTGTGTTTATGCATGGATGTATTGCTTTTGTCTGTTGGAGTAGAGGGATACACAGAAGTGAGTAGTCTTGGTACAGGGGTGGGAGTTGGGATTTGGTATGAGGAAGGGAGAGGAGTAGAGACACAGGGGTGGGCCGGTTGGGGGCTGCGGTCAGTGTATAGGCTATCTTTGCAAGCGATCGCTGCACATCAGACTTTGAACTCTAAATGGCATCTAGGAATGCAATCATATCTTGCATTTGGGAACTAAGCCCCTGGATGGCCTTCACAATCGCTGTCTGGCTAACAGAGATGCTGTGTAAGAGGTCAATAGCCTCTTCACTGAGCACAACCAGGTGGACAGGGGAAGTGGGGAGATGCCTACGGCAAAGGAGACCCCAGCCCTTTTACAGGGGCAGGTTTGGCCAACTGGGGGAGGAGCAAGAGGAAGGGTGAATATGGGAATCTAAGTAGCAGACAAGGATGCAGATGGGACAGGTCCTGTTGGGCCTGCCACCACTAGGGACTGGTCCTCTGTGGAGTCCTCTGAAGAAGATATAGAGCTAGTGGCCTCTGTGCCAGTCCCCTCATCCTCCATACCACTATGTCCATTGTTGTCCGATGTTTCGCCAGCTGACACATTGTGGCCAGCAGCTTCCCCCGCCTTCATGTCTAGCAAACTAACCTTCAAACAACAGCAAACTCACCTTCAAACGATAGATAAACACAGTGGCCTCCACCTGTTTCCACAACCTCCGCTTACTACTTAAGATCTTCAAATGGATCCCCAGCAAAAACCCGAAAGATGGTAACCCAAGCCTCATCACCAGCAGAGTAGACTACAGTAAAGCCCTCGACATTGGACTCCCCGCCCAGCTCCTCCAATGTCTCCAGACCATCCAGAACTCAGCAGCAAGACTTATCCTGGACCTTCCCAGGTGAACCCGCATCACCCCACACCTCAGACGTCTCCACTAGCTGCCTGTACACAAGAGGTGCATATTCAAGGTTCTCACCCTCACATACAAATCCCTCCATAACATCAGACCCAATCTCATCAACCACAGACTCTCCTTCCACCAGCACATCAAGGAGCTCTGCTCCTCCACCCTCACCCTCGTGCAAGTCCCCAGAGTCTGTCCCCGCTGCTACGGTGGAAGCTCCTTCTACCATCTCACTGCCAAGATCTGGAATGACCTTCCCCTCACCTATGTACCATCCATGCCCTCCCCAACTTCAAGAAGTTTAAGACCTGGCTCTTCGACGAGTAGCTACCAGTTCACAGGAACATCCCAGAGCGCCTAGATACCTTCCGTGGTGATAAGCCAAACTTAAAAATCCCATGATTGATTGATTGATGTCCAATGTCTCCTTTGCCTGCTACTGCAGATGCTGAAAAGACATACATTTTTATCATATCTGTGCAAATTAATATGGTCACAAGGCTAGCTAACAAAAATTTCCTAATTTAAGTTTTTCATCTACTTAAAGGCTATAAAATTAGGTATACTTTACCATTATCCCATGCATGTAGGGAACATATTGTGGACCCATTTGCTCACATTTAAGGAAATTACCATCATTTCTACCATTTCATTTTAGATAATTTCACTTAAATACTTCAAATTCTTCATGGAATTGTTTAATACCTCTAAATACTACAGATTGGTTGTTTTGAATAGTGAATGTGACACAAAAATAAATATCTAGCAGAACTGTTCAGTAACGTGTACATTGTCCATCTGCAAAATTCCCTTTCAATACCTCCTATGCTCCTACACTGATTCATCATCTGGACATAACAAAAGACAGATGTGGTACGTGTAACTCTGTCACCAATGTGTACACAGTCCTGTCTGTTTCAATTAATAAAGTTAACCTAATAAGTTCATGTTTGTTGAAACAGACTGGCTTACGTGCACATTTGTGAAGGAGTAAGGCTTCATGCCAACCAGCTACTGTCACATGTACTGACTTGAATTTTCCAATGAAAACATAATTTTCAAATGTGTTTGCTAGGGAATGGGACAGGAGTAGAGACACAGGGGTGGGCCGGTTGGGGGCTAGGGAATGTTGCCATTGTTCTCATGTTCTAGGTCATTTTGGACCAGATGCTCATTATTGCTTGGTCATTATGCCAACTCACCAATGTGGACTCAGAAACATCCACTGTACCATAATTGCATTGTATGTCATGTCACCTGTAATAGGGCCATTTGTGATGGAGCATCATACCTGATAGGATCCACAATCAGAGCCTGTTTGGTACAACTGTCCCTCATAACATAGACAAAATCCAGGCACCTCTTTTTTCTTATTCAGGCATGTCTCAGCTCAAAACAGCAATCGGGTTGTGATAATGAATCTAGTTGCAAACTTTAACACAAATCATTACACAAAACACATCATCATACACCTTGTGCAAATCTTAGACCTTCTGGAAATCCTCTTGGGCGTTGGATGTGTGTCAGCCTTTATGTTGATGCCATAAACCATTGATGTAATAAAAAATAGTTAACTAACAATAAGAACTCAAAAAACAACTTACCCCCTTGATGATGCTGTTGGGCTCTCAACTGCCCATCAAGGTCTGGAAAGGTGACCACAAGTATGCGGTCAATGGGGGGGTCAGGGTGTGGCGCACATGCTTCCACATTGGGAGGACTGGCCAAGCAGGACATCAGATGACTTGGGGGTCCAGTGGCGTAGGTCCTCCCACTTTTTGTGGCAATGGATGCTGCGCCACTTATAGACCCCCAGGTTCAACACCTTCTTGGAGATGACCTTCCATATCACCTTCTTCTGATGGGCATTGGCCTGTATGGATAACAAAAAGAAAGAAAAATATGTTTTGTGAGGTTTTGTTTGTCTGAATTGTTGTGACACAATTTTATACCATCTCTCACAAGCATTTCTAAAACATTAGTACAGATTAGTTAGCACAGATTATTTACCAACATTTTATTTTTCCTAGGAAATACTAAATAGCAGTGTTCCTGTTGAGTACCCTCATCACTTTTAATGTCCTCATGTTACAAATCCAGGCCACAGACATCATCCAGGACAGGGGTCTGACAACATTTCCTGCAGTGCTAACAACTTCTGAGCAAAATAAATCACTGTTAGCTACTAAAGGCTAAACAACTTGTACATTATTAGCAACCCCCATGATTAATGCCTAATGTTTTTAGAGCGAGATGCTATGGTTTGAAACACATACAATGACAAAGGATAGTATGGAAGCGCTGCCAAGTGTGTCTGTGAGAGCATTGTTTTTGGTAATGTATGAACAAGTGTGTGTGTAGGAATGGAATCTGTATGGGTGATTGTGAGCCTGTGTCATATGTACTTGCAGCACAGGATATACCTTACTCCATATGTTGCACAAGAACATGGATAAAACATACAGATACTCATTTATCAGAAAACTAGATCTATTTAAAGTGAAATAAAAAAACAGACAAGTCCATAACCTGACATTTTTTCTTTAACTTTACATTTCTCCCATCTTGACATATGGCTGTGTTTTTCACTTACACTTATGGCATAGTGTCGACAGTCCACTGGGACTAAGGGGCATGCAGTTTGTAAATTGAAAGCTTGATTTGTGAGTATATGGAAATGAAAAGTAACCTTACTCATTCAAAAGACCTTTTAGTTCAATTTACAGACATTTCAAACATTATGAAATATCATCATGTCTACTGCCAAATTATTGAGTTGACCACACTCTAATCATAACACATCGCTCAGGCACTAAAAGGGAGAAACTAGCCTGTCTATTCAAAAGAATCAAGTTACTCAGAAATACATTTTCCATTCAAACATGTACCTCTTCCTCTGGGTTTCCATACAGCTGGATGTACAGGAACAGGACTTCCAAGGTGAGATGTTCAAACTCCTCTGTGGAGAAGTTAGGGGCCCTGTCACCTGCTTTGCCCAGCCATGTGGCTCTCAGTGGTCAATAACAGCAGCAAAAGTGGAAGAGGTGTTGTTGGCTGCAGTATTAGGAGGCAAAAGGGCTTTTTTACTAATGCAACATACGATATATGACATACACGATCCGTGACAGAGACGAGCACAGCCATTGGCTTTGGCCCATGGCTGTGTCTCTCGCAGAGTGTTACACTTACAACGCGTTCAAATTCCTTCGATGGTTGTCAGATTGCTAATGTTCTGACAGCAAGATCAGGCGACCACCTTTTTAGGATGTGAACGAGTGTATTTTTAAATGTTAAGTGTGTCACCACCACTCAAAATGGTGAATAGTATATTTCCCAATGTAAAATATGTACAGCACTGTTTTTTGACAAATTTGACATATTATAGTGTAATTCCTTACTGTGTTTAAAATTGATAGTGACGTGGTATATTTTATACTTCCGTTGGCAGAATTTTAGAAAAAAATGTGTAAATAATACATTTTAAATGTAATATTTACACATTATTTTAAAAAAATATCAGATTTGTAAAAAATAATTTTTAGGTTGCAACATCACTAAAAAAAATTGTGCACATATATTTCACAAAAACATATGTACATTTAAAAATACATGAGAAGTGTGTTGATTATCAAAGTATTGTTTGCCCATTTGAAGTAATATTTTGTGCTTCTTAAATGCAGACATGTAAACCCAGGGAGAGCTATAAGATGACAGCCTCAAGTTTTCAGACCTTTGCCAGACCTAGCCACCATGGAAAAAAATAAAAATATTCAAAAAAATCAGATTGAATAGGCAAACTATTCTGAATTTAAGTTATCAGCAGGAGCCAGATCTTCTGTCTGACAAACGAAGTTCCAAAGCAAAACCACAAATTGTGAAAATCATGGCACTATTTCACTTTGTAGCCACAGGATCCTTCCAATATAATATGGCAGTATCTGGAGGCATGTAACAACCAACCTTCAGTGGTGTACTTCAAGAAGTCCTTTCTTCAATGATTAGACATATCATCATCTTCATCCAGTTACCACGACATGAGGATTTTGTAAATGTGAAGGAAGATGTTTCTGCTTTGGGTAGCAGACCACATGTGGTTGGAGCAACTGATGGCACACATATTGCCTTAGTGCCACCACACGCCAGGGATCAGAACTTACATTCAATCAATGTGCAAGTTATGTGTTTACCATATTTATACATGTTAAGCATGTGTGCCATTTCCCAGGGTCAGCACATGATTACTTTGTAATATGGAACAGGAGCATACTGCTGCAAATGTCACAACATGGGAATGAGAGGGCCTGGCTTGCTGTTAAGTACAATATGACAATAGGATAATTTGCTTTATTTGTAGCTTAGGAATGTACAAGGGGAAGAGATATTTTTGCTCAATATAATTTTTACTTTCATATAGGAGACTAAGCTTATCCTAACTGACCATAGTTAGTAGCACTGCTGAGGAATACAACAATGCGAGGGGAAGCCCGCTTCAATTAGGCCAATGCAAGAACATGGAGGCCAGTGGAGTGGGCTTTTGGGCTCCTGAAGTCCAGATTTCGCTGTCTTATAAGACTGGTGGAACTCTCCTCTACTCACCTGATAAGATGTATCAAATCGTCATGGCCTGCTTCATTCTACAACATAGCCCTGCAAATAAACATCCAATACATCGCAGAAGATAGAGACAATAATGAGCCACCAGGTGAGGATGTTGAAATGCCAAATAAAGATGATAGTGGTGAAGAGGGAGGAATTGATTGACAAATAGCAAGATGTTATTGACAACTTCTTCTCATGAGTGTAAGTTTACCTTTACATATTGTTGAATTAAATGTCAAAATACCTTGTGACATAATACAAGTTTCAGTTTGTGCTGGAGATTTGATTTTTGTTTAGAAATGGTTAGTTCAGGAATTTCCTGGGCAAAGAAGTTTGTTGTTAAATGTTTTGGCACATTGACCGCTGTGTTCATTGACATTGATTATCTCTTGATTGTTCTAACTGAATGTGTCCTCATAACTTACCATTTGAGTCTATTTTGTCATATAAAATAAATATATTCTTCTTGTTTTTCTATTTTAGGATCCTTCGCCATGTCATCTTCATTTGAGCATTTCAAAGTAGTGACATTTGCAGTTATATCCCTGTACAAAGGGAACATGGGTTGATCCTGAGGAAGACACACTTTGGATGTACATATCTTGTACAAAGACAACTTGCACAGTGATTGAATAGAATATTCTTGAGAATGCATTGAACCTGTTTTTTTAATGTTGCCAATAAGGCTATATCTGCTGCTTACCTTGCTCTAAGCACCCGTTTGATGACCCAAAGAATACTTATATACCTTCACATTGACAAAATCCTCACTTTGGGATAAGTGTATGTAGCTGTTGATGCATCTCATCATAGAAGAAAGATGTTTTTGTAGCACACCACAGAAAGTTGGTTGTGACATTCCACCAGATACTGCCACAGTGTAATGAAATGATCATGTAGCCACAAAATGTACTATGATTTTTACTGCTGGTGTTATTGATGTGGGTTTCCTATTGTGAGGCAGGATGCCTGGGTCCTGCTGATGACATGAATCAATAATAGTTTGCTTATTGAATCTATTTCTTAGGAGTGTATCTCATTATTCCACGGTGTCAGTGTTTCGAGCAGTAAAAATACAGCTAACACTGTTTGGGTTATACATTGGTCATGAATGTTTTCAGATTTGTTTATACAAATATTTCTTACAGATGTATTTAATCAGAACATTGGGATTTGTGTTTAGTAATTGTTTTCCTTTTTTGGAAATGACATTCACATTGCATATTTGTAATTTTTTTACAAAAATGAATTTTGTTTATTGTTAGCTTTTTTACATAATGACGGAAGGAAGAAATAGAGTAAATAATTACCACAAGAAATGACACACCAGTTTTAGACTTTGAGTTTTTTCAAATATATTAATCAAACAGTAATAAACATAAACATGTTGAAAACCAAAGAAAAAATGAAGAACCGAAACAAAACAATCAATCATGGAAGATGAAACTATTTGTGTAGAGGCAAAATTGTTTGAAGTCCAATTTACAAAACACAACTGTCTTCAAAAAAGGTAAATGTGTCCATAAAATAGTCTACAGAGTGAATGGGAGTCGCACACTGGAGGAAATTAGATTCTGCCTATCTTGGTGGTGGAGGCCTTGTTATCCTCTCCTGGTGGTCTGGATGAACGTTGTAGGGACTGGGGTGGGTGGAGCTGCTTCCTATTGTGGCAGGGCCTCCCTCTTTGTGGTTGAGGCTGATGTTTTTTGTCCAGAGGTTGAAGGACCACAGACATGTGAAGATGGTACAGGAAAAGCTGTGCCCATATGGTGATAAATGGCAAACGTCGCCCCAGTCAGGGAGCACAAATATGAATTGAGATTCTGCATCTCTACATTGTGCTCCCTCTGCACCTGTTAAATGTCCCAGCGTTCTGTTAGGACCTGGCCGTCATATCTTGAGACTGATGTAGGGCCCCCAAGATTTGGTCGATGACGGTCTGGGTGACAGTGTACCCAGTGGTCTCACTTTGCTGATCCACAGATTATCCCCCCACAATCCCTGCCCCCACTACCCTGTTCCCGTGAGGCAGTGTGCACCATCCCACTGGTTCCAGGCTGAACTGGAGGTGGTAGTAGTGTTGGCTCAACTGCAGCCAGGACTGGGGGCACAACATGGGTGTTATATTCCTTTGAACACAAGAAGTGGAGGTATCCTGAGGTGAGTTGCAGCTGGGGTAGGAGGTGTGGGTGGAATGTGACTCTCTGAAGCTGCCTGCCCAGACAGACCAGATGGACTAGCCAGGTCATCATCATCTGGACTTGTAGGAGTGGTGTCCTCACTGTAGGCTTGGTCCAGGCCTGGAGTGGAGGTGTCCTCAGTGACAGACGGTGGTCCACTGACTTTGGGTGTGGGATCTAATATGGATTACAGACAATCATACAGTAACATTCTGGATTGTACATACAATGTGTCATCAGCTATCATGAAGCAACCTAATAGTTAAAAAAACGATTAATGGAATTGTTAGACCTTTCTGTATTTTTTTGTGAATTACACATACAGGTTAATTTACAGACATGCAAATTTCAGAAGAGATGTACAATACATGTACTAAACATCCATTGGTAGCATAAAATGGTGATTGCCATATGCATGACATTTTGACATATGTGCATATATGGAAGAAATTAGGGAATTACCAACATCACATTATAATATTATTTTCCAGAGACAAAAACAGGGCACCAGGGTAGTTGTAGACATTTCTATTCACCATTAAGAACACGTGTAACAATGTGAGATAAACATTCCTGGTAAAATATCTATAGTGAAAATGAACACACCTTCACAATATGTAGACACATGTGTGTATGATGTAAATAGGTGAAAAGGACACCTAGGTGCACTATTCTTTCATGTGGAAATAGAGTTTGGAGCCTGTTTTCTACATCACCATACATTGAAACAAACCTACAAAGTAGGCAAATGCAAAGGATAATCCATGGAGAACAACACACATTATGACAACACATATTGATCATTTAAAAAAAGAGACACACAACCACAATACAACAAAAATGTAAACCTACATTTTTTAGGTGTTTTAATGAGGAGCTAAACACATTATCAACAGCTTACCTAAGAGCAAAAGCTACATTTCTGATTAGTGAAACATTCCTAAGTGCGACTTACCAGTCGTCACTCCACCAGGGATTCCTGTCAAACTTTCAGGATGTAGGATCTGCAAGATCTCCTCCTCCCAGAGAAAAGGTTTTAAGAGGGCCTGGGAAAACCACCACCAGTCCTCTAGGCTTCCAGGTGACGCTTGGAGGCCAGAGAACGCACTATACCCCCAGGTTTTTCCACCTCTTCCTAATTTCCTCCTGTGTGTACAGGTTGTTTGCTACAGCATTAACTCTGTCAAACATTCTGGCCCACATTTGAGATTTGGTTGTATTTTGTACTTGGGCTTCAGACAATTGTGGTTCTACTCTCATAATTTCATCAACCATGACCGACAATTTTCCCTCTGTAAAATGTGGATTCATACTCCCTGAGATAGTGAGAAACTAAAAATAAATGACATAGTGGCCCACAAGTTGATGAAAAACTTTAAAAATTAAACAAATGAAAAATTAACTGTGGGAGAAAAAAAAAGAAACTAACCTGACTCCTGAGTGGAAACATCATCAGCAAAATGGTGCTGTGCAGTGGTATAGCAAAGGATCATGGTCTGAAATAGAGTGTGTTTATAGTGTGGTTTACAGGTGTTCGCAATTGGCCAGTATACATCAGCATCCATCCATTAGCCACAGCCATTGTACAATGTTGAATGGGTCCCGCAATGGACTCCCGCTCTCAGGCATCTGCCGCCAGAACAACACCAACATGGCTGTAAACCTAAATAGGCTTGTCACAATCCCATGCACCCTGCAAGTGATGGAGTACTGTTAGCCAGAATTGGAGACCACCACATCGTCAGCGGCAGACTGCTTACACAATGGACTCCACTCTGAAGACATGGACGGAAGTTCCAAAGCCATAGATCTAAACCCTGTCAGCTTTATGGAGTACTTGGAACAGCCAACATGGCAGGATGACAGAACTTCCATCAAGATCTAAATCAGGCCCCATGTTGTGGGCTGTGGGGTGAACCCCAGGGCTCCCCTTCGGTGAGTGATTTTTTGAAGCCCCCACCAGGTGGGAGCAGGCATGTGTCCCTGTCCACGCTCTCAGAGCAGTTAACCCATATCCCTTGGGTGGGATCCCAAGGAATTATATCAGGAGCTGACCCGGAAAGATGGGGTCAGGAAGAGGGTGGTGTGCTGCACTTTGAATATATATTTCAGCACCTAGGGATGGAGTCCCCAGGGCCTTTACAGGCTCTGGGAGGAATGCCACACACACCCTACCCTTTATATGTATGTTTTTATCACAGAGCATGGGGTCCAGGTGCCTTTGAGGGACCTGGGAGTAGGTGGCACACATTTTCATACTTGATTGAAAAAACTCCTCTTGTGGCCATGCATAACGTACTTACCCTACTCTTTTTGAGAACTCCTGCTCCCATAGTTCAGTATGTGTAGAAAAATACATCTTGTTACTTACCACCTTCTCAAAAATTATTATAATTAATGTTCCTTTCCTGTTGTTGGCAATATATGAGCATAGTCCAATTTTTTGGACATATCTGTCACTCTGCTGCTCCTGTTAAGCAGTCTGCCTCATTCCTGTGCTACACCATTGTTCACGGTTTGACTGACTATGGAAAACTCAAAATGTGGCTTGAGGCAGTCTATGATGGAGCATGAGGACAATAGGTTTCAGTCCCCTGAGAGACACATCCTGCGTCCCTTGTGTATTTCCAGCCCAGCTATTTAATCAAACCCAGAGCAATCTATTCTTCATTATCCACTTTATCCCATGGTAACATTTTATGTTTACCTACAGGTTTGCACCTTAATCCTCTATTATTTATTCACTGCAGACATTGAAATGACAAGCACATATTAGTGTGACAATTTCATGACGTTTCTGATCAGCCTCTAGCTTTGTGAAATTTGTTTAGAATGAAAGAAGGCCCTATTTCTGGAACACAATTAAAGTTACACATGGATTATTTATCCTGCCCTGCTATTCTCGATGAAGGTTTCAAATGATATTTTGTAACTCAATCATCTTGTTCAGGTAATTTTTCACAGTCAAAAGACATAAGATCATTCTATCTTCTGTACATAGCAGGGTCTTCTCAAGACTTTCTGCACTTGTACTTGTTTGTAAGCCTTCTAGTACTGTCCCTTTCAGTTCTTTTTCCCAGTGCATTTTTCCATAATGTAGGACACTGAGGTTGCTGTTATTACCTTGTGCCTTTTTTTACTCATGTCACTGGATATGTTTATTAGTATGTTTGCTGCTTTCATCTGCATGTGCTAAGTGTTGGTTTTATCTCCATAAGCCAAGTTACATGAATACACAATCACACAGCTTACATTTCTTGTGCTGCATTTGATTATGTGTTACTCTTTTACCATGATTCTGTTCCTGTAATACACTGGTCACAAACCACGCATTTACCACATTTGAGGTAGCCTCGAATTGGAGGCAATTGTAGACCACGTTGGATGTCACATTGTTTAATTGGCTACCTAAGTGTCATTTTAGGAGATTCTCTTTCAAATTACAATTTCTCAGAAAGGCAAAGAGTGGTTTTCTTTGCACCATAATTGGTGTACCAGACATAAACAAATTCAATATTTTCATTCATTATTCAATAGAGGTTTCTGGCTTATTTTAGTGAGCTTTTCACAAGATATCTAGGACAGCCTTTTTCGAGTAGTTTTTCCCATTAGGCAATGTGCATTGGTGTAAAAATCATCCTTATAGGTAAAATGTCTCCATATATGTAAACTGCAGCCAGATGAAAGATTATCTTTTAGATCATTCACATGGAAGCTGCTGTATTTTATTAAACTATTTTTTCAGTCTCATTTGTGAACAATTTGTCTTTAATAAATAATTGAATTAAGGAAATTAATCGTCCTGTGATCATAGCAAAGATACTTTTGTACTTCCTTTTTGTGTTGATGCATTTTTAAAAGATTTTCAGCTTCTCTTCTGTGCCTTTCCAAACGATGAATATCTCTTCAACACATTCAACCCATAACTTGATGTAGTCCATAAATGGGTTAGCTATATATATAAATTTTCCTCATATGCAGCCATACATAGGATAGCTATCAGTAGCAAAGGCGCATTCCACTTTATTTGAATACAGAAGTCACTATCAGATTTGAAGAAACGGTGCATGATGGCCTCAAGCGTCAATATATACTGCTCCTAATCAGATTTTGAATTTTCTATAGATGCTCAAGACACGGACAGCAGTACGGCCTGGACATGAGGTGGAACACCTAACCGGAGCAGCAGATTGACAGGCACTTTCACTAAGGGGATCTAAGCGTGTATAATATTTGCAACATTAAAAATGGTACATAAAAGAGGATAATCTGTGAGGTGGAGAGTAATCTGAATTATCTTTCATCATGAAATGGATAAAGGGAGCCATGGTTCTAAAAAAGAGTAGTATTTGAGCATTATGCATGACCACAGGATGTTTATTTTTCAATCACACACTAACTTGCAATTGAGTTAATTTTTAAATGTTTCCAAATCGTTACAGAGCACCTTAATGACAAAGCCACTGGAATTAACCTCTAGTAGGGTAACAGTTTAATTCATGTACATAAACACAAGACACACTTGTCAAACCAATAGAATAATACAATTTACCACTGATTCTTCTTATTTCCAGATCAAACAAAATTCAAACCCATAAATGGTTTGATCTCCTCACTTTTTAAACAAGTTACACAAACTTTGGTGACCCGTGCATCACGCTTTATGAAGTCAGCTAATGGACACTATCTTCAGTCTAATTTTATTTGAACATGAAAGGTGCATTGCATAGAGGATCCTAGTCTTGATGAAGACGTCAGGGATTAATGTGTGCCAAGACTGGCAGATGAAACAGATTATGCTGGCAAAAGGGTTGAAGTGTTTATTAATGACTAGCCTTAGATTGCAAAAAGGATGCCCCCAAATTTATGAACTGCTATAGATTGAGGAGGGCACTTGGCGGGAAGACTGAAGAATACACCTAATGCTAGATGTAGATCACTGTGGCTTGGCTTCAAATTCATGAAATTGAAAAGGGCCATTTTTACTAGCAGTGACATTCAAAATACTTTTGTGTTAATGGTTTTTGTATTGGAATAATTTAAGAATCCTATCTAACAAGATCCCTTTGATCCATAATTTGGGGAATTATCATTTTTGTTTACAAGGGAGGCATGTATACCAGTGATGGTGTGATGCTTTGGCGGTGGCAAAGGTATTTAAATGTTGAACAATTTATGATGTAATATCACTGATGTTGAAATTTCATGAATATTGCACTCATAAATTTGAACGGAACAGATTCAACTGAAGCAGTTAATGCATACTAGTTGTCCTGAGTTAAAAATAAAATATTAGTCTGAAAAAACATTTATTCAGTGGAAAAACAGTGTCCATGCACTGATCTGATTATAAATAAGCACAGTGGCTGGCCAGTTAGTGAACCTTTTGTCCATGTCATGCTTATTGCCCCATCCCCAGTGTTTCTTAATGGGCTACTTTGCCCCTCTTCCATTTTGTGTGCAGGAAATGCAGATGTCACCTTTGCTCCTTGAAGAATACAATGTTATTGCACATATTTTTCTTTTTTTCCCCAAATTAATAAACAAAACAATAACATTTCTTTGAACTAGAAATATGCTAGAAATGCGAACTGTAAGAAAACCTCCCACTAGACATTGAGTCCGTGGACCAGAAACTCGCTGTCTTCACTTCATACAAAGCAAATCATAAGACAATTTCTGCTCAGAATCGTGCTCTGAGATATGACACTTTGCCTAATTTGGGGCAAGATCAGGGGTAATGCTTACGGGTGAGTGGCATGGTAGGATGATTATTTAACTTTTATTTAAACACAAAAATAAATTTTACATTTGAAATTAGGAGTGCTATCTGATTTAAGACATCTTTGAAGTGGACTACTCGATGCATGTATTTTAATTCTTTTATGTCAAATTTGCAAATTACTTAATTTTATTTTCAATAACTTGTTAACCAGTAATAAAAAACATAATACTGTGCTGCAAAATTGTGCTATGTAGAAATGATAATCAGATATTTCTGTTTCTGAATACTGAAGGGCTTAAGCTAATGTGGATGAGTATCAAGAAGGTTGTACTTAGAAAATGAAATACACAGTTGAAAAATATTTTTGAGATTGCTGCAATAGATCAAGGAAACAGATGTTACTAGATAAAAAAAAGGTAATAGAAGATATGACTCCTAAAACACAATATTTGAGGATCAACTTTACTTTGGTAAGGGAATAAGGGCCTCATTACAAGTTTGGTGGTCAGACCACCAGACCGCCAAATTGGCGGTCTCCCAGGCCACCTAATTACGATTTATGCAGGCAGGACCTCCCACTGCCAAAAAATAGGCGGTTCGAACTCCAGCTACGGCAGCCTCGCTACCAACCACTGACCGTATTACAAGTGCACAATCTTAGTGGCGGGCAGCGATGGCGGTCAGCCAATGGTGGTCTGAACCTTGACAGTCCGCGGTCAGCAAAGTAATACACAACAGCACATTGGATGAATTTGAAAACAACACAGCTGACACACATTGCCACACTCAACACACCTGCAAATCACAATATAAAACATACCCCTTCACACACCATAATCCTCTGCATTTTCACAGCAAGACACAGCATGACAGAGCAACTGTTTCCCACACTGCACAGATACTAGGCAACATTTTCTTCTTTTCACCATCCCATACAATGCCCTGCACACACTTTTGTCCAATCCTTTTGCACAACCCCTCTTTAATATGTAACTGTCACCATAATATATATATATATATATATTTTTTTTTTTTCTTTTTTCTTTTTTTTCCACCATGGCACGTATTAAAAATCCCCATTTCACTGATGAAAGTTAAGGGTCATGGTGGATGAAATCCTAAGAGTAGAGCCACAGTTGTTCAGAGCTCAAGTCCAACACACTACTACTGATCTTGACAGAGTGAATGCTTTAGGCACCACCCTGTGCACAAAGGAGGACATCAGGAAGAGGTGGAACGACCTCAGGGGCAAGGTCCGTTCCATGGTCCTTAGGCACTACCTGCAGGCCAAGAAGACTGGCAGTAGCACTCCCACTCCCTCATTACAACTCCATCCCTGGGAGGAGAAGGTCTTGGCCATCTTGCATCCTGAGGGCTTGACAGGAATACCTGGGGGAGTGGAGTCTGGTAAGTCACAACATTAAAACTGTCAACAAAATGTTATGTCATGCATGCTCACTGCCTACCTTGTGCCACCTTCACTGTCACTCCACTCAACAGCTCAGTATCCTTTGCTCCAAATACCCTTGTTTGTCAACTCCCAAATGAAGTGTGCTCACCAGGGAGGATAACATTTGTATAGTCTGTGTAGTACAGGGACTGATATGACTCCAAGTCCCAGCAAGCACTGTTACTGATATGCCACTCACCCAGCTCATTGTCCTCTTCTCCAAATACCCTTATTTGTCAACTCACAATTGAAATGGAATCACCAGGGAGGCTAACATTTGTATAGTCTGTGTAGTACAGAGTCTGACATGACTCCAACTCCCAGCAAGCACTATTATTGTTACTCTACTCAGCCAACCCAGTGTACTCTTCTCCAAATACCCTTGTTTCTCAATTCCCAATTGAAGTGTACTCATCTAGGAGGATAACATTTGTATACTGTGTGTAGTACAGGGACTGACATGACTGCTAAGGCTAGGAGGCTTTGTTACTGTTACTCAGCCAGGCCAGTGGACTCTTCTCCAAATACCCTTGTTTGTCAACTCTCAATTGAAGTGGACTCACCTCAGAGGATAGCATTTATATAGTCTGTGTAGTCCAGGGACTGACATGACTCCAACTCCCAGCAAACAGTGTTTCTGTAACTCGAAACACCAGAACGGTGCTCACTTGCTCAAATACATCTGCTACTGAACTCTCAATTGGAGTGTACATACTAGGGGGACAACATTGTTCAAGAGTGTGTACTAGAGTGAGTGACATGACTGCAACTCACAGCAGGCCCTGTATCTGTAACTACATACACAGGCACAGTGGTCTGTTCTCCTAAGAACACTGTTTTTCAATTCCCAAATGAAGCTTACTTACCTGGGTGGATAACATTTGTCAAGTATCGGGGAGTAGTGAGAATGACAGGGCTGCAACTCACAGCAGGCACTGTTCCTCCAACTCCAAACACCAGACCAGTGTTCTCCCCTCAAAAGACCCCAGTGTCTCAACTCTCTATTGAGGTGCACTCACATGGGAGGATACCATTTGTACAGTGTGTGTAGTAGAAGGAGTTACATGATTGCCAGTGCCAGGAGGCCCTGTTTCTAGAAAACCAGACACCAACACACTGTTCTCTTGTCCAAGGACACCTGTGTCTTAACTCTCAATTGAAGTGTACTCAACTGGGATGATACCATTTGTACAGTGTGTGTAGTAAAGGGAGTTACCTGATTGCAAGTCACAGAAGGCTTGGTTACTGTCACTCCAAACACCAGTCCAGAATCCTCTTCCTCAAAGACTTTTGTTTTGGAAATCACAAAAGAAGTGGAATCACCCGGGGGATGACATTTCTCAAGGGTATGAACTAGAGGGAGTGACATGACTGCTTAGACCAGGAGGCTCTGTCTCTCCAACTCAAGACACAGCCCCAGTGTTCACCTGTCTAACTGCCCCAGTTTGTGAACTCGCAATGGAAGTGTACTTTCCTGGGAGGATCACATTTGCCTAGTGTTGGGAACTGGTTGGAGTGACCTGAATGTCAAACCCCATGGGCCCTGTTTTGCTAGTTCCAATCACAGTCCAAAGTATACTTGCACCAATGCATCTTTTAGTGAACTCTCAAGGGAAGTTTACTCACCTAGGAGAATCACATTTGTCTAGTGTCAGGAGCTAGGGGAGTGGCCTGAACGCAACTCCCAAGAGGCACTGTTCAAGGGACTCCAAACAGCATAACGGTAGTCACTTGTCCAAAAATCCTAGCCTGATCACTCTCAAATTATGTTAACTCACCTGGGAGGTACAAAGATACAGATCATGCTCAACACAGATGTGGCTGGCCACCTAGCTCTACCTTGAACTGGTAAGCCATGATGAAACTATTGAGGACAGGAAGGACAGCTCACACAGTGTCAAACATGAATGATCAAGAAGGCCTCAAGATGCATCTCCACAATGGTATTGGCAGCAGACATATTCATAATGCACTGACAACATGATGACTCCAATCACATATACAACAAACTCCTGGGTCAGCCTGCAATACATTCAACTAGGCCTCAAAATGGCCAAAGCCACATTCTGTTCAGCCACTGTTTTGCCTGCACTGCTGGCAAGATGTACATATCTGCCCATCCTCCCAAGTGCAATTGAACTGCTAAATTCAGTAGCTCCTGAACTTTAATAGAATTGGAAAGCTTCAGAAATGTCAGCTCAATACAAACAATGCAATGCGTACCTGTCACAACAGGACCACCTGCAAATCAACCACGTACATCGGCTTTGCAAAATTTCACTGTAAACTTTTGGAAGTAGATGTCAAAATACCACCAGTAACATTGTATTGTGTAGCCATTAGCTATAGTTTAAGACACGTTATTTTAGCAAACTAGGCACGCCGCTGTGCACTTTAACCTAGATATGTTTTATTCTAGCTTTGTTATATTATTTTAACAATAGCCACATTTGCGGTCTTGTTTTATGTTCTCTATCTAGTTGTTCTTTGCCTAGGTCAGCACTGCGTTCTGAAACAAGACACTTCTTTCACTCTGTGCTTTCTCAAGGCTGCAGTGAGGTAGGTTGACGCTTTGTCTCCAATGTTCACAGAAGCATATATACTTTTACATGGGGATCCTTTCTTGGAACACCAGCTGTTTTATTTTATTATAAAACACTACTTTGACCCATTTACTTAGAGCAAGATTCCAGCCATATGACCACAACTGTATGCTGATTGCTGAATGCTTCACTGCAGCTGTTTATGTAGACTACAGTCCTCTTGCTCAGTTATGAGGGTACAATGTCTTCCCAGGGGTACCCTGAAGGGCAGAATTAGAGCTTAACATTCTGTGCTCTAACCTAGCCTAGGTAGGAACTATTCTTAACAACTGTAGTGACAACATGTTAGTGTTATTTTTGTGTTTTACTCTCTTTGTCCCAATTTTTCTCCTGTTGTGCTTCCTCACCCTAGTTATTTTAATACATGCTTTATTATCGAAGATACAGTTACTTCAATAAAACCTTATTGAACTATACTCTACCTCTGACTGTCCTTGCATACGTGAGACTAATGTAACTGAGAGAAACAGATAAGATCTGAGTGACCACGATTTCCCTGAGGAGTAATTTATGTCATGCGCCCGGTTGCCCAATCATCCCTACCCTTGAGTGGAGATGAGGCACTGCTTGTTAGCCAGAACAAACCCAGAGTAGGCAGAAAGGCATCACCTAGAGTGGGTTCAGACTCAGTCCCACGCAGTCCAGGCAATTCTGCCACCCAAATCCAGTAGTCTCATTAGGATAATGAGAACCTATGCAACATGGCGCTGCCAACGTTTGGGCAGGCACAAATTTTCGGGTCCTACTGAGTATCTCTGTCTCACTACATGCAAAGACACCTCAGTACTATTTACGGAGACTTTGGTGGTATTGAGGATTTACCTCCTCAGCTAAATAGGGAACACATAACTAACGCTGTAGATTGTTCAAGCTTGAACTCTAAAAGGATAATCTCCATTTGGTGTGGTTATCTCTGAACAAAATCTAACATTCATCATGGCGTACCCACAATGGGTAGCAATTGCAGTCAATATGCAACCCCCCTTTACTGCACATTTATTGGCACATGGCCTAACGGCCCAGAGGGTCCTGTTACATTTGTTGTTGAGGCTCATCCAACCTACAGAACAGACATTTTCTATTCTTGGGTCACATTTCCAGCAGCTGATGGGAACACAAATACATTTCATCACTACACACCTGCAAACATTCCTGCACAATATAGAGCATATGCATATCTAGAAATACCTTTATCTTATCAAGAACATAATAATTGGCTGGATGGCGCTCTACCACATACAATTTTACATGTTAGGTTAGGTCCTCTAAGTAATGATGGTCCTACCTGGCCTTCATTGGCCACATATACACAGCGCCCCGATGCTGTAACCTTGACGGTAGCTGAAGTCCGCCGCCTATATGCTGAACTTACGGAAATATATAGAAGGTTAGTACAGTTTGTAATGCAAACCTTAAATACAAACCCAGCACGTGCTGCCCCGGTGCAACCACATGCAGTAACGCCAAGCATTAATCCTGCAACTGTACATTCGATCATGGGTGAAGTACCTGCCAAACGAGAAGAGATTCAGTTTTGGTTAGCTCAAAAAAAAAATGCACTGGAAGCAGTATTTCCCTATATGGGGCATTAGGATAAACACAGAATTTTAACTAAGTCGTGAGCGGCTATATGGAGGGTAGTAAATTCCATCCACAACATACTTTCACGCAAACCCTAGGGGATTGCACTGCACAACTAGCAGAGCTAAGGGCTCTGGTGATGGCAGTAGAACATATGGATTCGGCACAGCTAACGCTGATTGTCTGTGATTCGTACTATTGTGTCCAATCCTTAAATGAATATCTGCATTACTGGCACCAGAATGGGTTCAGAGATTCCAAAGGTAACACCATCAAACACAGACTTCTGTGGGGGAAAGTAGCGGATCTAAAAGAAACGCTGCCAAATGTCCATGTTGTACATACGCTTGGACACCAGCGCATTGGAATACATGTCACTGGGAATAAGTTGGCTGATGAAGCAGCAGCTACGGCTTCTGTTGCTGCAGTAACTCATTCTAGAACGAAACCGGACGATGACATATGGGCTGTCGTGAAATCCACAGCTTAAGGCACGCCTTTACCAAAAGTATTCCCTGCTAAATATTCCTACCGGATGGGAGGCTTCCGTGACGCAGAAGTAAAAATACCAGGCGTGGAAGTTCGGGTAATTCCCAATAAAGACCTAAGACAAGAGTTGACTAAAGCAGCGCATGAGGGGGTTGCCTCTGCTCATGCAGGTGTGGCAGCTACAATATTATTATTGCAAGCGCGTTATTGGTGGCCAGGTCTATATAAACAGACCAAGTGGCATGTCCTTTGTTGTGATATCTGCCAACAAATTATGGGCATCATTAAATACAACAATGCCTTAACGGGGAAAGATCGACAAATTAATTATATATCATAAAACAACATAGGTGAAAACAAAATGTATTCTTTTTTCTATCTATTACGAGCACTTTTTCTCACACTATCTGTTCTTTGGTGTGTTGTTTTACTAGATGGGTTGTCCATATAGGATGAATATATTAAATTGATATTTATGTATAAGTAAATAAATGAATATATATATTTATATGAATAAATAGTTATTTTATTTTCATCTATGTTGTTTTACGATATATAATTAATTTGTCGATCTTTCCCCGTTAGGGCATTGTTGTATTTAATGATTATCTTCTACCCAGCCCAATCGGGTTTTTGGGTTACCCTCTGTGGTTTATATGAACAAATTATGGGGTCCACCGTCAAACGCCCACCTCAGACACCCCTCCTAATTTCTAACAAACCACTACAGTGTGTGTACTTGGACCACTGCGGTCCCCTAACACTGGACAGTGCATACAAATACATCTTAGTCGCTCTTGACTCTTGCTCCAGATTTCTATGGGTGTGGCCACAATGCTCGACTGACACTCAGACTGTTATTAAAGATTTCCAAGTCTTTATCGGCACATATGCAGTTGCGGCTTTCAACTCAGACCAGGGCCCTGCTTTCGACTTAAGGGCATTCAGGGACACCATGGCTTTGTTAGGGGTCCAACTCCATTACTTGTCTCCATTTCATTCCGAGGGAAGTAGTGCCATGGAGCGACAAAACCAAGATTTAAAGCAATCCTTAATAGCCAGAGTATTAGGTACGGGTCATAGTTGGCTTAATCACCTGTATGGAGTCCAGAGAACACTTAACAATCTGCCTAGAAGGTCCCTGGGGGGTCTAACTTCATACGAGTTCCTGTTTGGAACTCAAATGTATGTCCCAGATCTGGATGGTCCTGGTGTGGAGGCGGCAGAAACACCTTTTGACATAAATGAACGTGTCACTGTCTTGCAGGAATTACAACAGTTCCGTGACAACAACGTTTCTGCCAGCGCTGTCGATGTAGGAATTAAGGATGTCTCAATAACGTCTACCGGCTAGATTCCAAAGGTTGGGGATCTAGTACGTGAAAAAGTTGCTGTGGAAAAGGAGTTTGGTCCTTCCTATCGTGCACCGGTCCCAGTCCACAGAATGCATGGTACCAGAAGTGTCATTCTACCACTGCTACCTGGTTCTAACAAAAACTGCTTTGTCTCCATTGACAATGTCAAGTTACACATTGTGGCTGATCCTGCACAGCAGACCAAGAGGAACAACCAGTAGTACCCAAATCCTTCTCACTCCTTGTCAAGATTTCTCTCTACAAGTTTTGAGCAGCAACACTGACACCTCTCCGAGCTTGGGGGGGGTGCAAAATTATCTTGCATTAGTTCCACTAGCATCTATTGCAACAAGCAACACGGAAATTGCTGATTGATTTGACTCGACTCCTACAAAAAGGGATGGCATCATTTACAGTGAACCACCGTGGGAGACCCCTACCAGTTCTCCTCCTTCAAATAGAGCTCCAGTTTTTGCCCAAACTGCTTCTGGATACTTTGCCCACATCAATGACACCTTTTCGGACTCATTTGCCTCTTCTGCATCTGATCTGCCAAAAACACGTAAGCTTATAAATTGGCTTAAAACAAATGACCTTATTTTCCCATGGAACTATCTGTGGCTTTCCTTGACTATATTAGCTTTCCTCCTTTGGATTGGCTTTGTTATTACTTTCTTTCTATTAATACACGGTCACTGCCTTCTGAAAGACCAATAGTTGAACTGTTGGATGAGATCCTAAAACCCAATTTTTCTACTCACAAGGTCCACAGAGACTTGTCGTTCTTGAACATTTCAGCTATACCAATTCCTGATGGGATTGTTTGGGATAAAGTCGCATTTGATATATACGGCCAGACGGAGGTCATTGAAATACCATATGTGTTTAAACTTTCTATGAATGATGTAATAATATCCAGAGTTGTTTCTGATGACTGGGATGTGAAAACAGTTGATTTTATGATGACTGAGTTGCAGTACTTTACTGTATTTGAAAGTGAGGATGTTTATCAATCCAAAGAAAATTATTGTGACAGGTTTTGCTATAATTATTATGGATACCATTTCATTCACAGAGCAAGTACCCCAAAGACTATCTTTAATTACACACAGTGTGAACATTGTCAAACTCCTCCACAAGGAAATTCTAGAACATATTCTGAACAATTTACATATTTTTCTCGGCACAATGTTAAAAACGCTGAGTCACATTATTTCAAATTGCCATTTATGGAAAATGTACATATATTACTGACAGATACAACATTCATTTATTCAGATTCCTTTGTTTCCAGTTGGCTATAGAAGGCTATGAATATTGGTTGAAGTCGATTGACTTAAAAAGTGTGTGGGGAACCAAAAATTGGCAAATAAGGGGAAAGGAAGCTTTGTTCAGAGCATGCCTGATACCTGTCAAATGATATTTTTAAATGAAACGGTACAACAGACAAGTTGTTTAGGCTTAGCAAAAATTAAGGATTTATATGAGACCAGTATTCCTGCCCCTGCAAAACTTTACAAATGGCAAAAGTACATAAATGCAACTGAAGATCCGCTCAATGAATGGCTCCAAAATGGCACGTTTAATGCTTCACTTTCAAGTCTTGGTGGATGGTTATTGTGGCCAATAGATACCAATGGGTGTCATAAACGTTTTGTAAACTCCACGGGGGGAACAAGTAGGCCTGACCCTTGCTATGTGTCATCTGAACATGCGGGTATAGCAACAAAATACAGTGTAGGTAAGCTATGCCAGCAATGGTTGAAGAGTTCCTCACTAGATGCTGTTAAACAACACCTCAGTCTCCTGTCTTATAACACTGACTTATAGGATTTATAGAAGCGCAGAAAGCGCTTCTTATATGCAGTCTATAATAAAATTTGGAAGCTTTCTCAACAAGAAGCTGCTGCCCGGTTTAGGCAAATAGACCAGGAAAATTTACAGAAGGCATTAGCTGATGTAGATAATGGGATTCATACCCTGCCCGACTAGATATACACCTTAAACAACATTGTTTCTTCTGCAATAGACATAGTACAAAGCGACATGTCCTCTTTACACCACAGACATAGTCAACCAAGGTCCATTATGCAGTTAGGTTGGACACCACAAACACTGAAGGCAGGTCGCGTTCCCTGGTAACACGTTAGCACAAGGGACATACTTCCCACATTTAATTTAACACGACAACAACAACTAATAGCTAAAAAAAGAAGCGACTTATGTCATGTTAAATATTGAAACAATTAGAAAAGTTACCTTTTACTGTGGCTGAAATACCATCTGCTGAGTGTTTAATACATGGGGTCATTAATCTGCTTATTTTAACACTTCAATTCACATCCTGCTTAAAACACATTCCAGTGGGCAGATATGAAAGGCTAGGAGATAGTTACATCCATGAGGTGTGGGAGCTACCCTTCTTGTACAAGTGTCTCAGAGGCATGAAAGAGGTCTTTTCTAGCGGTAGTGAATGCAAGACTTCTGTCAGCCATTCAATGGTTTGTAAACAGCTGTCCTTGCACGGGGCATGCAACGCTTCAGTAGTAAACTTGGCTTGTTATCTGAAGGGAGTCCCAGTCCCCTTGATTAGACTTGTGTTCCAGGTGCTCTTGAATGGTAGCTATGTTTTCCTCAATAGTGAGAGCTGTTGTGTGATGCGAGCCGGAATAGTTTATGTCATTTCGGTCTTTAAAATTGTTACATGCTGGGGGAATGTACTATTTCCTCCTACATGACAGAGGGAAGTAGCTGAGATTTGGCCCCATGTCGCTACTTCAAATGTGAATTTTGACAAGTTGAGACTCAAGGCTTTATTGTTTCAAAAACATGTAGCGCTTACATCTGCACGCAAGACCTATGCGCTTCAGGTTGCGAGGTAATCGGCAGAGATACAGTCCCTTTTACGTACCAACTTTCCGTGGGACAGATATTTAATGCGTCCAGTACTACTGGAAACGCTAATTTCTTTAAGGCTGTTGGTTCTGGTTTCGGTCACACTTTCTCCTCTATATTTGGCTTAATATCTTCAGCTATCTACTCAATATTCTCCAGTATTTTGGGGGGATTTCAGATAACTTTGGCTATATTAGGTGGCATTTTGCTATTGCTACTTTTTCTGTGCAATGGCTACCCTGCTGTAACAAGGAGGACTAAAAGCGCTTCCACCAGCATAGCTGTGTCGTGAACGCATGATGCAGTACTTTAGAGCATCACTCCTGGAGCAATTGGAGTGTGACTGGTCGCTGTCATTCAGACCGGTTTTGCATTGTGTGCAGCCCGTGTTTCGGTGCCTCTGGTGCTCTTTTGAATGTGCACTGAAAGTTTGTCTTTCTACACAGCGCTTGCTTTCATTGGACACTGAGCTGTTGATGTTCTCGCAGAGGGCTCATTACCAGACATGTGCATTGAGGGTGCATTTGCTACAGGAAGCCTTTTATTTGCTGCCCTTCTTGGATCATGCGGCTCCTATTTTAACAACTGGCACAACACAAAATGCTGCTGTCTCTGCTGGAGCTCAGGCTTAGCCTAGAGGTTTAGGAACATGAGTGCTCTTTGGTCTTCTTGACTGTGATTGGAGATTTTAAAAATTATACTGACTTTTAAAATTCTGCTTTATTGATGCCCTTTGTAAAAAAAAAAATTGTCCATTTCATTTTCTTCTAATCTGCCTGCTTAAATATGTTTTGACTTGTCACAGATGACATTTATGTACATATGTTTTAAGTGATGTATTTTAGTTGCTTTTAATTTAGGAACTAGGTTGTTTTACCCACTTTGAACTGACAAGGGGAGGGTGCAGTAAACCTATTTTAGTTGTGTTTTTGGGCATGTTATTTTAGCAAATAGGCCTGCTGCTTGTGCCCTTTAGCCTAGTTACATTTAACTTTATTCCATTTTATTCTTTTAAAAACAATCACATTTGTGGTGATGTTTTATTTTCCTCTATCTAGCTGTTCTTTCACCTAGGAATGCATTTACATTTCTTACCACAACATTCTTTCACTTTGTGCTTCGTTGAAGGCTGCGACAAGATAGGGTTGACGACACAAAGTGGTACTTCGCCTCTCTAACATTTCAAAGAAACATGCGTATTTTTCATGGGGACACTTTTCTCAGAACACTAGCTGTTTCATTATAAAACATCGCTATGCCCCCTGTATGTTAGAGGGAGGCTCCAGCCACATGACTGCCACTGCATGCTGTTTGTCTTTGCTACAGCTGCTTGCTGAGACTCCCTGCTCCCTGTCCTATATGGGGAAGTTGCCTCAATAGACAACAGGCTTCTTCACTGATTTCATACTCAGGTAAGGGGGATGATGTCTTCCCAGGGGGTCCAGACTGGCGTTTTAGGGCTTATCCTGCTGTACTCTAACATTGAACATTAGTGGTGTAGGTAGGAATCATACATCTCGCATTGTGGCAGTATGGTGAGACTTTTCTTGTGTTTCACTTTTCTTGTCACCATTCTGTTTTTAGTTGGTTTTATCATCCTAATTATTGCAGGTCATGTCTTTTTATCTAAAATTCAGCTGATTCAATAAAACTTATTGAACCATTTTCTTCTTCTGTTTGTCTTTGCATGTGTGAGACGAGTGTAACTGGGAGAAAGGGATTAGATCTGATCCACCATGATTTCCCCGACAGGTCACAATGTTGTGCGCCTGGCTGCCACAAATCACCCCTGCTCTTTGGCATAGTGAGGCGATGCTAGCTGGCCAGAAATGTATAAGGCCAACAGTTGTCACATGGTGTGGGCTCAAACTCAGTTCCCCACAATTCAGGTGATACTGCCCCCCAAATCCAGCAGCCTCATTAGTACAATGAGAGCCAATGCCACACCAGTCCAGTCCAGGCAATTAAATCTGGTCTTCAGGAGTCCAAAAGCTAGCTTCACTACCCCCTTTGTTCTTACATGGTCCTCATTGAAGTGGACTTCCCCTGGCGTAGTTGGATTCCTCAGTGGCATCAACAACCAAGGGCGGTATGGATATGCTGAGTCTCTTGTTAATGAATAGGACAAATGTGCAACAATGAGCCCTCTTATCAGAAATTCCTCACCAGATATTGCACACACACAAACAGGACAGATGTGACTTACCAGCTAGTCGTGCCCTCTCTGGGCACAGTTGTGTCATCAGCTGGTGGATAGTGCTGTTCCGTATAATGAAGCCATCCCGGAGAGAACCCGGAGAATGAGCACAGACATAAGAAATGTATTGGTTTGCCAAACATACAACTTGGATGTTGATGGAATGGAAGTTCTTTTGGTTGCGGTATACTTGTTCATTGGTATGCAGTGGTACAAAGCCAATATGTGTGCCATCAGTAGCCCCCACCACATGTGGGATGCGTGCAAAACAATAAAAGTCATCCTTCACATGGGCTAAATCCCCATGTCGGGGAAACTGAATGTAGCCGTCCTGTTGTTTGAAAATTGCAGAGAGGACATCCTTCAACACCAGACTGAACATAGATTGGGACATACCACCAGGTTGGGCCACTGCATGTTAGACGGACCCTGTGACTAGGACGTGGAACACTGATATGACTTGTACAATGGGTGATTTGCTGTTTGGATTACTAATAGCTTGCATCAGATCTGGCGCCAACTGATGACAAAGATCAACTATTGTTTGCAGATTCAGATGATACAGGATGATGATATGTCTTTCTTCCATGGCCTGATGGTCTGACAGTGGACGGTAGACCAGTGGTTGTTGCATCCTCCCTCTCCCTTTGTATCTATACATGACAGGAAATGAGTTCTGGCATTAATCATTGTGTCCACAGAACATACATGTTGCATGGCAAGGCTAACATGTGACATGACAATTTAGACGAGATGGACATGGCACACAGTACACATCATAGCTGCTAATGACACAAAGGTCACTTGTTACCCCCTTAGTTTGCCATACATGTGCACACATCATGTATCTGGACCTAAATCCAAAATGTGCATGAGAAATGTCACTTTGAACGCGACTGGATGTCCTGAGCACAAAAATGAACTTTGAAGGGGTTAGACCAACTGGAAATTGCCATCTGTGCTCTGCCACATACAACAATGGTGTTTGAGTAATAGGGCCTACATGACAAGACAAGATTAGCAGAATCCTGTGCAAAATACAACATTTTCTGAGGTGTGTTGCAGTGCTAATAATCAAAGCCCACATTTCATGCACTAAAATGTCGGCTGCCTGACCTAATTCACTGGACATTAGGAACTGCCCCTGACCTCCAGTGAAAGTCATCATGGAGGTAGGTGGTTGCAACTGCAGCCGACACAGCCAGAGGCTAATGTTTTTGCCAGTGGTAGTTGTGGGCCAATGGCTGTGTCTGTCGGCAGTGACGACCGCGTACATGACAGACGTGACCGCCATGTTCTGCAAAATTTCTCACTTGACTCCTGGCACGGTTGCCAGCAATACTTCCACTACCAAGCTGCTGTGTACCAATTGAGAGCATTCATGCCACATCCAGCAGGTGATAGGGCCCCTGCTTTTTCACCAGAGGAGTTGGAGAGACCGGTGACTGAGGTCCTTGCCCCGTATGGATAGCTCTTTTGTACACCAGAGGAGCAGGTAACTGCTTTATGTGCACAGTTTTCTCCTGTAGTTCTTCATCCTTTCCCTTCTCACAGGCTAGAATGTGCCCATGTGTGGCAGATCCAATACTCATGTGCCGGTAGGTATAGTCTGTGTGGCGTCAACGGGAGAGTCAATGTCCATGTATTGGTGGCCAATACCACAAGTTAAGTTCATTCACATTGTGGTGTGTGTGTTCATTGTGTTCCTTGAGCCACCTTGTGCTGGCTGCACATAACTAAGTGAGGTGCCATTACATCCATCCAGTGACTTTTCTTTCCTTACAAATGTTGTAAACGTAGACAACATGCATGTGCATGACCGCATGAGCTGAGTATGCATTGTGTATGTGTCAGTTGTGAGTAATGCGAGGTATGTATATGTTTCTACAGAGATGTCTTCACTCATCTGCCCTTGCTAGACTGTTGTTGCTAAGGCATGTCATCACACTCATCTGCCCTTGCTAGACTGTTGTTGCTAAGGCATGTCATCACTCCCTCTGACCTCCAGGTTGCCACACACACCACATGCCAATTCGCTGTTGGCTAGATGATGTACTGTTATGCATGGAGGTGATGGGAATGTAGGTTCTATCTGCTCACCCTGCAGAGACCAGGGCCTGTCACATGTATCTCTGAGTATGGGTCAAAGTCTAGGGTGGGGTGGAGTCACTATGGCTATGCAACTATGGTACTGTGCCCACTCCCTATGCATCAGCAGATCCTGTCATGTGGCCAAGATGAGGCTCAGTAGTACTATGCTGCCAAGAATGACTCATTCCCTTGATCAGATTGGGAATGGGTACAGGGGTGGCTTACTGATCTGTGACAGATGTACAGTTAGCATCATTGTCAATGCGTGTCTATGACTCCTGACAGGTCCCTTACTCCCACAGTCATGTTAGCACCTTCATACAGGTACTATTTGTCCTGTGCAGGCTAATTGCATAACTGACATTTCCACAGTGCAGACAGTGTGTTGATTCCTAGGACACCATGATATGTGACACAGTAGCTTGGTCACATAGCAGAAACTGGTCAATGTATGCCTTTGTTTGTTCAATGCCCTCTCTGTAGGATGGACACATATGTCCAAAAGTGTGTTCTGTGGTACAGATACATAAAACAGAACCCCACCCCGGAAGTGGCATAAATCTCCATTTGTTATTGTAAATTTCCACACATGGACAGGGTAGATGCTCTCTGTAACCACCATGCCAGTCCTTTCACTATTACCCATGTGTGGTGTTTGAGTTTGTACTCTGCCAGTAGCCTGTAGGGACTGTATGCAGAGAGTCATTCTCACAGAGTATGTATATGTTGGTCCATTCATGCCTAAAGAGTTTACCTTGCAGAAGCCACAGAGGTGTGAGGTGTCTCATAGTGGCTCACATCTTGGGCAGGTTGCTAAGGCACGCCCCACAAGACGTCAGTAAGCCTGCCTAGTCATTGTATGCCTGAGCAGGGTGGTGGGTTGGTCTGCAGATTGGGAAATGTATGTTTGTTGTTATGTCCCTGTACCTATTGACTTGTATGTGTCACACTTGGGAAGTATTGACAAAAAAGGAAACTTCTAGCTTGATGTAACTGACATGTATGTAACTGAACCATTTGTTATGAAACTTGTGAACATGATCTCTTGATTTGTATTTTGCATCCATGCAGGCCAAAGAAAGAGATATGGAGAGCCCTTGCCAAGTAGATGCGATCCCTGAGGGTCCACAACCGGTGGAACACCCACTGCAGGAAAAGGTTGGAGGACCTGAGGCGCTGGGCTCAGAAGATTGCGGCTGCCCAGCTAGGGCTGTCATCCCAATGTGGACAGGGTGCCTGCCAGACCATGACTCCCCCTTATGGCCCTCATTCTGGCAGTGGCCTGTCTGAATCTTGATGGGTGTTTAAGGGAAGCAAAGCAGGCACAAGGAGGTGAGTGCAGGGCATATTCCTGCCTGTCCCATTGCCAAATGATTGAGTGAGGTTCTGACTGCTCTCTCTGACCATTAGGGATGGCACAAGTATCACACAGTAGAGGAGAGATTGTTTGTGCTGACATGTCATGTGTTTTGTAGTGATGTACCTTGCCTATTGGACAAGGGATCAAGGAAAGAACTGGGTGGAATCATCACACCACTTGCTCTGAAAGGACCACACATGCCTGTGTACAGTTATCAATCATATACTGTTTGTTATTGTAGTATGTGTATTTTCTATGCAACAGACCACTACTCCTCAAGGTTCCAGGCCAAAGGTAAGTAGGTGATGGATCACTGTCCTCAGCCATGTGTCTCTATAAATGTATTTGGTGGCATCAGCCACCCAGAAGCTTGTTTTTGTTTTTTGCAGTGTATGATGTTTGCAGGTGCCTTGCTGCAGTCTGTGATGTGAAGGTGCCCAACAGGCGTGACAGGTCTTACATTGTTCTTTGTGTGCAACTATGGCTCACCACTTTCCCATGGTAAGTGGGGAATGTCAATTGACATGAATTATGTGCAATCATTGTTGCCAACATTTCTTGTGCCTACGTGTCAGCATGTTTCCCTTTCTCTTTAGAAAACATTTGTTAGCTGCAGTTTCATTTATGGTCTACCTATGTGGATGGGATGATGTCTGTATTCCCTCACATATATATGCATGGCAAAATGCGTGTGGAAAAGTACATTTACAATGGGGCTCCTTTCATGTTGTGCCACATACAGGAGCATGTCACCATTATTTATTGGTTGACACATTGCCTCATTCGTCATAGCATGTAATTTGGAATGTACAACTGCAATAGCAATGGGGGACATGACAGATAGGCCTAGAGTTTAGAGCCACAATGGGAATTTCTATGAGCTTGATGTGGCACCAAGTGTACAAATGCACTGCATATATGTAATGCTTGAGGTATGTGCCCAGACTGTTGACATGCATCATGGAGTGACTTGCAGTTATGTTTTAGACACATGTGTTTGGGTATAGGCATTCATCCACAGACAGACATCTGGGTTTGTATGACCATGATGGAAACGGTGATGTAGCTTCCCACTGGGCAACACGCTGTGGGCCTTCTACAAGTGCTTGCAACTTCAGTGCCTCTCCAACATTCAAAGGCTTAATGGCTTCTACTGATGCACTCAGAGTATGTCATTGTAAGGGGTGTCAGCCATTAGTGGTGATTAGACGGGGCTTGCTCATTAATTGGGTTGTGTATTTTAGGGACATATCTCCCTGACATATTGGACATGATGTCTATAGTGGCCATTTCTATGCCACATGTGTGGCATATCAACAATTTTGTTAATATGTTTCCAGTGTGACATGGGTATTTCCATGCCACCTTCTACAGGCTATTGTACTTTTGTCATCAACATGGCTGAATGTTGGAGCATTATTTCTTATTGATGGATCATTCTGTATGTGACAAGTTGATGTGTGCATGCCCTTGTGTGGGATCTGTTGGAATGGACTTTGCATTGGTCTACAGTTTTATGCCAATAGGTAATTGAGGTCTGCTCCATGGAGCAAAGCTTTGTAGGAAGTGAGGTCTCCTACTTGTTGACTGGTTATTGTGATTGCACAACTTCAGCCATTCAATTGTAATTTTCTGAGATTCTGATTTTCCTGTGGGAAACTGTTGACAGTTCAGATGGCAAGCATGCATATGGTATGGCACATGTATGGGCCACTTAGGAGGAATTTGTTGCTTAGGCCTACTTGACATCAAGATAATGTTTGCTAATCAGAGCTGTTGTTCAAGTGTGTTCATGGACATGTGATGACTCTATTCCTCTTTGTCTTTGCAGCATCAGCACTGGCAAGTGAAGGAGACGGGGCACAGCCAAGTGCGGAAGCATCTGACCACAGGACCTTGGGTCAAGACACAACAGACACAGAGGGATCCAGTGACCCAGAATGTGAGTGGAGTGCCACGGGGAGACTGGAACATCATCATCATCATCATCGGATTCCTCCTCTAGTGGAAATTCCCTAGTGGTGGTGACCCATTGGGGAATCCCCCAGTACCATCCTTGTCGGCCACCCCCTGTTCTAACACCACCCTCCCTGTTGCTCCCTACCTAGTTGTTCAGGCCTGCTTACTCAAGAGCATGGGCATCTCCTTCGCCGGAAGCACCTCAGTCCCATCCCCTGTTACCCCTGCTGCCCTCAGTGAGATTTTAAGGTTTATGATACAGGTAGGTGTGTGTACATGGTGGCGGCCATGGTGGCGTTGCTTTCGTGCACCTTCAAGGATCAGCAGCAGTACATGTGTGATGGGCTCCATGATGGCAACAGACGATTGAGGATACCTGCAGGTGAGTGTCTCCCTTAATACCATCCATTTCCACCTTCTGAGATGTGATGGTTGGACCACCATGGTCTCATTGGCAGTGTGCAATCTTGTAATATGTCAAGCCGAAACACAGCCTCTGCCGACCTACTTGTGCAGCCTCGTGAATGTGGTGGTCTGTGTTGCCTGGTGGTGCCAGCAGAACAGCTGCAATCTTTGCTCCAAAGGCCCACTTGACTCATAATATGGCAGTCCGACTGCCAACCTGACGGTGCTTGAACCACCACTGCAGCCATGACGGTTGAGGGACCGCCAAACTTATAATGAGGCCCAATTGTTTGGGGGAATGCAATGCATTGGTGTGAATTGTGTGTTCGAGCCAGGTGACAAAAGGCTCAACAGACAGGGCAATGATCAGGGGTGAGAGAGGACACCCCTGTCTAGTGCCCCTTCAAATGGGGAAGGGGTCTAAGGTATAGCCATTGTTGCTTTCACAAGCAGTGGGTTCAGTATATAGTCATTTAATAAGGTTTATTATTATTGGAGCTTATGGCCAGTCTGTGCAGTAAAACAACCAAAAAAAGACCACTGCAAGCAGTCAAATGCAAGCTCCATATGTAGGAGTACTGAAGAATTAATGGAAATACGTTTTTTAAATAATTAGTTGTCACTTATCCCGGTATGAACCCAGAATGCTCAGTCAGTACCAGTCTCAGTCTCAAGGGGTTTAGTCTATTGGCTATTACTGGAGCAAGTATTTTATTGCCTAAGTTCATTAGCGAAAGCAGTCTATAGGATTTACAATCTTGCTTGCACTTCCCAGACATTAGAATGGCAGTAATACCAACCACTCTGGTGGTCAGAGGTAGAGTTCCCAAATCAACAGCCTCCTGGTATAGATCTGCTAGTCACAAGGGTAAGGATAGCTTATACTCCTTATAAAAAAGTAGGATTTTAGACAATAAGAGCCCAGAGCTGCACCACCAGGCACATCTTCAATCGTAATTATGATTTTCTTACACTAAACAGTTCATGTGGCTACGTGTGCATGGCACAATCAATTGTCAAGGAGTAGACCAATGTATGCTTATGATTCCGTTTCAGTAACTATGGCAGCATCCTACCAGGACGTTCCCCTTCAGTGTATGTTCTGGCACATATTGTCATTATGTAAAAAAAATATTTTCCCTATCAGCTAGATATCTGTGAGAAAAAAAGGGTCTTGTGAATCGCCTTAAGAAGTCTGGGACGATGTTTTTCACTGTACTTATTTTGAAGGTTGGTCCATCAATATATTTTAGATTTTTTTCAATTGTGTTCTCAACGCTTTTAACACTCCATAGTGCCAAATGTTTCCTACACTTTGGACACCTGAGTTACCGACCCATCATTGCTGTGTTGACAGTACATTTTTTCTTTCTTGTAATGTCTTTGGCCACTTTTGTGGCATCTTTTGGCTTTTGACAGATAGTGAGTGACCTGGTTGTCATGCTGGATTCAGAGACACACCAGGTACAGCATAGCGTATTTAATGTTGTGAGTGGACAGTCATTTTTTAACCTCATTGTAGGCCCTTGTGACCTCCTGCAAAACTGTTGTAATATCAAGAAACAAGGAAAGGTGGGAGCCCTGGATTGCAATGGGCCTTTTTCCACAGTCAAGCTCTGTATAGTTTCCCTGTCATGATAATTTAACAAATGGGCAATTATCAGACATGGTGGAGCCCGAGGTTGGCTTCGGGCCCAGAATCCTGTGTGCTCCCATGATAACAAGGAACCCAGAGAAGTTATCCCTGCCACAAAGGGCCAGAAGCACACTGCTATGACATAACAGCAACAACATAAATTCTGTGCTTCTAAATCTTGCTAAAAAATATTGAAGACATACATTTCGACTTTACATATTTAGGGCCTAATTATGAGTTTGCCGGACAGGAACACCCATCCACCAAACTCTCAACAGAGTGGCTGCTGCCATAGAGGCAACAACCCCACTGGACCTATTAGAGTTTCCCACTAGGTTGACAGGTGGAAACCGATGTTTCTGCCCGTCAGCCTAGTGGGAAACTGGCAGCAGCATTGTCTCCAGCTCAAAATGGAGCAGGCGGCAATACTGTTGCCGAAGGGGGAACCAGCACCCTTGCAATGTTCACTGTCTGCATAGCAGACAGTGTACATTGTGAGGGTGCTGGGCAGGGAGTCCCCTGCACTGCACTGCCCATGCCAAGTGCATGGGCAATGTAGGGGCCCCCTTGTGGCCCCCTGCACCTGTTCTCCACCAGCCTTTTCATGGTAAAACCACCATGAAAAGGCTGGCGGAGAACGTGGTCATAATCAGCAGCACCACCCTGGCTGGTTGCGATCACCACCAGTGTCAGTCAGTTGGGTTCACTGATCCTGAGCCAGACCGCCACAGCAGCAGCAGTCCTGGCCGTGAGGCTGCCGGCCTTAAAACCACCAGCCTTGTAGTGAGGCCCTTACAATGTGAAGTACAAGAATATTGACTCCAAAATTATAGTGGACCAAAATTGTTTTTTACCTAAGTAAATATATGGAATAGAATATATTTACTTTAACTTTAAAAAAGATTAACTTTAAAATAATAGGTTTACAAAATACATATACTATAAAAATATGAATATCTACATAAATAAATACATAACTAAAATACCTTTCAAAATTAAGATAACATGTAAATGAATAAAAATATTAAATACACATACATAATAATAAAATAAAATACTAAAAGTACTTGCAATGAATGTATATATCCTAAAACATTATAATAAATATATCCTAAAACATTATATCCTAAAACATTATTATAATAAATAAATATTTATAATTAAAGTATTACAATATTAAAATAAAATATCATATACACCAATAAAAATAGAACACTAAAACAACATTTGCAATTAAATCACAACAGAATATAGGTTGCATAAAGAAAATAAATAGATTTTTTTATTTTTTATTAGACAAACAAAAATATAAACCACATATTACAAACATATGTAATGCTTAAATTCGAAAAAATAGTTACAATTCTATCTACAATGTAATAAGCAATAAAATATACAAAAAAAATTATAATGCTATTCAAATTAGAATACTTTGCAGGGGTCAGATTTACTAATCCGAATCCAAACTAAGCAATAATAGGGAATGTGATGGAATTTGGAGGAATCAAATGTACTATTACCACTCCAAACTAAGCAACAGTATGGAAAGTGTTGAAATTTGGAGGAGACTTATTTACTATCCCCATGCCAACCTAAGCAACAGCAGGGAAAGTGTTGTACTTTGGAGGTTCAAATGTACTATTGTCACTCAAACTTAAGCCACCATAGGAAAAGTGATTGACTTTGGAATGGGAATAATAAAACTACCCCCACCCCCATAAACCAAGCAAATGTTGGGGGTTAAAAGGGAAAGATTTACTATTCCCTCTCTAAACCATATAAAATACATAAATTATATGTTAAAGAAAGTTCCCACTCTTCTTCCCTATAAACCCACCAACCCACCAATAAAGAAAATATAAATTCAAAAATCTTTTATATACTACTAAACCAAAAACATCTACTAAAAATAATTACACATAGTCAACAATAAAATAATAAGAACCTATAGCACAAACATAATAAAGCATAACAAAATAATTAAAAAAACTAGATTATATACATCTTTATTCAAAAGGATATTAAACACTCAAAAACAATATTCTTACCTGCAAATGCCTGTCCTACGATATTCTTGACATCATGATATTTGGAGATGACATTAGTTTCCAGCAATACTTTTGTAATGACGTTCAGGGTGCACACTAGAGGCACAAGGTGGTACATATTGGAATAAGGAAAGGATGAAAGAAGTTTGTCAGCTGGTGCAGAAAAATGAGTGGAGGAAAATGGGGCATGTTCCAGACAGTAGAATCAGTCAGAAAGGCAAAAAGCATAACAGAGAGGACAATCATGAAAGAGTAGGGTGGTCAGAGTTATGTAAAAAGCTGCTAGATAGAAAAAGGAAAATAGAAGTTTACTAGAGATTATGTCCTGAAGGTGACAGATTGATGACATCACTAATGGCATCGATTACATCACTCATGACATCATCCATGACACTGTTATTCACATTCCCTTCATAAACCCTGATATCATTTTTAAAAAGACAATTGCTAGTAAAGTGTGTACATTCATGTGCAGGTAAAAAATACTATGATTGCACATGTTGGTGCATAAAATAGACATACAGTATTCCTTGGAACAAAGTATGGCTGTGCATGGTGTGGCAGATGTCATATAGTGCATGGCTTACCTAACGGTAAAGATTAGGGTTCCAGAACTACTACTTCTTAAACAAGTTTAAATATGAATGCACCTCATGTGGATTGAAAATGCATGTTTGAAAGTAGCATCCGTAAAGCTAAAAATCTGTGTGAAAAGTCAAAGATTGTTTTCACAAAAGAATATCCATGTTTACAGAAGTTATCATTAGTTTGCTAAATTATAACTGGCAGTGTTTATCTGGTCTTATCTCATTTCAACACTTAACAATTTCACTTTAACTTTTGGCCGATCCCCCTTGCTGTGCACGTGTTCCAGTGACAATTTATTTTTTTCATTGTAACCTAAAGGAGGGTTTCTTTGGGACCACTCTCCGCCCCACATGAACTCGGGGGTCCGGGTGTGCTCACCTTGTCCCCTTTTATGCCCTTTTTTACTTTTTTTTCAGGACTTTGGTACGGAGACCCCGATTCCTCTTTTGGCAGCCGCAGCTGTTTTTGCCGATTTTGTGGCCAGCCAATCAGATCATTCTGGTATTATGGATCCTTTTCTGATCTACAGGGAAAAAAGATCCAGCAGACAACCAGAGGCAACTAATGTTTTAATTTTGCATGTTGCTGAGGTGCTGCAGTACCCAGTGGTCGTTTACCAGAGTTAATGCCTTCCTGCCTACCTGAGCGCCATTTTAAATGCTAATTTCTCCAAAACTACTATATAGATTTACCCCTAATAAACAAAGCATGCTTTGTGAGTAAAGTTCTAACTCTGTTAGAAATATGGTGTATGTCACGGTTTCGGGTGGGTCTAGTCAGGACTCTGGTTGGGGCACCCCTTGAGGTCACAGAATATCTCCCAAGGAGGTAGTGTACCAAAGCAGAAGAGCAGCTAAAGGCATACACGGGGCAAGGACAGTAATGGCAAAGCACAGAAAACAGGAAAGTGAAGGCAGAGCAACCTTAGTGTGAACAAACAGGGAACGGATCATTAACGGACAAACACACTGGGGTTACCACTAAGGGTGTACATAGGGTAGAACTCAGAACCTCCCACAGCAACAGGTAACATCTATGCCTCTGTGCAGATTACTCTTACAGATAGTCACCCCTCAGGCACCATAGAAAGGATGCAGCAGAAGTTCTGTTTCTGGACTCAGGCACAAACAAGGATTATCATTACAAATACTAGACAAGCCATTGTGGATCCAGCTGGAAGCACAGTGGCAATTCCTGGAAAACTGGAAAACAGCAATAGCACACTTTCAATGTTACATACAACACTAGAGAAAGGATGGGCTGGAATTGGCTCCTGGAAACCAGGAACCAACCTCAGTACAAAGGAAAACACTTATACACAGATGAGGACTGATAGTACACTTACCAGACACGATAACCCAAGAGAAAACTGAAACAGAAGGAACAAACTAGGAGGCAAAGGCATGAACAGGGAGCAGGCTTAGGCTGAAGCAAAGGCAGGAACAGGACTGGAAAACAGAGAGCAGGCTCTGACTGGAACAAGCAGGAAGAGGGCTGAGAAACAGGTAGCAGACTTTGACTGGAACCAGCAAGAACAGGACTGGAATACATGGAGCTGGAACAAGTAGGAAAAGGGCTGGGAAACGGAGAGCAGGTTCAGGCTGAAACAAGGCAGGAACAGGACTGGAAAACAGGGCATAGGATCTGGTTGAATCAAGCAGGAACAGGGCTGAGAAACAGGGAACAGACTCTGGCTAAAACAAGCAGGAACAGGGCTGAGAAACAGAGAGCAAGTTTAGGCTGAAGCAGAACAGGAACAGAACTGGAACACAATCCAGTAAGGGGTCTGGTACACAAAGGAATCGAACTCCAATGCACAACGAGGAGCTTCAGAAAATGGCAGCTTATAAGCAGTTCCAGGCAGCAGCAAGCCCAGGGTGGAGTCACATGGCTGGGCTGCACAAGAGTGATCACAGGTGTGTGAAGTTCCAGACTTACACAAGTCCTGGAGGAGAGAATCCAGTATAAAGGAATAACTGGCCTTTTCCCATAGGAAGCAATGGACAGAAGATTACAGGTCTTACCGACTACCAGTTAGTGCATTATGGGACCTGAAGTCCATGGGAGCAAATTTAGTTCTTCTATAGCATGCCATAACGAAAAGGGAAGCAAACAGAAGTGTTAATGTGTTAAGTGTGAGTGTTAATGATGATTCCCAGGCTACTGATAGTCTGTTTACAGCTCCCTCTAGAGATACGATGACAGAGTCGTAACAGTGTAATTCTGTTGAGCTGTTTTCTCCTATATCACAGAACAATCTTTTCTATGGGAATTGAAATGGAAAATCACAATTTTGGTACTTCCCCTTTATATAGGCCCTCACCTGATGGATCAGTGCTAAACTTTCCATGAAGGACCTAAAGTGGATATGGTTTAATTTTGGGAAGTTTCATGCATGTTTACCAAACAATGTCAAAGCTATTAGGAAAACAAAAAATGCCTTTCTTATGGAAAATCTCACCTAACTGTAACTCCATAACTCAGCTAATGTCCTTCCCTTTTCAACATTTATATCACTCCTCTGCCCAAATTCTCAACCCCCTCACTGACTCAACATCATCCTCTTCCTCTGTGAAGACACCACCAACACCAACACCAACACCAACTTCCAGAACTGCATGACAGATGTCACCAATTGGATGACGGACAACTGCCTGAACACAACATGGACAAGACAGAAGTACTGATTTTCATAATCAAAAGCTCCGCATAGCACACATACTTGTGCCCCTCAAACATGGACAGACTCCTTTCTCCACTGACCATGCTACGAACCTAGGCATCATTCTTGACAACAAGTTAACCAGGATGACTCAGGCCAACTCCATCTCCTCTCCCTGCTTCTTCATCTTCTGCATGCTTCATAAGATATTCAAATGACTATTGCAAAGTGCCAGATGCACAATCACCCAGGCCCTCATCTCGAGTTGACTGACCAGGCCAATGCTCTCCACACAGGTATTGCAGCTCACCTCTTCCGTTGACTACAGACCATACAAAACCCCTCAGCCGGACTCACCCTAGATCTCCCTAAACAAACCCACATCGCCACCTACCTCAGGGAACTACACTGGCTCTGTGTATAGAAAAGATGCCAGTTTAAGCTCCTGACATATTAATACAAGGCACTACACAACTGCAAACCCACCTACTTGACCCATCGCTTGAATTTCCATCAGCCCACCTAACACTTCCACTCTGGGAGGTCACGCTTTCTCCTTCCTTGCAGAAAAAACATGGAACAAACCACCTTTTCATCTACGGACCTCCCCATCTCTTTCAGAGTTCCAAAGGTCCCTGAAGACCTGCCTATTCAGCTAATCAACTGGACCCTGCCAGCAACTGGATACCCTTATAGGTGACAAGCAGTGCCCTAGTAGGGCTTTAGCCTCAAACCACACCATCTGTCAGCCTCTGATGCAACACAGTATAACATAGTATGTCTGCATGTCTGCAGTGTGATTTTGTAATGCAACAAATAGCTTTTCCTAAATAATGCATGAATTCATGTCATGCCCTGTTAGTACGGGTGACCCTATAGAATTGCTTAAGAGTTTTCTGTGTAATGATAACAAGTTTTTTGAAAAGCATGTTAAGTGATGTGCTATGGCCTTATTGCACCCAAAGTACCTCAGACCATCCATTCCAATAGGATGGATGTTCTGTTGTATTTACACTAAAGGCCCCATATCAATTAGGCTGTCAGTGTAAGGTTTCCACCGGCAGAGCAAGAAATGGCACCACCATCAGAAACATGACGGTCTGCCTGACCGTGCAGCTACTATATAAATGTACATTTGTGGCTGTGAATGTATATTCCTCGATCTAAATTCTTTGGAGCAGATAAACATTAATGATGTCAAATGTACTTTCTTAATTTAAATGTACATTAGCTACAATGGTTTTACATTTTACGTAAACTGAATATAATAAATCTACATTTTATTACGGTTCATTCCTATGTGCCAGATAGCTAATGAAGTGGATTTCCTGCCAGTTCCTTTGTTTATTTTTTTCCTTTATTTTACCAGTAACACCGAGCTTGAAAGCAGCGCTAGGATTGGCCGCAGGGCAGGCTGGGAGCCTGTGTCTGCTGCGAGGACTGAAGAGAGGTGCGCCGGAAGCGGTGAGGAAGGCAAGTTTTTATTATTATTTTTTGTTTGCCCTTTCCTCCTACCCTCCACTATGCGCTGCGGTGCCCCACCCCTTTCCCCCCCAGGAGCCACAATTGGAATCAGGAGTGAAAATGCCATGTCCCAGTAAAATCAAGAGACACAACGTGCACCTGGGTATATGGGGATCCCTCAGAAGTCAAATGTGGTTATCTCAAGAAACAGAAGAGGATACATATCAGTCTTTCGTGGAGAAATTCATTTATTAATATGCATGATTAAAGTTTCCAAGGAGGGAACGTCAGTCTTGGGAGAAAAAAGTCTCTTACATGTTCTGGCCTGTCCTTGTTGTTTTTACTATAATAGTCTGTCTTTTTTTATTTTCTCCCAGAGAGCCCAAGAATCCATAGAGATTGCTGAGGCACCTCCATATTAAATGGCCCTAAACCCCAGAACATTGCTTTGAGGTTGAGGAGGCATACAAAGTGCACCTTCTATAGGAGCATGATTACTGTCCTCTCTATCTGGGCAGTGTGAGACTGGCAGTAGTAGCATCATGATTCCTACTGAAGGCACATATATTTTTACCTGTCTGCTTCAGTGTGGAGGATTTATGGTCTGCCCCATACGACTCTTTCATCACACACCGACACTATGGATACATCCTGAATAGTATTGTACGTTGCAATAGACCATTCAAAACTCTAGACTTCTTATTGGCTAATATTCACACACTAAAGCCATGAATCATGAACAATAAATAATTCATTTTATGACATAACTCCTGTGTGATTTTGAAATGCTAGCTTTATTATCAAAACTTTTAACCCTGTTTTCCAGCAGTTGTGGTTAACTATAATATCACAGCACTCTCATATTCACTGCTCATGTGCTTAAGGCATGACATGTAAGCAATAGCACTGCCTGTGGTAATTGCTGGGCCTGAGTGTGATGGATGTGATAGTCCAGGCTTGGGCAATAACATTAAGTTGCAAGACCAGATGTCCTGATTTTGAACCTTTCTGTACTATACATTTGGTGACATTCAGACTGCACTGTACTTGTTGAAGGCATTTTTCAAGGCATGCAGATTTTCAGAGCACACTAAAGCTGCTGAATAGTCTGGAAAATAAATTAGAAAGACAACAATAGGAGGAGAAAGGAAAAAAGAGATGGAAGTGGTTAAGCAGATATGCTAACTAGAAACTATTAATGAATGCTTATGTGTTTTGATTAACAAAAAGTGCATAGAGAAATTAATTGTAGAAAAAATAATGTGCATGTTTGAAAATGTGCCCACGGAGAATGGCAGCCACTTATACGAATTAGTACTAAAATGATTAAAATTGCGTGAAATAATGAAAATATGTAATAATAATGTAGTAATGTGTCATAATGAGATGTATAACCTATGTTTTGCATTATATTATAGAATTAACTTAGCCGAAGTTGTGGACTAGTTTTGCCAGGCCTCATGCAGAAGCTGAAATATTAGAGCATGCTGGAGGAAAGCGACCATGATAAACTAACCTTGAACCACCCAATGTTAAAGTCTGCTTAGCTAGAATTTTCTGCAATGTACCGACGGACAGGGGATGATGGAATCAAATTGCTACAATTATGTGTAGAGTAGACGAGATGTACTTTCCCAGGACTCAAACAATAGAGACACTGACTGAAGAGGAAGATGCAACATTTTCGATATCTGATGAGCCGGATGATGAGGACATCTTACAGTGAACCAATCAATGAACTGAGAACGGCAAAATACTAGAATTCATAGATTTGTGGAATTGAATGTATTGGGTAGCGTCACATATGGTGATTAAATGACCAATTGGAAATTAGGGGGATGGATTGAAAAACTCTAATAAAAAGTCATGACAAGGGGCTAAAACTTCAGAATTGAGGGAGATGCGAGAGATTGCGAGGGGAGAGTAGATGATGTCAGGAGATACAATTTGAGATTCTGTCATTGGGCTTATGCGCTGAGAGTCTGATGCGTTGCTGATCAATTGATGACCTGAAGACGAAGACTGACTTTGTTGCTGATCCATTCCGTGGATAGGTAGCTATGACAATGTCACTGTTTAACTTTTGTGCCTTTTCTTCTAGGTACCAACTGCGCTGTTTTAATAGTTTTTCTTCTAGCTAGATGTTTTCTGAATTCACGTTTCTAAATTGTTTTCACATGAAGTCCCACATGCTAAATGCTAATCTGGGTTAGGTAGGATACTTTGGGTGACGGTGACAGCGACAAATGATTGACGAACTGATTGCTGAACTCTGCTATTGATGTTGACATATTCATCTTTGTTGGTTTATGCTGATGCATTAGAGCATATGTTTTCTCAAGTTTTGATTAGATTATGTTATTGGTGGTCGCTAATAAACTAATTCTGAGCTGAATGAATAAAGTTTGAGTTAACCTTATGCACTAGAATTGTAACTAATAGGGGAATAAAATTTGTTAAAACGAATATTGAGTTGTTGTTAGTCATTTAATGTCCATTTAATTTGTTTAATAATTAATGATTCCCTTAGTGATTATTGGTGGGTTATATTGACTAACATTGATCACTACATGGCTAGGATACTTCACACGTTCCAAAAGGTTAATCGGCCTATATACGTCCCCATGTAAGTTTACTTACTAAGGACCATGCGCGCTGGCAGAGGTATAGCAAAATACAGAGAAAAATAATTGAAAAAAGCGAAAAATAAAAAATAGATAAGAGCTAAACAAAGTGAAGCAAGGAGATGGAAAGCGAATGGGAAATTGATGAGAGGGAGGACATCCTAAGATAAAGAGAGAAAGACATAACAAAAGGGAGACAGATGAGAACAGAAGAAAGAATCAGCAAGGAAGGGGAGGTAACAAGAAACAAGGAGGTGTGAAAGAATAGTAGAAGTGAACCAGTGACAGGGAATGGTGATGCGGAAAAAGAAATACCAGGCTTAGTCATGACTGTAAGTTGAGTCAACAAATAGGGCAGTTCTCGAAGTGAAAGACTCCAAGTGCAATTATTAATTGTCTTGAATTACATGTTTCCTGCACTGAAGTGCCAGTGCTCTACCTCTGAAATCCAAATGAAGTTGGGATTAGGCCCTATTCATCTTTCCCACTTCTCTGTCGGATGTAGCACAGTAGAACAAAGTATGTCTGCATGTCTAAAACTTACTCTTTTCCTAATGCTAATTACTCCTGATTTTCCAGAACCTTTTTCAATTCCATTTCTGACTTTGCCCCATCACGTTTGTTACATACATGTATTGTATAATCTTCAAGAATCTACAGAGTTAAAGATGAGTTCAAGCAATTTTGCCAAATAGTTTCTTCAATTGTATTACTCTTTGATATTCTACAGCTACCAGTGCTTATGAGTATGTTGTAAGTTTTGGCATTGATTATGTGGCACTGATTCTATGGCACTTTGGATAATGATACTTCATGATCAGGGTCTCTAAGTTTGTAAAGTCAACATCTTTCCAAATGTGAGGTCCATTTCAGGCTGTGAGAGTGCCTAAACCCATCACCACAAAGAATATTTGATGGCATCTTAAACTCAGGGTAACATTTGGAACTGTGACCTGGGCTGATCCGGAGCCTGGATGCTAAGCAGCATCACGCTTTTGCGCTGCTCTGACCTGTGCTCTAAAGGCTGTTTGCTTACAGCTCATCATACCTTCCTTGTCTCTTCAAGCATCTCTCCGCTCCCTCTGCAGTCTCCGATCTGTTTGCCTAATCATAACATCTGCATTATAAAAACACCAAAGGAAGCTAAATGTTAGATGTGAAATCAGCAGCTATGCAAGCGCTGTTCTCACATCTTAGCCCTATTCATCAACAAAACGCAGGAATGTCACATAACAATAAAACTCAAAGCATGCACGTTTCTTGCAGTACAGTAGAAGTGTGCCTTTTCAATAAAATATAACAAAAACTAATTATAACAATAGAATATAAGTATGTAATTCTTAGCAGTTTGTTTTACTTTAACAGTGCTCTGAGGCCATTCAGACAGTTCAGTGCCCTGTGCATGAAAACAAAAAAAAAAGAAATGTTGCATTCTGGTTTAGGTATATTAAAGCCTTTCTATCAGCCTTTTTATCAATGCACTTGTGTTTTATGTGCATGCATACATGTTTGTGCATATGTGTATATTGGCCTGTATTGTGCCTTCTGATTTCTTTGAAGGATATACCAATATTCCATTCATGCGAGATTCATGAAATTTGTTTCATTGATTTACTGGGATGTCACTTGATAATTACAGTGCCACAATATGGCATCATCTACTGTAACGGGCACCAGTATCTCTGCTAATGGACTGCACCCCAATCCATAGATCACAACCCTCCTCCCCCCTGAAATCCGATATTACCTAGTCCCTTTTAGCCACTCTAAACATCTATTTAATCACTTACGTGATGCCACAAAACCCTTACAATCATTATTATTTAATTTATAACAAAGAAACAGAAGTAAATGCATGGAATTGGGTCTCTGAATTTAGAAGCAGAAACCTAATAATCAATAGTTCACTAAACTAAACGTTAACCTTTGTTTCCCATAGAAGTGTGTTACTTGACGTAAAGCACTCTAACATAATGTGGCACAAAGTGTTACAGCGGGTTTACACTGGGTACAGGCAACAATACAAAAAAAAGTTTTAAAAGTACTGAAACATATGAGTTAAACTGTGATTTTCTAATACGAAAAATAGCTTTTCCTAAATAATGCAAGAATTAATGTCATGCACTGTCAGTACTGGTGACCCTATCGAATTACTTGAAAGCTTTCTGTGTAATGATAACAAGTTTACTGAAATGCATGTTAAGTGATGTGCTATGGCATTATTGCACCCAAAGTACCTCAGACTATCCACTCTAAATAGGGTGGATGTTCTGTTGTACTTACACTAAAGGCCACATGTCAGTTAGATTGTCATTGTAAGGTTTCCACTGGCAGAGCACGAAACGGCACCACCATCAGAAACAAGATGGTCTGCCTGAATCTAAATAAAACTGGAGAACCATTAGTTTGGCAGAGAGGCATGCATGCTATTTTATGTTTTTTTTTTTTATGAATACTGATACTTTTATAGCAAGTTCAGTTTGTATAAGTGTTTAGTTGACTCCTGTTAATGTGGTGTTGTGCAGCTACTATATAAATGTACATTTGTGTCTGTGAATGTACATTCATTGATCTAAATTCTTTGGAACAGATGAACATTAATGAAGTCAAATGTATTTTCTTGGTTTAAATGCACTTTAGTTAGAATGGTTTTACATTTTACGTACACTGATTATAATAAATGAACATTTGATTAGGCTTCGTTCCTCTGTGCCAGATGCTAATGAAGTGGATTTCCTACCAGTTCCTTTATTTAATGCTCATTTCATGTTTATTGGGAAATAAATCAAACCTACTGAATTGGTTTTGGTAATGGCTTTGTGGATTGACCTATTTTATTGTAGCATTTGTACAGCATTTTCCTATCCCCGCTAATACCTGAAAGTATTTTCTGAATGGTTGGCTGAGCATATACTCTGCTTGTTATGCATGGTTGGTAGGCAGTATGTTCCAAATTGTGGTCTATATTGAAAGTATTTTGGTGTTGTGTGTGATGTTCGGTAGTGTGTTACGTATCTGTGGCAATATTTTACTGCACAATACCAAGGCACAAAGCATAAAAAATGTCAGAAAGTAGAGCTGCTTTTGCATATAGTTACCCTACCCTAATTACCATCATTATTTCTAATGGTGTTGTTTGAGTGAGCTATCTCTGCTGTGCTTGGTGAGTAGGTGTGGGGTTGGAACCAGGGATGGCTTCTCCACAGGGGCAGAGGAGCGTCAACACCCTCCCCCACCGCCAGCAGCTGCAAACCTTTTCCCCAAAAAACGATGATAAACTATGTTTATGATTGTTTTTGGGAAAAAGGGTCAGGACCACGGGGTGACGAGTGTGAGTGCCCAGCACTCCTCTTCAGAGCACATGTGTGTTTGGCCGGCCGTCTCAGGCTGGCAAAACACACATGCGCACAGGGCTCTCTCCAGCCCAGCAACACAGTTGTCAGTCTTAGGAGAAAAAAGTATCTTTCGTGGCTCTGACGTGTGTTGTGGCCTGTCCTTGTTGTTTTTCCTGTAAAAGTCTGTCTTTTTTTATTTTTCCACAGAGAGACCAAGAATCCACAGAGATCTCTGAGGCACCTCCAAATTACATGGCCCTAAACCCCAGAACATTGCTTTGAGGTTGAGGAGGCATACAAAGTGAACCTTATATATGAACATGACTATTGTCTTCTCTGTCGGGGCATTGTGGGGCTAGCGGTAGTAGCATCATGGTTCCTACTGAAGGCACATTAATTTTTACCTGCCTGATTCAGTGTGGAGTACCAATGGTCTGCCCCGTACAACTCTTTTGTCACACACCAACACAGTAGATACGTCCTGAATAATATGGTATGTTGTAATAGAACACTCAAAACTCTAGACTTCCTATTTGCTGACATTCATACACTAAAGCCATGAATCATAAAGAATAATTAATTCATTTTATGACATAATTCCTATGTGATTTTGAAATGCTAGCTTTATAATCAAAACTTTTAACCCTGTTTTTCAGCAGCTATGGTTAACTATAAAATCACAGCACTCTCCTATTCACTGCTCATGTGCTTAAGGCATGACATGTGAGCAATAGCGCTACCTGTGGTAATGGCTGGGCCTGACTTTAATGGCTTTGATAGACCAGGCTTGGACAATAACATTATGCTGCAAGACCAGATGTCCTGAATTTACAGCTTTCTGTACTATACATTTGGTGAAGTTCAGACTGCACTGTACTTGTTGAAGGCATTCTGCAGGTCATGCAGGTTTTCAGAGCACACCAAAGCCTCTGAATAGTCTGTGAAAAGAAATGAGAAAGTCAGCAATAGGAGGAGAAAGACAAAATAGATGGGGGTATAGCCAAATATAGAGGCAATTAATTGAAAACAGCGAAATACAAAACATAGACGAGAGCTATACAGAGTGAGACAGAGAGATGGAAAGATAATGAAGAAATTGATGAGAGGGAGGGCTATAGAGTTCGAGAATGTATTACAGAATGCATCATTACCTGCTGTTTGGCCCAGAAACTAGAACCTGAAACTATGCACCTTACCAAATGTATTTAAATAAAGCAACACAGGTTATTAATTCTTCTAAAACTACCTGAGGGAAAACCCGCTGAGTCTAAAAGTTGTTATATCTTATTATGACAAGGCCAACCTTACTGTGCAGTACAATGGATTATTGTCCACATATCATTTAGAATAATAACACACTATATCAGGTATTGTATGGAAAATTGAAGGAAACACCATAAGTGACATCGATCCAGCACTGAAGATGGCCCCACCCCCATTATTCTAAGTGTTAGCCCCTACTGAATTTTGGGGGTGGTTACTAGATAGATAGATAGATAGATAGATAGATAGATAGATAGATAGATAGATAGATAGATAGATAGATAGATAGATAGATAGATAGATAGATAGATAGATCATCTCTGGAAAATTACCAGCTGCACAATTACTTGGAAGATGCGGAGTACAAAATATGCAGCACAAATGTGCAGAATTTAGCATCACGATTACACTAGTCGTATAGTCTGTAGACTCAGGGGGTATTAGTCACAATGTTATAAAATTCTGATAATTACCAAGATTATGCCAGTGCAAGAATTATGCCAAGCGTCTGCATGTCGTGACAAGAAAGCCCAAAATATGCCAAGAACTGATGCTATTCTGCATGACCATATTTATCCATAGGTCAGAAACCTTTAGTGCACGTTCACATGTGCACCTTCACTCAGTGCTAACTGCATGTGTGTTAATCCGACCTAAAGTTATGGTTACATTTTTACCGTGTGTGTGTGTGTTGTGAGCTCTGAGTTTGTAAACAAAGTGCTGGTGGTATTAGAAATACGGTTGACTTTTACTATCAAGAATTAAGGAAGCGTATGACGCTGTATTGCTTGCACTGGTGCTCTCTCCCTTAAACATGGTAACATTGGTTCATTCCCAATTGGCATATCTGATTTTTAAGTCCCTAGCAAGGTGCACTACATGTGCCCAGGGCATTTAAATTGAATGCTACTAGTGGGCAGGGACCCCTAATTGTGCCACCCACCTAAGTAGCCCCTTAACCATGCATTGCAAGGCCTGTGTGTGCAGTTTCACTTCCACTTCGACTTGGCATTTAAAAGTACTTGCCAAGCCTTAAACTCCCCTTTTTCTACATATGTCACCCCTAAGGTAGGCCCTAAGTAACCCATAGGGCAGGGTGCTATGGAGGTAAAAGGCAGGACATGTACATGTGTGTTTTATATGTCCTGGTAAGTGAAAAAAGCTAAATTCGTTTTCCACTACTGTGAGGCCTGCTCCTTTCTTAGGCTAGCATTAGGGCTACCCTCATATACTGTTTGAGCGATAGATTCTGATTAGAAAGGGATAACAATGTCATATTTAGCATGGCCAGAATGTTAATAGAAAATCCTGCTTATTGGTGAGGTTGGATTTTATATTACTATTTTAAAAATGCCACTTTTGGAAAGTGAGCATTTCTCTGCACTTAAAATCCATCTGTGCCTTACAGCTTGTCTCCAATCAACGTCTGGGCTTGGCTGGTTGTCAGCTTTCTTATGCAGTTTACCCACACAACCACAAACACAGGACACTCAGTCACATCTACACTCATCGGCATACTGAATGGGTCTTCCTGGGCTGGAAGGGTGGAGGGCCTGACACTTACATTTCAAAGACTAGTGGCCCACCCTCACACAATGGACTGCCACCCCCCTCCCCCCACTGGGACCGTGGCAGACAGACCTATACTGAAACGGGAACTTGTGCACTTCAAAACCACTCTTAAATGTCTCCCTACTTCAAAGGCATTTTGGGGTATTTGAACAGGGTCTCTGACCCCACCTACTCAGACACTTCTAGACCTGAACCTACAAACTGTCAAGAGGAACTGCCTGGCTGCCCAAAGGACTAATCTGGACTGCTTTGCTGAGAAGGACTGCTGCCCGGCTTTTGCCCTACTGCCCTGCTGACCTCTGACTTTGCTGAGAAGTGATCAACAAGGGCGTTGATTGAGCTTTCCTCCTATTTTCTGAAGTCTCAGGGCCAAAAAGACTTCACCAGCTAGCTTTTTGCTAGTTTACGACTTCAGTGACGCCGGAACGACTTCAGCAATGCCAGTGACTCCACAGCCTGCTCAGGCTCCATGGACATCGCTGCACGGAATGACTCCGGCCTGCAATGCAAGTCTGCTGACGTCACGCAGGGTCATTGCGACACTGCGAAGTCAACACATCATGCCCTGACGGACCGAAACCAGCAGCCCTGCCGGGTCACAAAGGATCAACACATCACGGACGACGCCGCATCAACTTCCTCAGCCTCCGGACGGTCCCAGCACCTTATCTCCACCTGCTTCGCAGTGCAGAACCGATGCCTCATCTCCTCAGACTTTGTAAGGGACTGTCGCCGCACCGACTCCAGCAATGCCCCCCTCCAACTCCATGCGACGTCCATGTTCTTCGTTTTCCAAAGGTACTGTACCTGGGGGTCTGTGTGACTCCGTGACCGGCATCATTGGTGTTGGATTGCTGGAAACAACTCCGTCAACGACGCTGTGATAGCCCCAGTTGGAGCTCTTGTGTTTTCTAAGCGCTTTAGATGGATTTAATCTTTAAAAATTCATAACTCTGCTTATGTACATTGGATTTTCATTTTATTTTATTCAGATAAATATTTTCTATTCTTCTAAACCTGTGTGGTGTCTTTCTGTGGTGTTTTCACTGTGTTACTGTATGATTTATTGCACAAATACTTTACACATTGCCTTCTAAGTTAAGCCTGACTGCTCAGTGCCAAGCTACCCGAGGGTGGGCACAGGTTAATTTGGATTGTGTGTGACTTACCCTGACTAGGACTGTGGTCCTTACTTGGACAAGGTTGTAGACCTCTGCCAGCTAGAGACCCCATGTCTAACAGTGACTTTATGCACCATGTTGGCGTTGTAGGTCGGAAACATTGTCTGACATATATATCACTGCTAAAATATTGCCCACAAAATGACTCACCGCTGGATGTAGATTTCCAACTATTTACTCCAATGGAGCCATATTTTTGTATATTATATTTAGGACACAATATTTTTGTCAGACGATATTTGGGCTATAATATTCTTTTACCAGGCCCAATGTGGCACTCTGCGGGAGCCTAAAACAATTAACAGTATTTTCTTGTTTATTAACTGATCTATTCAACATTACAATGAGTGAAGACTTCTTAAATAAATTCAAATGGCAGCACACTCAAGTTATCATAGAATATGGATACATTACTTCATATGGAAGCTGTTACAAATTCAATGATTTGTGGATCGTTGCTGAATGCCGGAAAATACATTAGTTTTGCCTACTCATTTTGGGTGTCAGTTTCATTTGGCTGATTGGGCTACCATCTCTGTACATGCAAAGGTTACATATGTATCTGTAGCAGATTGTGCAACATACTAGTTAAAATATACTTAGTAAATAAGCCTGAATAACCTTTGTAGGAAAGTGCCACTGTTGGCATGTTTACCCCCCACTTTTTGCTTAATATTGATGTCAACTTTGATTGAAAGTGTGCTGGGATCCTGCTAACCAGGCCTCGGCACCAGTGTTCTTTTCTAAAAACTGTACCTTTGTTCCACAATTGGCACAACCCTGGCACACAGTTAAGTCCCCTGTAAAAGGTACCCATGGTACCAGGGCCCTGTGGCCAGGGGAGGTCTCTAAGGGCTGCAGCATGTATTATGCCTCCCTAAGGGACCCCTCACCAAGCACATGTACACTGCCTTGCAGTTTGTGTGTGCTGGTGGGGAGAAAAAGACAAAGTCGACATGGCACTCCTCCCAGGGTGCCATGAACACAAACCACTGCCTGTAGCACAGGTAACTCACCCCTCTAGCAGGCCTTACAGCCCTAAGGCAGGGTGCACTATACCACAGATGAAGGCATAGCTGCATGAGCAATATGCTCCTACAGTGTCTAAGTCCATTCTTAGACATTGTAAGTGCAGTTTAGACATTTTGAGTATATGGTCTGGGAGTTTGTCATTACGAACTCCACAGCTCCATGATGGCTTCACTGAATACTGGGAAGTTTGGTATCAAACTTCTCAGCGCAATAAACCCACACTGATGCCAGTGCTGGACTTATTGAAAAATGCACACACAGGGCATCTTAGAGATGTCCCGTGTATGTTAGCCCAACTGCTAGTGTGGGACTGACCGGTCTGTGCCAGTCTACCACTTCCAGACAAGTTTCTGACCACATGCAGTGAGTGCCTTTGTGCACTCTGTGGTCAGAAACAAAGCCTGTCCTGGGTGGAGGTGCTTCACACCTCCCCCGACAGGAACTGTAAGACCTGGTGGTGAGCCTCAAAGGTTCATGCCTCGGATTACAGTGCCCCAGGGCACTCCATCTAGTGGGGCTGCCCACCCCCCGGACAAAGCCCCACTTTTGGCAGTAATTTCGGCAGGAAAATTAGGGAAAACAGGGAGATGTGACCACCCCAGCCAGGACCACCCCTAAGGTTTCCAGAGCTGAGGTGACCCCCTCCCTGCAGAATCCTCCATCTTGGTTTGGAGGACAGGGACCAGTAGGATTAGGTTTGTGCCCTCCTCCCCAAAGGGAGTGAGCACAAGGAGGGTGTAGCCACCCTCAGGGGCAGTAGTATAGGAGGCTGGCCTGGTTTGTGGTGGGTACCTAAGGTACTTACACCTTATACCAGGTCCAGTTATCCCTTATTAGTGAAATGTAGGCAGTGTTGTAGCAGCTTAGGCTGTCTAGGGATAGCTGTAGCAGAGCAGCTTAGGCTGAACTAGGAGACATGCAAAGCTCCTGTAATATCACTATAGTTACACAGTACTTGTACACAATAAAAGACAATGATCAGTGTTACTGAAAATAAAGATACTTTATTTTAGTGACACGGCCAACAATATCTTAGAGGCAATACTCCTTCTGGAGGTAAGTATTATTCACAATATTTACTCTAGTAACCAAAATCAGGTAAGTAAACAGTGATAGAATAGTGCAAACAGTAGAAAATACAATAGATTGCAATGGGCCTACGGGCAACACAAACCATATACTAAAATAGTGGCATGCGAATGTTGAATTCCCTCCTAGACAAGTGTAGTGTGTAGAGGGGCACTGGGTGTGTAAGAAAACACCAAAGGTAAGTAAAGTACCCCCACCCCAGAGCCCAGGAAAGCAGGAATAAATTCACAAAGTTTCCTCAGTACACACTACAAGTCGTAATGAAAGATTATGCAAGAACCAAGCAAGACTGCAAGCAACAAACAATAGGTTCCTGGACCTGAAGACCTGTGAAGAGAGGAGACCAAGTCCAGAAGTCAAAGAAGAGTCCAGGAAGGCCAGAAGCCCCTGCCAACCTAGAAGAAGGTGCAAAAGTGGATTCTCCGGTTAGAAGAAAAGTACAGAAGTGCACCAAAGAAGATGGCTGCGGGTTCCTGCTTGGTGCAAGAGATGTCCCACGTCGAGATGTTGGATGCAGGCTGTTTGCGTCACTGGATTCCACCATTAAGCCTTGGTTCAAGCAAGCACCCGGTTTGCGTCAAAGAGGAGCTGCCTGGACCCAGGAGTAACCTGGGGTCTCAAATCGGACTGAGGAGACAGAGGGGGCTCTCAGCACTTCAGAGAGCCTTCAGAAGACCAGGCAGCAGCAACGGGAGTCACAGAACACAGGGACAAAGAAGATACAAAGTGCAGTCTTTACAGCACTACACTGGAGGGTCCCACGCCGCCGGAGAACAACTCAGAGAGCTGTGCATCGCATGACGGAGTGCTAGGGACCTGGGCTACACTGTGCATGAAGAACTTTTGGAAGAAGTGCAAAGAAGCCCAAGGAGCTGCAGAAGACGTGGTGCACAGGGGTACTGTCGCAGCACAGGGAGGCAAGCTCTTACCTAAACCAAATTTGGACAGCTGGACCTTTGGACAGTCTGGGTCACTTAGGTCCACCACCTGTGTTCCAGGGAGCACGCTCATCTTCAGGGGAGGAGTCCCAGAGTACCGGTTGTCATCACAGAAGGGTGCCTGCTGAAGCAGGGAAGTGACTCCGTCACTCCACAGGTGATTCCTTCAGTTCTTCTGGTGCAGGGTGAAGACAGGCAGTCCTCAGAGTGTGCACACCTTGGAAACTGATGCAAATGCTGACTGGAGCTGAAGTTGCATGTCACAGGAGTCGTCCGAGATACTTTGTTGCAGTTACAGTGATTCCTGGAGCAGTCTGCGGTTGATCCGATTGTCAGAAGCTGAAGCAGAGGAAGCAGAGGATGCAGAGGAGTCCTGGAGGAATCTTGCAAACCGAATCTGAGGAAACACCCAGAGGAGAGACCCTAAATAGCCCTAAGAGTGGGATTGGCTACCTACTGAGGTATGCACCTATCAGGAGGGGTCTCTGAGGTCACTTACTGGCCACTCAGAGGTCTCCAGAGGGACCCCACACCTTGCACTCTGAGATGGCTAACGCCAGGGACACTCTGGAGGAGCTTTGGGCCCACCCCTGGGGTGGTGATGGACAGGGGAGTGGTCACTCCATTTTCCTTTATCGCCCTCAAAGCATTCCCAGAGGCTCCTGGAGGATACCTACCCCTCCTGTGCCTGTAACACCTATTTACAATGGGAGAGGGTGTAACACCCCTCTCCTAAAGGAAATGCATTGTTCTACCTTCCAGGAGGGCATAAACCTGTCTGTGAGGTGGCAGGACCTGGTGACTGCAGTGGAAACCTCCGAGAGCTGGTTTGGCATTACTTGGGGTCCATGGTGGAGCCCCCAGGGTGCATGACATTAGCCTCCCAATACCAGATTTGGATTGGGGGGTCAATTCATTGATCTTAGATACTTCACATGGCCATATTCGGAGTTACCATTGTGAAGCTACATATATGTATTGACAGATATGTAGTGCACGCTTATAATGGCATCGTTGCACTCACGAAGTCTGGAGAATTGGCCGTGGACAATGTGGGGGCACCTTTGCTAATGCAAGGGTGCCCTCACTCACAGTAACTTTGCACCTAGCCTTCAGTAACTGAAGGTTAGACTTATAGGTGACTTATAAGTTACTTAGGGGCCAGATGTAGGAAGGTTAAAAATAGCGACTCGCAAATTGCGAGTATTTGCGACTTGCAATTTCCGACTAGCTAACTGCAATGCAGGTAGAAAGTGCGAGGACAATTTGCGACTCGCACACGGAGTCGCACCGCAGATAGCGAGTCCGCTGTTTGCAAGGTCGCTTTTTGCGACCGCGCAAAAAACGGACTCGCAATTTGCAAGTAGGTGTCGCAAATAGCGACTGTGCTGAAAATTGAATGCAGGTGCTGCAGAACACTCAGGAAAACACTTCAGAACACTCAGGAAAACACTTCCTGGCACATGATGATGACATCACTTCCTGGCACCATGACAAGCTGTTTGGCAGGGCAGCCCTCACTGTGCCAGACACAGAAAAGAAAAGAATTTTGCAGGAGATACAGGACAAGGTCAACTCCCTGGGGGTCAGCCACCGGAGTGTGGAAGAACTTAAGAAAAGGTGGTATGACCTGCGTTCCCGGACCAAGGAGAGGGTGGCAGAGCAGCTCCGGGAGATGAGAGGCACAGGAGGGGGACCATCGACGGTACCACCACCCACACCCCTGGAGGAAAGGGTAGAGGAGACCCTTGAGCCTGAGGCTGTCAGTGGAATGGGAGATCTGGACACCTCTGAGCCAGGACCATCAACCGGTGAGTACCATGTGACATGCATGTACCCCCATCAATGCCATACCCCCACCCACCTTGTACACAGGGGCATGCACAACCAAAATAGCTCAATTTCAGAGTAGCAAACACCAGAATGATGCATTATGGGCAATGTAGTCAAGTAGGCAGTTCATAGGCAATAGTTATTAGGAAGTTGATAACAGATAGTAGACACTGATAGTGTGTTCCCTATGTCCCACAGGTCTCCCACAAGACACCCCCACCAGCCCAAGCAGACAGGGGCCAATAGTCAGCCAGTACACACAGGAGACAACAGGACCAGCCACCACTGCTACCTGCACCACCAACACCATGCCCTCTCTGGAAACACCTATTGCAACAGTGGTGTGCGAGCCTGCACCAGGTACAAGCCAGAGTGCCACGGCAGACAATACAGGGCCTCCACCACTGCGCAGGCGACATAGGATGACAACAGCAGAGCAGCAGGCAGAGTCAGGGCATGCCTCCACAACACCAACAGAGGCCCAACTGCTACGGGGTCAGCACCTGCAAAACCAACAATTAAGGAGGATTAGTGGGCTATTGCAGCGCTTTGAAAGAAATCATGCCATCAGTATGCAGCAGGTGCATTCGGAATTGCAGTTGATTGGCAACAACACGGGTGACCTTGCACTGTCTATGCGCGAACTAGTGGCAGGACTGCTAACGCAGACTGAGAGTGCACGGCGCAGGGACCGCCAGCTGCTGCAACGCCTGGACAGGATGGCCTCCTCTATAGTTAGGCTGGCTGTCAACACAACTGGGCTGTCTAGGCGCACAGTCAGCCTCCAGGTGGACATGGGCCACTTTGTGGGTGATGTGGCACAGGGACTGGGCCAGATCAGCCATGCAATAGACCTCATGGAGGCACGGCAGGTGGCCAGGGGCACAGGCGACACGCCACAGGACAGTGAGGAGGGCTCCACTGTCAGCAGTGTCTCTGCCAGTGACACCAGGGTGCTACATAGTGGAAGCACAAGGCAGAGCACTGCTGACCCACCTAGTACCAGCCAGGCTGGCCGAGCCCGCCGTAGGGTGTGAGCTCCACACTGTCCCTGGGGTTGGGGCACATGATGTCAATGTGTCCCATGCCAGGTGGACTATTTAAGCCCCTGAACTGTTTCTCATGTACATAGTTTGGTTATTTGCACTTATTAAATCATTTATTCTTTCCACTTAACACATGGACTCTTTGTTATATTGGTGAGTATGGTCGATGTTGGCACGTACCTTCCAAAGTATTGGTTTGCAATGTGTTCCCGTCTCAGTCTGCCTTGATTTGCGATGCTCCTATCCCCATGATGGCGATGTGGTTGCTCTTGCTCTTCATCCTCAGAATCTGGGTCTTCAGGGGTGAGAGGTAGCCCACGTCGAGTGGCAATGTTGTGCAGGATAGCGGATGCAACAACTATTTTGAATGCCGTTATTGGGGTATACTGGAGGGCACCTCCACTTCGGTGGAGGCATCTGAACCTTGCTTTCAGCAGTCCGAAGGTCCTTTCTATGATGTTCCTGGTCCTCTTGTGTGCACTGTTGTATCGCCTCTCGCAATCATTGCTGGGTGTTAAGTACGGAGTCAGTATCCATGGACGTAGTGCATATGCACTGTCACCTGTTGGGCACAAAACGTACACTGTTAGCAAGGCATGGGTGGTTTGCACATTGACCTGTGTGCATGTCTTCAAGGTGTATTCAGCTCTACCTAGGAGGTATCCGTCTCCAAACTCCCCACGTTCCAGGCGTTGGTGTATCCCACTGTGCCTAAAAATGGGTCATGGGTACTGTCTGGAAATTTGGCAACCATGTCAGTGATGATATTATGAGTGTCACATACCACCTGAATATTGAGTGAGTGGGTACACTTCCTATTGCGGAACAGATATTCCAGGTTTGCAGGAGGGCATATTTGAATATGTGTCCCGTCTACACACCCTATGACATGGGACGGTTGGCAATCCGGTAAAATTCCAACTTGGTGGTGTTGATTTCTGCCTCATTCCTGGGTAGGTATATGTATTGGGACATGTGTGTGAGTAAGGCGTCTAGGAATGCCCTAAAGAACCGTGATAGTGCACTTTGGGATACCCCACCTGCCACAGCAATGGCCCCCTGATAGCTACCCGAGGCCAAGAGGTGCAGTGAACATAGCACTTGCACATGCGTAGGGATGGCGCAGCCGCGCACAGTCTGGCGTTCTAGCTGTGGTTTAACTAAATCTATTAAATCTAGTATAGCTGCGCTGCTAAGTCTATATTTGTCATAAATTTCCTCCTCAGTTTGCTGGAAGAGTGTCTGCCTTGTTCTGTAAATCTTCTCCTGTCTCTGGCTCCTCCTCCTCCTCTGCTGTGCGGCGTGGGCTCTCCTCCTCACTGCTATCAGGTATATCTCCGCCATCTTGAGTAACCCAGATGCCGTCTGGGTCTCCTTTTATACTTTGGTAATGGTTACCACCTGCTCTGAGTTAGTGGTAAATTGGAAGTGCAAACAGGGCTTTTTGCGACTGCATATGGTTTGCGACTCGCAAATTGCGATTTCCTATTTGCGGGTCGCACAATGGGGTCGCTAATTTTGCGAGTCGGTAACGGCTCGCATCGCATTTTGAGAGTCGGAAATGGGATTTTTGCATCCCATATCCGATTTTGCGGGGTCGCAAATAGCGAATCGGGCCATTTGCGACTTGCAAAAGTTTGCTACATCTGGCCCCTAGTGCAGTGGAAAATGGCTGTGAAATAGTGTGTGTACTATATCACTCAGGCTGCAGTGGCAGTCCTGAAGAAAGGTTTGTATGAGCTCCTTATGGGTGGCAAAAGAAATGCTGCAGCCCATAAGGATGTCCTGGAACCCCAATGCCCTGGGTACCTAGGTACCATATACTAAGGACTTATAGGGGGTCCAGTGTGGCAATCAGAATTGGAATATGGAGTGACTAAACTGTAGTAACAAATTTGGTAAGCAGAGAGAGCATAAGCACTGGAGTTCTGATTAGTAGAACATTAGTGACACAGTCAAGCATACTGACAACACAAATAGGCCACAAACTATGAGCACTGGGGTCCTGGCTAGCAGGATCCCAAGGAGACAGGCAAATCCCACTGACAAATAGGTTTTAAACTATGAGCACTGGGGTCCTGGCTAGCAGGATCCCAATAAGACAGTAAAAACACACTGACAAACACTCACAAACATGCCACAAACGGGGGTAACCATGCTAGAAAGAGGCTACTTTCTCACAATTAGCCATTGGCTACTGTCCTCTGATCCCTAAAATGCCCCTAAATCTAGGATTTAACGGCCTCCCTGAACCTGACTCACCAGATTCCTGGTGACCTGACAAGAAGAAGAAGGACTGCTAAGCTGAAACCCACAGCAGAGAAGAAGGAAGATGACAACTAATTTGGCCCCAGCCCTACAGGCCTGTGTCTTGCTTTAAAGAAACTGCAAAAGAACAGTGAGCTCTGCCAAGCTCCAGGGGACTGTTCTGCATCCAAAAGGACCAAGAACTCCGAAGGACAGCGTCCCTGTCCAAGAAAAACCAACAACGAAGGACTTCAGACTCACCCCGAATGCGTAAGTCCTGATCACTCTGCACCCGACGCCCACGGCCTCTGTCCAGGTGGTCCACCCAGCTACAGATGATCCCCAGGCGATTGCGAATAAGTGCTCCCTGGGTTGACCTCTCCATCCTCTATGACGATGTATGCTGAGGGAATCCAGAGGACCCACCCCCGACTGCGATGCTCCGGATGAAGATTTCTGACTCCTAAAGACACACTGCATCCGCAGCTCCCAGACCTTGGAGAACCCGACCTCCATTGCAGCAATATTCAGCAGGCAGCCCTCCTCCCTGTCCACCCGGTGGTGTGCCTAAGTCACCCCCCTGGACCTCACCTGCAGCCTCTTAGTGACCCCCAGGGTCCCCTTATAGACCATCATTGGCAGCCCATCGCCCTGTTTGCACACTGCACCCGGCCACCCCTGTGCCGCTAAGGGTGTGTGTTTGGTGCCTACTTGTGGCCCCTCCAGTGGTCCCCTAATCTCCCCTGGTCCGCCCTCTGAGTCGCGGGTACTTACCTGCAGGCAGACCTGATTCCGAGCACCCCCTGACTCTATAGGAGCCCACGTTAATATTGCTCATCTTTGACCTCTGCACCGGGCCAGCCCCGTGTTGCTGGTGGTAGGTGTTTTGGGGCTGACTTGAACCCCAACCGGTGGACTTCCTAAAACCCGGAGACTGGAACTGTAAGTGTTGTGCTTACCTGTAAAACGATCTAACATTTCTTCCCCCCAGGAACTGTTTCTGAAAATTGCAGGGTCCATTTTTAAAACTGTTGGAAGGTGGGTCATTAGTTGTGTGGCCTGCACAAGTAACGAGTCCGCACCCGACCGCCACTAGGAACCAAACACCCCATTGTAGCGCTTGACTCTCATAGGGTAGCGTTGCAGAGCAGTCCAAGGCTTACTCAAGGGAGGTGGAGTGGGCTAGTAATCCCCATTCACAAGCACACAAGCATGACTCTCAATAAATGAATGTCCAGTCTGTGCTTTTTCTTTTGATAAAGTAAAAGTACATTTATTATTCACACACAGTACTCAATACTATGCAACAATCTACAAATATATACAAAGTGATAGAATCACTCTGGGCAAACATTTTGTAATCTCTCAGATCTCCTCAAGGGAGAATATAATCCAACAATCCACATGGCAAAACAATCCCAGTGCCCCCCTTGCAACATTTGAAAATGTTGACAGTATTCAACAGTACAGTGCAATGATGACACCTACATTTGTGATTAAATACTTCTATCTTGCCAAGAGATGGCTGTCTGTATCATTATTCAAATTAGCATAATCAGAGAACATATGAGACCAAATTCTAACCATCAGGATTACTTTAAGATTACTTTTAGATTACTCCTAATTGACCATAAAATAAAAGTAGAATACAGGGGACCATACCAACCTACACCTATGGTAGGCACCCTTGCACAAACAGGAACAAAAGTTCACTGAAGCTTGTGCTTCAAATATCCATCCAACCCTTGAGGGGTTATCTCTCTTGTGTCCCACCCTACCTAGGACTGGGACACCAACAGATGTCGGGGGGAGGCTGCGCTGCTCCTGCAGCTCCCCCTGTCTCCTAGTACTCCGTTGGTGGTGGCCCCATCTCCCTGGGACCACCACAGCCATTTTGGGGGCTCAAATAGCAGCTCCCTGCCCCGCAAAGCATGCTGGGGCGGCTGCATACCTGATGAGCGGCTCTCCCGCTGTGCTGGGGAGAGCCGCTGTGCCTGTTTTCTCATGGTTTTCTTCCTGGGGGTGCTGGTCCCACCGGACACCCCCGCACCACATAGAGGATCCCTCATTGGAGGGCGGCCCAGGGAGCCCACCCCTGGCCGCCCCTGCCGGCTCCCCGCACGGCCAGCACCTCCAGGTGCTGCCGCGGGAGCCGGCCAGACACAGGGATACTTGCGGTCGGACTCCCCCTTCCTCCTGGCGTCTTCGGGGCCCTGGGATGGGGTCCGGGGGCCCTCCTCCTCGCAACGAGGAGCGCAACAGCACTCCCCGAAGTCGTCCTCTTCTCGGGGCCCCGGGATGGGGTCCGGGGCCCCTCTTCTCTTCGGTGGGGAGCACGACGGTGCTTCCCCAGGCCCTCTTCTGCTCGGGCCCCAGGATGGGGTCCGGGCCCCTACTGGCCACTTGCACGGGGAGTGCGACGGAGCTCCCCGACTTCCGCTTCGGCTGGGGGTGCGCGACGGCGCACCCCCACTCCTGCCTCTTCTCGGCGCCCCGGGATGGGTCCCGGGCCCCATTTGGCCATCTTCACAGGGAGCGTGACTGCGCTCCCTGACTTTCCATCCGCTGGGGGGTGCGCGACGGCGCCCCCCCATTCCTCATTCCTTCACGGGGACGCAACGGCGCTCCCCGGCTTGTCTTTGCCGCCGGGGGCCCCGGGATGGGGTCAGGAGTCCCCTTTCCACAGCGGCTGGGGGGTGCGCGACGGCACCCCCCCATTTGAAAACAACAAAAATGAACCAGGCTTCACGGGGCCCCGGGATGGGGTCTGGGGCCCCTTCCTCTTCAGAGAGGGGAGTGCGACGACACTCCCCTTTGCTTCTCTTCCTCCTGGGCAGCCCCCAGGCCCTGGCCCACCATGGGGGCACAGTCTCAAGCAGCTGCGGAGCTCCACGCGCTTCCCAAATTTCAAAGGTCGCCATCCTTTGTCCTGTGATATTTCGGGCCCCCAAGGGACGATTTTCAACATTCTTGTGTTGTTCCGCTCCTGGTGACAAGCCCTTGCCACCAGGAGCACTCTCCTTAGGCCTCCTGGCCTGGAAGAGTCCCATATCATCAGGGAGCCAGTCCCACTGACTCCCTGCGCCAATCTTTCCTCTGGGTTCCCTCTTTTCCTTCTGGGCAGCGCGCTCTACTTGCACTAGCCCAGTCCTTCCCCCAATTAGTCCTCTGGGGGGTAAGGGGGCCAGCTTGCCTGGCCCTGGCATTCACCTCGCTGGCCTGGAATCCTTCAGGGGCAGAGTACCTGCACCAAGGGCAGTCAGGAGGTTCTTCCTTCCAGTTGTCCATGACGCCCGTCTGCAGTCCCAGTGTCCAGCAGTTAAGCACAGCCAAGAGAGAGAGCTCTCCCCTGTGCAGGACCTTTTAAGTGGGGGTGGAAGAGTCCAGCAGGTCTGCACCTCTGGCCTATCCAGATGTGCCACATCACTTCCTTGCCCCTGTCCCCTCCTTCTTGCACAGTCTTCTGGGATAGCTCAAGATTGCATCCTCCAGGAGTTAGTTGCCACATGTGCTCTGAAAGTCTCAGCCCCTCCTCCCTGACATTCCTCGCAGGGCTCTTTCAGCCTGCTCCTGGCACGGAATGACAGCTGGCTGATTGATGCTAGGCCCTGCTCCAGCAACTGGACAGAGCAGTAATTTGCCCTAATCCTGAGCTGAGGCAGAGAAAGATGACATCCCTGGATGACCCATAAGTTGTACAACTATGCTCCTGTAACCTACTGCATCATTCTTTTCTTACAGGTTACAGGGTACTTTGGTGTGACTCTAGTCTCGGTGGACCCCAGAGAACTGGCGTTGCACCCTAGGCCCTCCTTTCCCATTGACATTCAATGGAGTATCCCCCTAGTGCAAATATCTTAAGCACCCTGACATTGGCATTGAACTGGGTGTCCCTACAGTGAAAAGACAGTAAGCACACTGACTCTCCCTCACATGTATACACCCCTCTCATGAGACCTACTCCAGGTCACCACCCACTCTGCATAGTTCCTCCCGCACCAGGACTACCTAAGCGCAGTTCTTGGGCTGCGCACACTAGGAATCCTCCTCCCACAGCCCTCACATGGGTGCACATCAATGCACACACATGATCACATGTAACCTGCCCGGGGCCTCCTGCCCTTGCTACGCCACAGCAGCCTTTCCTTAGCACGGCAACACCAGCGGTAAACACGTGCAGTCCATTTTACCATGTGTTTATTGTGCGGGAGTCACCTCATAGGAGGCTTCCTCACAGTAAACAGTCAAAAACCAAGTGGTCAAAAATCGAAAAATCAGGGCAGACCTGATGGTCAGAACCGTCCTCTAACAAAAACAGATTATTGCCAATAACTCAAAAAATTGATAACTTATCAATATTAAAAAATTACTGTTGATACCTGTGTGAAAAAACAATCTAATGAAGTATATACCTGCAACTTGAATCTTGCAGTTCTGAAAAAAAAAATAGAAAATTTATTTTTGCTATATAAAAACCATTGGTCTGGACTTAAGTCATTGAGTGTGTGCTTCTTCTATTGTCTGTGTGTGTACAACAAATGCTTTGCACTACCCTTTGATAAGCCTAACTGCTCGACCAGACTACTAAAAAAGAGAGCATCAGTATTATCTACTTTAGCTTCCGTTAAGCCTCTGGGGAGCCCCTGGACTCTGTGCACACTATGGGCCTCATTATGAGTTTGGCGGGTGACTGTCCACCACGGTCCAACCGCTGACATCGCCAGGCTGCCCCCATCCTGCAGCCTGGTGGTCTCGGCGGTTGTATTCCGCCAGGGCAGCACTGCAAGCAGCACTGCTCTGGGGATTACGAGTGCCATCCCCCAGCCTGTCCGTGGCAGTTTACACCATCATGGATAGGCTGGCGGACTGTGGAGCTTGGGGACTCCTGGGGGCCTCTGCACTGCCCATGCACTTGGCATGGGCAGTGCAGGGGCCCCAATGCAGAGCCCCTTCGCACATTCTACTGCCGGAATTACGATGATTGAAGAACAAAATTCTCTGACAACATGTGCCATTGTGGCATATTCATCACTCTAAATAAAAGTGTTGTTTTGCTTTTTGCCAGGTTTGCGTGGCCCCTGATTTTGAAGGACCCATCAGCTGGAAAAGGGTGCTCCTCACAGTCCCGTTTAGAGTGAAAGAAAAGCAATGTCTTCACGACTAGTTGAAGTCTAACACATGTTTATTAAAGCAAAAATTTTAAAATTAAGCACCCTAGTGGGCCAGCATTTCACCTTTCCGAATCAATGAACCTGGAATGCTAACCTCCTCCTACAACCTGCCACATTTGTTTTGCATTCTTGTCCCATAGACAGCAATGAAAGAGATTCACATGCTGAAACTGGAACTCAGACTGTCGGACTCTCGCCAGGTGCCTGGTTTTCTCATAAGAAGGATTGAGATAACCATGAAAAGATACAGATAATATACATTTCTGGGACTTAGGGCTAGTCATGCTTGCTTACAAGTGCCAATGCTAAAAGGAGGCTGGATATGTCATTAGTGCAACACAGTGTAGGCCAAAGCATAACATAGGAATACAAAATGGCTGTGATTAAGTAACTGGGGCCAGATGTAGCATGCATTGTTGTGATTCCAAACGGTCCAATCAAGCCGTTTGCGATTGCAAAAATGCATTTTGGAATGAATTAATTCCAATTTGTGATTTGGTAACTTGTTACTGAATCGCAAATTGAAATTGCAACTACTTACCGATTTGGTATTAGCAAGGGGTATGTCAAGGGCGTCCCTTCCTAATCGCAGCTGTATGTATCATGAAACATTTGCATTTTACCACCTACTTCAAGCAGGTAGTAACCCATTCGCAAACAGAAAGGGGTCCCCAAGGGACCCCTTCCCCTTTGTGAATGGATGCAAAAAAAAATTTGAAGAAAACTTTTCATTTTCCTTTCTTAAACGCAGGCTGCATTAAAAAACAAAAAGATTCTTTTATTTGAAAGCAATCACAGACATGGTGGTCTGATGAGCCCAGCAGACCATCATTCCTGTGATTATAGCCATTCACAATGGGTCGCAAATTGCAACCTACCTCATGACTATTAATGAGGTAGGTCGATTTGCAAGCCATTGGGAATCGCTAAATAAAACTCCTGCAGTTTCATACATTCAAATAGCAATTACGTAATTGGAATTCGCAGATAATCCAAATTATGTAATCGCTATTAGGAAAAATGATACATCTGGCCCCTGGTGTTTTTATTAAATGCAATATAAATGATAACAATCATTAAAAAGTTAAAACAAATTCACACCTGAGAGGAGAGCTCATCAGTTATGCCCTTATATATGAGGAATTGGCGTAGGGAAGCATCATAAGTCTTCTTGCTGCACAGCCCTATGCCAATGTGAAAGGGCAGAAATGCACCATATTTATGAAATACGGTGCACTCCTGTCCTTTCCCCTGTGCTGGTGCACAATTTGCTGCCTAGTGCCAATGCAGGCATCCTTGCACCCTGGTGCAAGGGTGCCTGCTTTGCATGCAGGATTGTTTTTGTGCAGGTAGGGGCACCTTGCTGCACAAATAACAATCCAGAGAGGTGTTTTCTTCTTCCCATATTTGCTGCAGAATGCAGCACACATGGAAAAAGTAAAAAACAATGAGAAGTACAAATATTTCTCCTTGTTATGCCTGCTCTGGGGAGGCGTAAGGTTTTGGTGCTGTGCCAGGTTTACGTCAGTAAGTAAATCTGGGGCAGCATCAAAATCCATGGTGGTTGTATGGGAAAACCCACCACAAAGCCCCTGGAACACCCCCTCCCGCCAGCGCAGAATAAGGATATGCAGTGATTTGCACTGCCTTGCCTTACTCCATATTCATGAGGCCATGAAAAGCCTCGCAGAGTGGCTATGTGTGGCCCACAGATATGGCTGAGAGGGCTACGCCACCGGAGCAAAAAAAAAGTGATGCTCCAGCGGCGCAAGCCACTCACACGTAAATATGCCACTTAGGGCCAGATGTAGCAAAGAAACATTTTGCGAGTTGTAAATAGCGAGTCATAGCGACTCGCTATTTGCAACTCGCAAAATGTTATGCAGAATGGTGTCTCAGACACCGTCTGCGAGTCGGTATGGGGTCGCAATGACCCACCTCATGAATATTCATGAGGTGGGTCGCAAATTGCGGCCCCATACCGACTATGGGCACTCGCAAACATGGAGGCCTGCTGTAGTCAGCAGACCTCCGTGTTCGTGACTGCTTTAAATAAAGCAGTTTTTTTTTTTTTCAGTGTAGCCCGTTTTCCTTAAAGGAAAACGAGCTGCACTTAAAAAAAAAAACGAAACCTTTAGTTTCGGTATTTTTTCAGGGCAGGGAGTGGTACCTTGGACCACTCCCTGCCCTGAAAAAATGTTTTTGGGTCCAGTCACAAACTGGAAGGGGTCCCATGGGGACCCCTTCCAATTTGCGAGTGGGTTACCATCCACTTGAAGTGGATGGTAACTGCAACACCATTTGCGACCGCATATGCGGTCGCAAATGGTATTGCATACCACTAGGAATCGCAAATAGGAAGAGAACACCCCTTCCTATTTGCGATTCTGAAATGCATTTTGCGAGTCGGTCCGACGCGCAGAATGCATTTCTGCATAGGAAAATGCGATTTGCAACTTGCAAACGGCAGTTTTTGCCGTTTGCGAGTTGCAAATCCTTTCCTACATCTGGCCCCTAGTCTCTTCAACCTTAACTTGACATGGTAGCATGCCTTGCTCCCCTCTACAAAAGCAGTACATTTGTAGATTTGAGAGGAGGGCAGTATGGTATTTTTGAGCTGCCTCCTGCCTCCACCCATGTGTAAAATAATTCCAGAAATTTGTTGCAGATTTAGGCCCTTTTGTGCTGTTATTTGTATGTTTGAGAAATGTCCAATCACTGCAGATAGTTCTTTTGAAACACATAAATAACTGCAGCCATCAGATTATGTGTGTACAGTAAATGATTTGCAACCTCTGCCACTACAGCCGCCATTAGGGTTATCCAGTGCTTATTGTGAACATTTATCTTTGTAAGAATGTTGTTTGCAAGATGGAGAATGGCTGGTGCCGCGAACGGATAGCCCATACCTCAGTTCTTCCTCTCCAGTTCTTTGTTGTTGTCTGGCTCTGTAGGAGGGATACACAGGATTTCCTACCTCAGCACCCCATGGAAGACGTACCCAGTCATCTGTGCATAAGCAGAGACCACTGCATTGCACTCTGAAGAGAGGACATTCCCAGACTTTTGTTTGAGGAAGTAAAACTTGCCCCTGCCTGATTGGCTGGACATTTTGAACTTGGAGGAAGCACTGACTCTTAAAGGCTGCTGCCAAGCTGCCTGAATATGTGAATACAAAGTGGAGCTGCTGTCAAGCTTACTGAAGATCTTTTAGACATGGCTGGGCTCTGATGCTATTGATGATTCCATAGTGGGGAGCTGAATGCTTTCAGCTTCCTACTATCTGGCAACAAGCGTGACAGGTCCCATTAAAGCACCGGAGACCTGTCCTGCTGCACCTTCTGATGTTGCCTGAGTAGACATCCAGCCAGCCCAGGGCCTTGAAGCACTCTCTACCTCTTAACAGAAACCGGTGAAAAGCTACCCAATAAATCTACAGCTACAAATGCAAGTGCACTGAGTAGTGGCTCAGAATAGTGAGCACACTCCTTCACTCAAAACCTTTAGCTACGTTGTTCTTCACTGATTCTGCTGTTGTTACCGTGATCTGTCTTGTACCTGGTTCGCTCACCAAAAAGCTGGATAGAGAGACACCTGTGAGCCTGAGAGGAGTAGTTGGCGTCTTCAGGTTATTTTGTATTTCTGTGGTCCAGACAGTGATCTTATCCCTGTGATCATCACAACCAACCACCCCATGAGTGTTCAGCTCCTGTGCCGAAGACTTTGGAGCCCCATCATGTCTGTTTGTTCTGTGTGTAACGAATGGGGATAACTAAAGAACAAAATTCCCGAACAACACGAGCAGCTGTGGCATTCGCGTCACTTTTCTTTCTCTCTAAATAAAACTGCTGTTTTGCTTTTGCCGGTTTGCGTGGGCCCTGATTTTGAAGAACCCATCAGCTGGAAAATGGTGCTCCTCACAGTCCGGTCTAGTGTACTCCGTGTGAAAGAAAATCAATGTCTTCACGACAAGCTGAAGTCCAAAAAATGTTTATTAAAGCAAAAATATCAAAAGTAAGCAAAATATCATCATTTTGGGTGACCGACACCACTAACCATAAACCCGAGAGGTTTCCTGGATTCCACGAGCCAGGAAACACTCTTTAAACTTTGAGACACTGTCCTTTTCCAGATATACAGTCAGTCATTCACAATTTATTTCGATTTGTTTTAACTTAATTCTAGGTGTTTGCAAACAAAACGGTTGCGGACTGTAAACCTTATCAATGCACAACAAAGTAGCCATTTTGGCAGGATCATTAGTAATCCTTCATTTTGAAATGTACTGATCACAGTAAACTAGCAAAGGCAATCATCGGGTGTTTGCGAAAACTGTTTAACCCTTTTAGTGACTTTGTAAGTGTATTGTGCTTTGTGTTTTTCTTTGTAGAATTGTGTCATTTGTGATAATCTGGTGATTGCTAACATTTTAGAATTTGCATAGCCAGGTGGGCCTGGTTTAAATGGTATTGTGTTTTATAGCATTGTTTTTTGCATGTTGTCCTGTGTACTTTTCGTGATTTGGCATAACTTATACTGTAAAAATGGTTATGGAACCTTGAGATATTATTAAAGAGTGCAGTATCCGCAGCCCTTGTAGGACATTGACATCTTTGCTGCAGCGGTGATATCTGTGTTGTATATCAACTCACCCTATGGCACTGCCCTTACACTAGGGCTTGCCTGCTCTTTGACATCCACAGGGAGCGTCAAGGAGGCTGTGTAGTTAAATTTCCATGGAATCCAGAATCAGGAACTTCAGCCATAAGCGACTCCTCGAATTTTCATGGATTGAGAGATTTGCTGTCACTCAGGCTGCAGGCTCTGGAACAAAAGCTTGACAGATGGAGTGTCTGCATGGGAGTGTTGTAAGCGCTGCACTTTAGATGTTTGACTATGGTGTGTGTGAATGAGCATCATGTATTAGAAAAGTGCAATTGCAATATGATCAAGGAATATAGGCGTGCAAGCTTGCAGACGTCTGGCGATGACTAGTAGGAAGGACAAGTACGACTTGGCTATGACTCTACCGATGATCCACAATACGCTAGTAGAATAACTGCAACAAGGAATCACGGCAATACTATGAATCAAGCCATAGAAGTGCGAGAACGGTCGAAACTGTTTCTATGGGTTTTTCTTAATTTAAAGGCATGAAGTTAGTCCCATCATTTGCTAGTACTAAAAGGTATTGGTTGTCCAAACAGCAATGCCTTATTACCGATCTCCAAAAAAAACTTTCCTCTAAATAGAAGGGTGTTTTAAATACACCAAAATCAACTTCTATGCGAGGGGCCATGGCATTCCGCACTCGCCTCTGTTTTTGTTCTAGTCTGGGGCCACTGAGGGGAAGCAGAAAACGTTACTAGCATTAGCTGGTTGCTGCTCTTGTATCTTGAAACAGGATTACATTTCTCAACATGGATCTGTGGTCAACAAACCCGCTCTGAGAAATAAACCCGGGAGCCATGATTTACGATTAAACAAAATATGAACAGAATTGCTTGATTCCCATCTGTTGAGAAAACATGTCTGACCGAAAAGAGTTCAGAGAACTGCTTTCCTATACAAGTACATATCATCCTTCAGGCAGTATTTCTATCACCTGGGCACATGGATTGGCTGTAATCAGATCATAGACTCAGAACAATTACAAATTAAATGCAAAATAAAGGAAACAAGACATTGGCAGCACAGATGCCTTCAGAAGTAAGTACATTGTGGGGTCATAAAAACTGATACAGCGGCGGAAATCAATAGGGACCACAAGTATACAATTGCAATTGAGCACATTGTGATTGCCCTTTCGTGTTGCCCGGCTGCTGGCTTTAAGCTGGACGCTAATTGTGATTGCTTGCACTCTGCACTTGCGTAATAGCTTTTATTGAGTAGTAATGACAAGTACAGATTGGGGGAAAATAAGAAATAGTCCATATACAAAAAGGTACATTACCATTTGCGTGCGTCATTGCCTTTTTGCATCGATTTATACATCGGGTGCAAAACTCAAAAAACTCCAGGCAAATGAGTGCACCAGGGAGTGATTTACTGGACCATATATGATCAGGGTCCTGTTATGGGTGGGCTGAAGGCACCATGAACAGGTGAATGTTGCCTGTTTCGTGCCTTGTGAGTTATATGCCTGTGAATTAAGTTGGAATCGTCCCTAGAAAGACTAAGCATCCTGCATTCATTGTTTTGTGTGAGATACATATCAAGTTATATTTTATTTATAACCTAGGTTGGGAACAACTAATAAACTGTACCCTTTCTTGACTGATGGACTACAATCTTCGATTGCTACAATCCTCCCTGTGTCTAGACATGCTGTTTTGTTTAACCAATTTTATTGATTTTCAATATAGTATCACATGAACAAGACATAAGCACACAGGTTAAATTTCTCAAAAACATGGCATATGTTCCTAATATGGACCCCATCTCAGAATGACATTGAGCTTAGTTCAACAGGAACACTTGGTCCTTGGTTACTAACAGGTAAGTAACAATAAAAACATTTAGGTCATAACAGCCACGTTTTAAGCCTGAGCAGTAAAGAAGCAATATATTTGTTAGCCAGCCCTTAGGGTAAACCTCCCCCTTCATGTGCCCATGTGAGCATATGGGGGCAGCGCCATGTGTGTGCTGGTCTGGAACTGCTCAGATAGGATCTCAACAGTGAGTAAGTGCTCCCCCTGAGGGGAAGGTGGTCCGATGATATCCCCAGGTTCTTGCTTTAGTGTAATATTGGCTTGTGTATTATGATCAGGTTTCCTCAGTCAGGAAGGTCCTCTTTGAGTTCTTGTGCTCATGCAGTAGTGTGGCTCAGTCCACCACTATGGGGACCGTGTGCAGGACGTGGGCCTCCTCATGCTGCAGGGACACAGATTCAGCCCTACCCCACTTAAGTGTTGCTGCGCACCAATGTTTTAATCTAGGTAGTGTGTTGGCCTTCCAATGCATAGCTATGGATCTCCAAGCTATGAGCACAGACAAATAGATAACGTGATTGGAAGCACTCCTAGCATTTCTATGCCTGAACAAGCCTAGGACTCCACACTCCATTGTATATAGATCTGCCCGTATCGTGATTTCAGACAGTGCTTCTGTGAATTTCTGCCACATTGAAGCCACAATCAGACAGCTCCAGAACATGTTGGCCATGTCTACATCTAGTGCACGGCATCTAGGACAGTTTTAGGCAGATACGAAGAATCTGCAAGCGTGCTGGGGTGAGCTCGGCCCGGTGAAGGATATTGTGTGGGATGTATTGGAACTTGGCATTACAATGGAGTTTGCATGGATACACCAAAGTCCTATCCCACTCTTTTTGGGACAGTTCTAGGCCTATGTCCTGTTCCCACTTCTGTCTGGTTGAGAGTGAGGGATCCTGTGGTGTGTATACTAAAGACCAGGTGAACCAGGTGATCAGTCGGCCTCCGCCACCAATAGTGTGGAGTATGTGTACCAGGGAGTCCATTGCTCCCTTTTTCCACTGGGAACTGCAACTTGTGTAGTGCAACACGGCACCTGACCTTATTCCAGAGGAAGCCCCCTAGCATGCCATGCAGGGTCGAGACACACTGTTTCTGATGTTCTAACAATGACTCACCAAACACGGGCATTGCCTACTTCTTTCAGGAATGTTTGCCGGGGTATTGTTGCTTAAAATCGATTCTGACAATTACTGTTTCCTTATACTAAGCACAACTCGGCAGGAAAAACATAGCTAAAGTAGGTAAAGCGCTTTTCAAAGTTTAATTATTTACAGAGAAGCATCTGCCCATTTCTTGAACTTTCCTGATGCGAAAATGCACAGGATGCTGGTGAAGCAATGTTTGAAAATATACACTGGAATAAGTTATATCAAAAGGTGCAGATTTAGACGCAACAGAATTCTAAGCTTTAAACAGAAAATAAACCTTGAATCTTAGCAACAAAAAATTTAAAATTCTTCGTAGAAGTATCCGATCATACTAATATAAAAAGAGAACGTAATTGCATATAGAAATATAGAACTTGAAAGTGCACTAAGCATTCGAAAAAACAAATACTACTTGACAAAAGTATACAGTCGTTTCAATGACAGAGTATAGATGAAAGGGAAGAATGATGAAACAAAAAGCGTCAGACTACTAGAATACTGCTGACCTTTTGTAATATTCTATTTTATCCCACATACTCTTTACCTTTTGGTAGCACTAAGGGTGGGAGTGGAGCTCTGTGGTTATTTTTAACTCCCCCTTCAAAGAGCACTGACCTTCAAGCAGAAATGAAGGGGGCTGGTGTAGGGTGCGCTGCTCGACTCTTTCAGACCTTCGTGTGACTTGAGAGTTGCACCTGCCCCGTGGACAAAGACCTGCGAGTAAGTGTGTGCAGTGTACTGCTAGATATAATCTTCTGCATGGACCCCGCCTTCTTGGGGTCCAGGAAAGAGGGAGGCGGTGGGGGGAACAGGGAAAAAGTGAGGATAAACGTGCTTTGTTAGAAAATGCACACATACACCGAATAGGAAAATAGTCAATATTTAGAAATGTTATAAAAAATAGTCTACTGGGAATGCCTGTTTATATAGTTCCGCCACATTAACAGTAGGCACATTTAAAAAGCATCAACATATGCCTAGCTATCAGTGTCGGACTGGAGGAAAAAAGCAGCCCCGACAGGTGTGCTCAACCCAGCCCTGACAGATGTGCTCAACCTTTCCTCCCACTCCCTATCAATACATCTTCTGTCCCTTGCCTTCCTTCACTCTAGTTTCCCTCTCTCTCCGATCTCTCTCCCTCCTTCACTGTGCATGCTGTGGTCTCACAGAGCAGGCTCCCATGTTTCTCACACACAGAGCAGGCCTACATTTCAAATATTCCCATTTGAAAATTTTGCATTCTAGGACTTGTGGTTTTCCTTTTTAACATTTAACTCCGGGATCCACTGTGTTTCCTGTAACAAGAGTTACTCCTGTTCGATTAAAATCATCCTGAGCTACTATTATTTTTAGAGTAGTGCCCACATCAGACAAGATTACGAAATGGTTGTATGCAACAGTACCAGTCGTGATCATCTCAGTGCATCAGGCACAGTTGTTAGCGCTACAGTAAGAAATGCCTTCTTAATGTGCAATGTATTTACATGCATAACAGATGATACTCATAGCTGCAATGTTCCTGGCACCAAGTTAATATTAATAATAAGTGTATCCAGTGCCGCATGGTGTCTAACTCTAATATCAGGTTTAAGAACATGTTATATTCAGTGATTTTTTCCAAATATCAGCTTATGAATTCTGAAAAGACACACTCTTGAATGCACACTTTTTGATGGTGATATACATTGATTCAACTAAGTGAAAGCTTTTAATTTAGTAGTCTGGGCTACAGACAGGAGAGCTACTGACAGGTAGTAGGACAGCTTCCAGTAGCTTATGAGCTACTCATTGGAGAAGCCCAATCTAAACTATTTTGTACAATGTGCACACACAAATTGCTGTTTAATACTCTTCTAGGGCTGTGTTAAGGTGTCACACATGACTATGGCCAGGAATGACATAGGAAACCTGGCAAGTATGAAAAGGTCGATCTCAGGCAGCAGTTGTACATGACTCCCTGAAACAGAGATTATGCTCTTTCCAACGCTGATCATAGCATGTTTATAGGAAGTGGCAGGAGGTAGGGGTATGGTTGGTACTTTAAGCTACCCATTTGCTGTGGTGATTTGATGGTGCTGCTTAGCATTGTCTGTGAAGTAGGGAGTTGGACTGTAGTGCACTGTACGCTGCTGTCACATTCCATAGATACTTGGTGTTCCTAGGCAGCTGGTGAAGAATCAAAGAAAGTTATTGGGGAGGCGTTTCATAAATACTGTCATCCAAGTTCCTGTTCCAAGATCCCTTGATATATCTTGGTAAATATAAAGAGTCATAATACTGGATAAATTATACTGTCTGCTGGTGTAAGATTCCATGTCTACAGGTGTGGCTTGACAGTTGGTACTTGGAAGCAGCATCTTGTGTGGAGATGATGAATTCAAGTGGTGTACTGCACTGATTGGCAGATGGTCTAACCACAGATGGCCAGGGAATATGCTGATGTAGATTCTGGAATGGAGAGCTTCTTCGCTATAGGGTGCTGAATTCAGATCTTGGAGAGCAGGTGTACATTTTGGTGGTGCAGATTCCGACTTTAGTCTCTCCTGTTTGCTGACAGTTCCTGGGTTTTAGAGACCAAGAGTTTGGATGCTTCTCTTGTGTGAAGTATGTGATGCAGATCAGTCCTGCATGGAGAAGAGGCTGAGCAAACTCTTTTGATACAAGGAGACATGCATGGATGGACCTTGCGCACACAGCTTAGTCTACCCACTCTGGTGTCCAGGGGAACCTCCTGGTAATGACAGTGTTGTATTTATGAGCCTAAAGAAATAGTTATTATCAAAGTAACTTTGGTCCAAATGTGTTTTGAAAGTACAAGTACATTTTTTGGGGTTAACCCCCAAGGAAACTATTTCACATGGTATTTGAAACATATCATCTATAGACCAATATGATGAGTCTTTTATTCAAAATGCATCATTTTGCTATGTCTGGACCTCTAACTCAATCTTAAGTTATCTTCTTTGCCTATTCATCATGGAACAAATCAATTATGGATGGGTCAGAAGACCAATATCTAATGAGAAAAAAGTTCCCCCCAGGCTCTTTGTTTTGCTTTAAGGGGGTTTGAGAAGAGGGCATTAGGCACACTTTCAGTCATATAATATTGAAATATCTTTGTTTTCTTTTGGCAATGTCGATGTGGCCCTCACTCAAACCTCAACACTTTCTTTTTGGCTCCTGACGAAATGACTCATGAGGATTGCTGCTCCATACCAATGTCTCAAAATCCAGCTGTCCCCAGGAATGAGATTTTCTGATTTTTTCGGACAAAACATAAATCATTTGATAGACAAATTATGGTTCTCAAATGTTAAACTTTGTTACGATGAATATGAGGACTGACAAAGCGCAAATCCGATCTGATTCTTAACTAGTGAGTCTTCAGGAAGCCACGCACAGTGTAGGGGCCGGAGCATCCAAGCACAGTATTAACTAACTCTCCCGACAGGGTGTCCGGTACACTTCCCATTAGTTCACGCATGTCGGCGAATCTCTCATTGTTTTGTAAGTGCTTCTGGTGCCAGATAAGTTTTGAGTCACAAGTTAAGAAAAGAAGATCCCATAGAAAATAACGCAGTCCTTTTGCTCGACAGTTAGTTAAAGTGGGTTGTGAAATGGTAGAGCGAAAGCGAAACACGCAGAAGAGACGTGGACGGCACTTGAAATGCTCATTGTAAAGACGTTAAGCGGGTCAGCTCCGCTGCTATTAAAGGACTTTTCTCAAAAGAGATATGGAGAGATGCCAATTGATGCACGAGGCACGGACCCCCAGAAGACGTGCTCTAGCACGGCTTCACCATGACAGATAACTCTGCAGGTCATTGTGGGGGAATGCCATGTTAGGAATATCCACCGGATTCCCAGTCGCATGTGTGGATACGCAGTGTGCCACAGCACCGGGATACCAGAGGTGGACGAGACGTGTCACAGAAGTCAGGAGAAGCTCTAGAGCGAACAGTCACATGAGTTGCCACTGCTGGCCTCTTGTGGCCTCTTAAAGGTCACAGGCCGACCCATGAAGAATGAAGAGCTGGCGGTGTCTAGCTCAATCACGGAAGTGCTGGAGCGCTCCTTCCTATACGTAGGGGAGGCCCCGGGTAGGTACAGCGCCTCCTCCTGGCGGCGGCGGTGGCAGTGGCAGAGAGGGTGCTCGGGCGCCCGGGGCTCCGGCCGGGGGCAGCAGCTCCGCGGGCAGAGGCTCCCCTCCCGCCTGCGCCCCCCGCCCGAGCGGAAGCAGAGGTAGACGTAGGGGTTGACGGCGCTGTTGGTCACCACGAAGATGCCCAGCACGGCCATGACCTGCGCGTCCAGCCCGGTGCGGCGCCCGAGGGCCAGCTTGAGCTCCACCACGAAGTAGGGCAGGCCGCAGAGCACGAAGAGCGCGATGATCACCAGCGTCATCTTCAGGGTCTTGACGCGCGCGCGGGGGATGGCGCTGTTGGCGGCGGTGAGCCGGGGCCCCTGCCCGGGCGCCCGCTGCCCGGCGCCCCCCTTGCGCCAGATGACCCACAGGATGCGGCTGTAGGCCACGCACAGGACGCAGAAGGGCGCCAGGAAGACCGTGCACGCCCCGTACATGATGTACGCCTGGAAGTGCCAGTCGGGCGGTCGCCGCAGCGTGCTGAGGCAGCGACGCCCGCTCACCCGAAAAACGAAGGCCTGCGGCACGGAGAGCAGCAGCGCTAGCAGCCAGCCCCCTGCCGCCAGCGCCCGGGCGGGCAGGGGGGCGCCCAGGGGCCGCAGCACCACCCGCTGGCGCTCCAGCGCCATGACGGCGATCATGTTGGATGAAGCCATGAGCCCCGAGACCTGCAGCACCTTGAAGAGGCGGCAGGCCAGGTCCCCGGCCAGCCACTCGTCCTCCAGAAGCTCCCAGACCAGCTGCGAGAGCAGGGTCACCGCCGACACGTAGAGGTCGGCCAGCGCCAGCTGGCGCACCATGAAGTCGATTTTACGACGCTTGGGGCGCCCTCCGCGGGGGCAGGTGCGCAGCAGCACCAGGGTGTTACCCAGCAGCGCAGCGGCCAGGATGAGCGCCATGCTCAGGATGCGCAGGGGCCGGTCGTAGCTGGTGGCGCGCTCAGCGCTGCTCTCTCGGCCGCTGGAGTTGGACAGCGCCGAGGAGAAGTTCAGGACGCGCTGGACGGGTCTGCGGTAGCCGTCCCCGGAGCACGAGAAGTTACTGCTGCCGGTGGGGAAACTATCCAGGCCGAAGACATCTTCCATGTCTCACTAGGCAAGAGTAGCAGGCGCCCTCCGAGCTGTTCGCAAGAGCAGGAACCTCTCCGGGAGCGCGAGCATAAGGGGCGTGCGAGGCACCATTCACCTGTTTATATGCACTTACCATGCCTGCTGTCATTTGACGTACTCCTCCCACTGTGGGCTGAGCTTTCATTGTGCCCCCACGACGCCCAGCCTCTCCGGGTACAGCAGACACACTTTCGTTTGTGGTGCGCCTGTTGCGTTGAGGTGGGCGAACATCACCTACTGGAAATGGTTTTGTAACATAGCGCCATCGTATCCAACTTTTCACATAGGTCACAGATTACCATTAGCACGTCTTTCCTGTTAGTGGCACTACTGCTCGGGTTTCAAGTTTCTCTCGTACCCTATTTCATAGCGTATATATGCACTAAGCCAACGTGTCATTTCATTTACATCACAACATGATGTTTCTGTATGTGGCTGTCCAGTCCACTTCCATCTGAATAGCTGGGTGCCCGCTTTACTCGTGGTTCGCTTGGGATAGCCCGGCATGCAGCAGGCTCTCTCGGATACTCAGCAGACTAGAGTATCCGAGCAAAAACGGCGCTCACCGCTGCAGCTTGGATTTTCTTCGATTGCAGCACCTTGGACAGCGGCGCACCGGGCTCTCAGCAGGGAAGCCGGCGCCACAGAAGTGCTGTAGATACTACAAAGGTGCGCGCTGCGATCTGAAAGTGATGCAGACAAGGCGGTGAAAAGGAACAGATGTGGCCGCGTTGTTAAAGAGCCGATCATCTTATCAGTTTAATTTCCCACACTGAAAACCAAGTATAATGCATTCGGGCTTAGGAGAAAACTTTGGCAATGCTTCTATCTCGAGTAGCAAATGCGTATCCCCACTTCTTTCTATCACGTTTCGCTTTTTTAAAGCAATACATAGTTCGTTATGACACCGATGTGGTGGCATTATTGTTCATATCTGTGGATGTACTGACCTTTCTTTTACAAAGAACACTCGAAATTAGATTTGTATGATTCTTATTTTCAACACAACATATATTCGAAATACGAGGGAACATGTTATTGTGGGGCTGTGGTCTGTTTTTGGAGGTGGTGGTGGGATTGTACGGAAGGCAAGGATATCTTACAACCCCTGAAGATGAGCATTCGTCTATTATTGGCGCGGGGGGGGGGGGGGGCGACGGGGGGGGGGTTGATGCTGGAAACGGGTGACATGTTCATTGCAAACGGGCTTTTTGCGACCCAGTTTGTGAAAAAGCTTTAACTAATAATATATTGCAATATACTTCTTTCTTTCCTTGGAACCTACAGACCCCGATGCAAATCCTATTTCTTTATTGCTCTTTATTGTTTCTTTTAATGCAGACTGAATATACAATCCCACTCCCCAAAATTCATTAGCATAGCAGCAATAACGTGTAAAAGCAAAAAAGAAAAGTGAATACACTACCAGCCCCCACTCACAGCAGCCGAACTTAATAAGTAATGTTGTGTGGAATGGCAGCCAATGACAATACATTGGATCACTGGAATTATGCAACAGGGAGGGCCAAATTATGCAGCAGGGTTGAGTAAATTATGCTGCAAAAAAGGCAAACTAAGCAGCGTAATGCTGCATAGTTCGTGATAGCATTACTTCCTTATTAACTTTGAGCATTGTTGGACCTCATTAGTACCAGTTTAACTCCCAAATTTAGCACAATAGCAACAAATATGTAACTTTGCAAAGGACTTTCCACTAGGCAGCAAACAAATGCAGTGTTAAAATCTGCCGTTTATGCAGCAGATGATGGATTATGTGGAAAATGCAGGAAATCTGTAACTATGCGAAAATTGCCGCAGCTGCATAATCACATAATTCCAGTGGCCCTGACCATACAGAGTGCACATATGCATACATTGAGAGACAATACCTTAAAGCAATATGTGTACCTAATTTCTCAGTTGTGATTTCCTGTTACACACAGAAAACATAACAGTCTTACTTCCTCAGACAATGGAATTCCCAACCGACAGCTTTGTAGGTGCATGTCCCACATTGGGTTCTCAAACGGCAACCGAAAGCGCTGGGTCATGCTTTTTGGCCCTTGTGCTCATTAGAAGGCCCTCCAAGCCATTCAGTAATTCAGGACCAGGACTACACCCCCTAACAGTTCGCAGTGCTCTCAACCAACCACTTTCGTACTTCCCTCAGCCATGATGTGTAGGCAGGTGCTGTAAGTGCTTTCCACCCCTTAGCTTTATTCCATTCAGCTAGTAACAGAGCCAAATCAATAAAACAGGACACACACTCATTTTTTTACCAGGTGCCATCAGGCCCAGTAAACACACTGAGGGATCTAGGTGCATGATTCACCCTCCAATTTCGCTATCCGTCCTACAAGTAGCGACCAATAGCACGGAATTTGTGAACATTCCCACACCATGTGGTAGAAATCAGCTTGAAGTTGTTGGCTTTTATGGCAGAGATTGGATGACCCAGGGAATAATCTAGCAACCCTCTGTGGTGACAGGTATGTTTGGTGTATGTAGTTGATCTGTGTGAACTTAAACCATTTGTTTCTTGTGATGATCTTTGGGTAACCAAGGATATAGGTCCATTCAATGTCTTCAAGTTCTCTCCCCAAGAATTGTTCCCAGCAGACCTTCAGTGAAAGTATCACTGTATAAAAGACAGGAGCCATAGAGAGCAGAAGGGTGGTCACTGTGTGGCAGCAAGTGCCATTTATCAGTATTTTAGTGAAGCTCTCAGACCTTTCCGGTTCCAATCCTCTAGCCCAAATGGGCAGCTGCAGCCTGAACCAGGGCAGCGTGTGCCATGAACTGTCCTACAGGGAACTGTCCTTATCCCTGGTGTGGTAGGTCCTGATCGTGTGTTAGTTAAGCAGTGGGCACATGCATAGTAAGGGCCATATTTATGGCTAAGTGACACGGCTCAGTCCAGCAAGACATCTTGCTGTGCTGCGTCACAAGGAAAGGGCAGGAATATACCATATTTAGAAGAATACGGGGCATTCCTGCCTTTGTTCCTGCGCTGGTGCCATATTGGCTGCCTATTGCTAACACAGGCACCCTTTGACCATGGTGCATGGGTGCCTGCATTGTAAGGGGGATTGCGTTTTTGCAGGAAGGGGCACCTTCCTGTAAAAAAACAATCCCCTGAGGCATTTTCCTCTTTCTTTGTGTGCTACAGAATGCATGTGTGTGGGAACACCACGCAACATCCATGGAGCGCCTCCCAGGGGCAGAGTAATTCAATGCAGCAGTTTGCACTGCGTTGCTTTATTCCAGAATTATGAAGTCATGCAGGGCCATGCAAGGTGGCCTTGTGTGGCTTAATAAATGTTATTTTCGGGTTGGTCGCACATGCACCATGTTCAATGGTGCAAGAGCGATGCAGCATCTGACATAAACATGCCCCCTAGCCTTTGGAGAGAAGCTGGCCAATCAAAATCACCTAGTGATTTCTATCATTTAGAACAGGATACAGCATTTACTTGCATGCTTGAAGGTGAGCAAATATCCACAGAGTCTGGAGGAAAAATGTGTGAGGGAGCAAACACTGTGGCCTCAGGGCACAGAATGTATGCTGAACATGTTTGCAGGTTCGGAGGGTATGAAGAGCACAGAATTATGCCACGGCTTCTATTTTGTAGCTTGCGATGTGGGTGTGAGGGGGTAGAATTCCAATATCTCAATTAACTTGCTGTTTAAATATTCAGTAACATTTGGTACATAGTGGCTGCAGATTCTTGTACAGGTTTATATATTTTTTACATTAGTTTAAGAAACATTAGTATGATCTAGACAGTGGTTTCCATAGATTGTGCTTCCTTTTCCCACAACAATTTGAAAATGTCTCTGTAGATGTGGATTTCCTCAACTCATTACATCTGTCAGTACAAGCTTGTCGTGCAGTAAGTGAGAACCATGGAGCTCCCTGAACAGAATAAGCTTCTGCTATATATATTGGGATCAGTGGCGGCTTGTGGGAGGGACAGGGGGTGGGGAGGGTAATAAAATAAAATATTATAAAAAATAAAAACTTACCTCAATTCTGTGCTGCGCTGATGGCTACCAGCCTGCCTCGTGGACAATCCTGATGCTCAGAGCAGCATCAGGATTGGCTGGGAGCGCCCAGCCAGGGTACTCCCAGGCAGACTGGGAGCCTGTGCATGCTCTCTCCAGCCTGACAACACAGTGCCAGGCTGGAGAGAGCCCTGTGCGCATGCGTGTTTGGCCAGCGAAACATACATGGCCAGTGAGGGGAGTGCTCTGTGTGCTCCCCTCAGGGCTCGTCACCCCCAGTGCCCCACCCCTCTTAATACAAAACGATAATAAACATAGTTTATTATCATTTTGTTTTAAAATGCTTGCAGCTGTTGCTGCTGGCGAGGGGGGCGACGGGATGTTAGTTGTCTGGACTTCAGCATGTCATTAGGCACTGTTCCTCTTGCAACTGTGCTGTGAAGAGTGATTATTTTGTCACATATTCATCCCTCATAAGAAGAGAACATGATCTTCGATGATTTCTCCCGGGCTTCTGCTGCAGCCATGTACACGCTTTTTAGCTGTCAGCTCTGGTATTTAGATCGAGTTGATGGCATTTCCGATACATTTCTCAGCACCGATTATCAGCCAGGGCCTTAGTCAAGGGCAGAATCTTTGCCCAGATCTTCTGCGGGGCTTACCCCATGCTGAGAAGTGGATTCCCTTCTCATGCACTGCCATAATCTCTGAAACGTCAGTGTGTTCAGTGCCCGACAGCTGCTGTATACGTTGCCCGTTACTTAATACAGTTCCATTATTCATGTGTCTGTTATACCAGGTACTAGGGCAGATCCCTATCAGCAGACCTTCCATGGTACTGGCCATTGTAAAAAGTGATTGAAGGTAAATTAGGCTGCTTTTTTAAGGTAATATTATCTTGTGATTAGTGCATTTTTCACTACAGGTTCTGATGCACAATTAATCCCAGTGATTTAGAGAGTACAGCGGGTTGTTAAGAAGAAGACGCACACATTCTGCAGACACACCAAAAGTAAAAGGTACTTAGGATTGGAGATATCTTATTTTTAAAACAGATGCAAACTGTTTAGACTCACTAATAAATTGGCTTCAAAAGTGAAACAAAGCTCTACGACAAAGCGGAATTCTTTTCACCAATTTTGAATAATAACATATAACCTCTCACAACTGTACATAGGCCACAAGCTCGTGTTATTAAAATTATCCGTGCAAAAGGCTCACTCTTTTCTCTCTTAGTACAGCCAGCAAGTGGAAAGGTGGTCATTTATCCTTTGTCAAGTGCCTGTGAAATTTTTGGTGCAGTGTACTGCGTGTCAATTCATACGTTTGAACTAGAAGCATAAATTAATTGCTGAAACTGACATTTAGGCATTAGGTAATAGCATAGGTGGCAAATTCCATAAATCTATAAATTCCTAGAAAAACAGTGACAACTGTATTGCGTAATGACGGTAATTCTAGGCAAATAGGAGACAGCATATCATCACCTAAGCAGATCGGACCTGGTTGAGACAGGCGGATTGGCCATGCGCTACTTTTGAATCAAACATGTACTGCAAATCGTTAAAAATCATGCAGTGTATGACAACCTACTTGACTGAGAAGAAGTGCTCAGTCACAAATTAAGCAATTGTATGAATACTTGCATGCCGAGCAGACTCAAAACCAAGTGTATCATGGGCCCAGGGTCTGGCTGCATTACTGTAAATTGGATGGTTATGTAAGAAGACCACTTTGAGACCCCGTGCAGGGTGCCACTGTTCTCAAGCCCATTCTACTATTGCTCTGGAGAAAAGGCCACCTACACCATTTCTGCAGTTGACTCTTGCTAGCGCACCTTGTCCTTAGTAAACTTACAAGGGGACGCGTATAGGTCGATTCATCTTTTGGATCGCGTAGAGTATCCTAGTTAACGGTGACCAATGGAGCATCAATAAACATCATAATCAACAAATAGACACCATTAAGAAACTTTGTCTAGCAAGAAGAATACCATCACTCTCAAAAAGGTTAATCGTTTTTATTCCCTATTAGTTACAATTCTAATCAAAACCTTTATTCTGATTTTATTGTTAATCAAACTTTATTAGCATCATGAATAACAATTTCACCAAGTGTTATTGATAAGCAAAAAACAATCATCATCATAAATCAGAAATTCCTTTAACATTCGATAATTCAGCAATGCAAGTCAGTCAGTCAACTGTCACCATTAAGTCGCCCTTGTCAGCCTACCTATCTCAAATTAGCATCAGCATGTGGGTCTTCATGCGAAAACAATTTAGTCAAAAAGTGTTTATTTGGAAAAATCTATCTAGATAGAAAAACTTTTAAAAACAGCACAGTTGGTACTTAGAAGAAAAAGTACACATTAGTCAGTCAACATTTTATAGCTACCTAGCCAAGATAGATCAGCAACGATTCAGTCTTCGTCTCCAGGTCATCAGTCATCAGCAAGCATCAGGCTCACAGAGAGTAAGCCCAATTATCAGCACTTCGGACAACGTCTTCCGACGTCATCAACTTTTGCCTCTCCGCTCTGAATTTCCTTCTTGTGTCATGAATTTTTAATATTGTCTCTCAGTCCGTCCCACAAATTGCTAATTGGTCACCCTCATCAGGGGTTATGATTCTAACCTATAGTTTTTGTTTACCACTTGTTTGCGTCAGTTCAAGCATCAAGTTCCATTAATATGATTGGTCCTTCTGTCGATGAGAACATCATCCGGCTCTTCAGGTAACAAAATTGTTGCCCACAGTCTTTCAGTCAGTGCTTCCATTGTTCAAGTCCTGGGAAGGTACATTTAGCCTACTCTACACATAATTATATCAGTTTGTTCTGGTTGTCTCCTGTCCGCTGGTACATTGCAGAAAATTCTAGCAGAGCTCATCTGAACTCTGTACAGTTCAAGGTCCTTTTCTCCATTTCCAGTCCTCAACAGCTCATCGCGTCTCCACGTTTAATCAAGCAGGGCCCAGCGCGTACCAGGCCTCTAGTTCGGCTAAGTTAAGGATACGAAGCATCATAAAACATAGATTACATCAGCAATTATGACATATTAATACAAAAATCTTTATATTTCACATTATTTTAGTATGTGTTAACATACATGGTGACCACTCCTCATGGGCACATTTTACTCATTGCACGTTATTTTCAATTATTAGATTAGTTTGTCATTATTTCTCATTAGTATGTATACGCAAATCATTAGAATATTCTTATATTAGCATATCTGCTCCAACACTCTCAAGGTAGAAATGGTGAGTGTCGCAAGTAAAAGCCACACTCGTTGATGGTGGAGAAATTAATTTATTCCGTACAGTTTTGCTTGAAGGCGTATCTTGCAGTGACACCCAATGCGTCTATCTCCTTTCCTCTCCATCAGCTCATCCCCAACATTCCACGCCACAATTGGAACCTCCACATTCTCTAGGTTCCAAGCTTAGAACCTAGGAAGGTGCCATTAAGCTCACAACACATCCCCCTCTTTATTATAACACAAAACAAAATAACATAAGCAATTAAGTATAGAAAACACAACAAAAACATACGTCCGGAACTCTAAGCAATTTCCATTACACTAATAAATAACACAACTTATTTTCTTTTGTATGTGTATACAAATACATTAGTACAAATTGTTGTGCACATAGGCCCAGATTTAAGAGGGTCTAGCGCCATCTAATGACAGATTAGAGTAATTCTTTGATGCTAATGTGGAGTTCGATGGTCAAAAACGCCATGCTATATTTTCAAAGTGGCACAATGGATGCATTGCACCACTTTGTAACCCCTTGCACCACAATATGCCTAAGCCAGGCATAATGTATGCAAGGGGGGCATTCCCCCATTAAGGAGGCCGCAAAAATGGCACAAAGAACTCTCAGAGATTTCTTTGCGTCATTTTTTCCGGCATTTTTAATGCCTGCTCAGAATAGGCATTAAAAGGGGGCATGCCATTGTTTTCAATTAGCCCCTACATACTCTTCAGGGTTAGCGCCAAAATGTTGGCGCTAACCCTGAACAGTACATCAATAGCATCAGAAATTCTGATGCTATTGCCCCTACCCTGCACCATGGTCCACCCTATTTTAAACACGGCGCACACATGGTGGCAGTAGAGGGCGCAAGAGGCCTTTCTTATTATCATAGTTTGCGTTGCTCTTTATCATGAACTTCCTTCATTCTTTTCTGGGCATTTTCAATAGATCACTGTTCCACACCTGTGTGAAACAATCATCCAGGTGTAAACTTGGTTCCTGGATTTATGCCTCTCATCATTACAAAGGGGGAAACACCAGTGGATTCACAATTTGTGGCCCTATCTGCCCTAACCATGTTGCCTAAATGAGTTACCCAATCCTCATTACTTGCCACTGCCATTTCTATAATACCTTTTGTAACTTGGTTGAACCTCTCAATATACCATTCACACTGGGACTGTAAAGTGAGGTAGTTCTGTGCTTAACTCTCATACAATCAAAATCAGTTTTAGCTTTATTTGAAACAGATTTCACCCAGTTATCATTCAGAATATGTGTGGAATGCCTTCAAAAATGAAAATCTCATCAATGAATTCTAAAACTGCATCAATGTCTGCTTTGTCCACCACTTTTACTACTGGCCAACAGCTAAACAAATCAATCAATACCAAGACATACCTCTGTGGGTTATCAATAGGTCCACCTATGTGCTGCTACTGATTCTCATGGAGCTTTTGGAATCAAAACACTTACTCATATGAGGTCTTAAAGTCCAGGGAGATTTACCAACCAAAATATAATTAGAGCATTCTCTTACATATCACTGTACTGCACTGTCCATGCCAGGCCACCAAAACAATTTCTTTACCACTGATTTGGTTCTGGTGATACCTGCATGCTCCACTTTAAAGACAGTTTCACATAAAGTGACTGGTGGGATCACCCTTTGTCCTCTTAAAATCATATTACTTTCCACTGTAAAAGCCAATCTCACTTCCCAAAAAGGCTTTAAAGACAGATTCAAACTTTCTTTCTTTGGCAACCATTGCACACATACTTTTTAACTTCTTGTAAAACTTGATCTGCTTCATATTCTTTTTCCCAAACTACTTCTTTGACTGCAGCCTTCCCACTATCATGTACTCACGCAACTTGAAACTCATTCCACTTGTCATCCTCACGCTCTTCTATTTCATGTGGCATTCTGTACAAAAAATCCATTACAACATTGTCCTTACCCGGTACATAGACCAATTTATATTGGTAATCAGACATTCGCATGGATAGTCAAGCTAACCTAGATGATGCATTCACTGGACCTTGCACAGTGAAAACCTTTACTAAAGGTTTGTGATCTGTATAGATAACACACAGTTTTCCCCACACTAAGACCCTCATTACAACCCTGGCAGTCGGTGTTAAAGCGGCGGTAATACCGCCAACAGGCCAGCGGTAAGAAAAATGGAATCACGACCACTGCGGAAACCGCCAACATAGACAGCCACTTTAACACTCCGACCGCCACGGCAGTAGCAACAAACACCGCAGCGGTAACCGCCAACAGACAGGCGGAAGACAATGTACCGCCCACCTCATTACAACACGCCCATCCGCCAGCTTTTCACCACGTAACCCTCTGGAAGAACGCATTGACAAAAGGAATGGAGTCAAAATAGTGTCATATTTGAAATAGTCAAATATACATTACAAATGCAAAAACAGTATTTACAATATATACATAATGTATATAAGGAGGTACATTGTCAACTCAAAATGTCCCTGGGCCACTGGGCCAAAACTCATAGGCCAAGCCCACACTTGACTCCTGCCTCAAAATGGAGAGAACACTGCAGGGGCATCAGGTCGAAAATACACAGGCACCTCAGGGGGACGTGGAAGGGGGGGGGCACCTCAGCCGGAAGATGACACAACGCCACTTCTCCTCCATGTCCCCAGAAATGTCCTGGGGAGTGCAAAGCCACGGTCTCTCAAGTGGGTGGTTTGCCCACTGCTTGGTCCTGGGGAGTGCAAGACCACAGTCTCTCAAGTGGGTGGGTTGCCCACTGCTTGGTCCTGGGGAGTGCAAAGCCACAGTGTCTCAAGTCTCTCAAGTGGGTGGGTTGTCCACTGATTGGTCCTGGGGAGTGCAAAGCCACAGTCTCTCAAGGCTCTCAAGTGGGTGGTTTGCCCACTGCCTGGTCCTGGGGAGTGCAAAGCCACAATCTCTCAAGTGGGTGGTTGCCCACTGCTTGGTCCTGGGGAGTGCAAGGCCATCGTCTCTCAAGTGGATGGGTTGCCCACTGCTTGGTCCTGGGGAGTGCAAAGCCACAGTCTCTCAAGTCTCTCAAGTCTCTCAAGTGGGTGGGTTGCCCACTGATTGGTCCTGGGGAGTGCAAAGCCACAGTGTCTCAAGTCTCTCAAGTGGGTGGGTTGTCCACTGCCTGGTCCTGGGGAGTGCAAAACCACAATCTCTCAAGATTCACTGGTTCTGGAGGGGGCTTTGTGCCCAGTGTGCTTAATCCTGCCAAGGATAGGGTGAGTGGATGCCTTTCTCCACTGGTTCTGGAGGGGGCTTTGTGCCCAGTGTGCTTCATCCTGCCAAGGATAGGGTGAGTGTATGCCTTTCTCCACTGGTTCTGGAGGGGGCTTTGTGCCCAGTCTGCTTCATCCTGCCAAGGATAGGGTGAGTGGATGCCTTTCTCCACTGGTTCTGGAGGGGGCTTTGTGCCCAGTGATGCAACACTTGGGGGGTGGCAGTTCACAGTCCCTCACCTGGGTGTCTGAGCCACGAGATTTGCAGTGACCAGGATGCATGATAGTCCATGGAAGCAGGGCTAGAGTCCATCTGGTGGTGGTCATGGCTGCACAGTGGTGGTAGTACCCGTGCTGGTGGGGGTGCTGCCAGTGGTGGAGGGAGGCTCCAGCCCTTCTCCTGCAGCCTTAGACAGCTGCCCACTGGGGCTGCTGCTGCAGACAGTAGTGGTGGTTGCGGCGGTGAAGGTGGTGGTGTTTGCTGCGGGGCTGCAGGCGGTGCTCGTCGCGGTGCAGGTGGCAGTGCTGGCAGTTGTGCTGGTAGCCACCAGCCCTTCTCCTGCAGCCTCGGACAGCTGAAGTGCCTTGCCTGTTGTTTTGTGCCCCTTCCTGACCATGGCAGATGGTGGTGTCACTTTGGGTCTGGCAGCTGGAGTCTTTGAGGTGGGCTTGCTGGGTGGTTGTTGTTCCTTCCCCTTGCTGGATGCTGTCCCCTTCTTCACCTTGCCAGGTGGCCAAATGGTTTTAGGCAGGGGTTGGTGGCACACTGGCTGGCCTGACAGGCGTTCCCTTTGAGCCTCTGATAGCTGTAGGAAACACAGCGGACGTGGACTTGGTGGCTGAGGTGCTGGGCTGGGTTTTGGCCACCCTGGCCCGAGGGGAAGGACGGGGGGAGGGAGAGGTATGGAACAGGTCAATGGTTGCCAGGAAAAGCTTCTTAGCGACACTGGGTGAGAAGAGGGAGAAGGTTTGGGAGTGGAGGAAGAGGGAGTGGTTGTAGGAGGTGTCTGTCTACTGAGTCTGGGTGCAGGTGCACGGGCTGGATGCTGTTGTGAGGTGGATGGCTGTTGGGTGGGTGCTTACGTTTGTGTACTTTGGGAGGAGGGGTCACAGACACAGTGGGAGAGGACACAGGGGACGTGTGTATGGATTTGGGGGTGGTGACTGGCAGTGAAGGGCGTGTAGTGATAGGTATGCTGGTGATGGAGGTAGTGGATGAGGATGTAGTGCATGCAGGTGTGAGTGGAGACGCTATTGGGAGGGAGGTGGACGACGACGACGAGGGGGACACAGTGGAGGCAGTGGATGTTGATGTGTCTGCATGGGGATTGTGCTTGTGTGAGTGCCTGTGAGATGAAGTGTGATGCTTGTGTTTGCCTGAGCCACTTTTATGTGTTGATTAGGGTGATTGCTGGTCTGAACGTGTGCTTGGGATAGTCTGGGGTTGAGGGGATTGGGACTGGGTAGAGGAAGTTGGAGGGGGGAGGCTAGAGACAGGAACAATGGCTGCCATCAGTGCAGAGGCCAGAGCCTGAAATGCTCTCTGTTGGGCCGCCACGCCAGAGTGAATGCCCTCCAGGTATGCATTTGTTTGTTGCAAATGCCTCTCGACACCCTGGATGGCATTCAGTATGGTTGAATGCCCAACAGTGAGGGATCTCAGGAGGTCAATAGCTTCCTCACCGAGGGTAGCAGGGCTGACTGGGGCAGGGCCTGATGTGCCTGGGGCGAAGGAGATGCCCACCCTCCTGGGTGAGTGGGCACGGGAAACACGCTGAGGGGCTGCTGGGAGGGCGTGGCTGGTAGGGGGTGGCGGCTGTACCTGTTGTTGGGGTGGGCACAGAGGTGTCCGCCACTGCCAGGGAGCTTCCATCGGAGGAGGAGTCGCTGTCTGTTGTGTCCCCTCCTGTCCCCGTCGTGGTGCTTCCCTCTCCCACCGTCCGACTGGTGCCCTCACCATCGGTGGATTCGGCCTCAAGGCCCATGTGAGATGCAGCTCCCTCAATCGCCAGTGCCTCTGCTCCTCCGCCGTATGATACTAATTCACACAAGGACAGGGTGACAAAACAAAAAGGGGGGGATACACTTTGTCAATGGCAGTAACAACACTACCGTTGATGTACACAACACACAGGCAACAGCCCTATGCACTAGGCCATGCACTACCACTTACAATGCTAGTCACCAGCCCATGGGGTACAATGCCTAACGCCATCAGCTGCACTCCTGAAACCAACAGGTCCCTGCCCAGTAGTAGATGCCCATTAACACTATTGGGGTTGGAGTGCTTCAGAGCCTGACCAACAAGGGACCTACCCTGCCAGGTTCACCCTGGCCTGGGGGCACTTACAGTCCACATCCCCACCAGGGTAAAACCTTAACGCGCACAAAGTTATTGATCTGATTTTGTACTCACTCCCTTGTGGCTGCTGTGATGCCCTCCAGTGCCCATCCAACTCTGATAGGCCACCGCCAGGATGCAGAACATCAGGGGGGTAAGGGTACCCCTTCCTTGTTGGGCGGCCAGCCCCAGCTGGGCCTCCGCTGTCTTCCTTGCCCAGCGGCGCAGGTCCTCCCACCGTTTGTGGCAGTGGGTGCTCCACCTGTCAAAGACCCCCAGGGTCCGCACCTCCTTGGTGATGGCATGCCAAATACCCTTTTTCTGGTGGGCACTGACCTGCAGGAAAAAGACAGGAGAAAGGGGAATTAGTTAACCGTCCGGACCGTCACACTCATGGCCCACCATATCCCTCTCATCCCCAGACGCACATACATTGACCACCATATATGTTGCACTCTGGCCAGGACGCCTCAGCCCCCCTCCCCCCACATGTGGCCTACACACACAGCACTCCATCCATTTATGGCCCACTCATTATGCTCACAGTGTACTTACCTGTTTGTCTAGAGGACCGTAGAGTAAAGTGTACTGGGGTAGGACCCCATCCACCAGTCTCTCCAACTCCTCCGCAGTGAAGGCAGGGGCCCTTTCCCCAGACACATGAGCCATTGTCGCTTCCAGACACAGGTCACAGCAGTACTTGCAGTGTAGGTCCTTTCCTTTTGAAGGTCAAGTAGCAAGTGAGTGAATAGATAGAAAATGGCGGTCACGTCTGCGGCGGTGCGTACCATCACATCCGGCATACATCGTCATTGGCTCCTGGAACTCATAGGGCCCAATGATAACCGATGCGAAGTTGCAAGTCGGTTGTCGACTGCCTACTGCAACGGCGCACAACACCAGCGGAATTACCTCAATTCCACTTGTCCCTCCTCACAGGTCAAGCAACCACCATTTCAGCAGGGCACAGGCCATGGCACCTAACTGCGTCATAGCAGACATTGGCACAGCAACTGACTCTCGGATTCACATACTGGTTCTGTAGATGTAGAAATGCATCATTACTATCAATAGATGTGTGATTGTGACCCTCTGGTCACCGTTTTCATCCATAGGTTTCGACCGCTGAGGATGAATATGAGATGTAGACATCCTCCAGTGTACAGACATCTGGTGGACCTTTCGACAATGGAGGACAGACACATTATCCTAACCTACAGACTTAATTGGGCCACAATCCAAGAACTGTGTCCCAATTGGAGCCAGACCGGATTTCAGCTATCCGCCAGCCCACAGGTATCCCCCCTCTAGTGCAGGTCCTGTCAGTGCTCCATTTCCTGGCAAGTGGTTTCTTCCAAACTACAGTGGCCATGGCATCAGGTATGCCTCAGCCAATGTTCTCAAACGTGTTGACTAGGGTGTTGTCTGCCCTGCTGAAACAAGTGCACAGCTACATTGTATTCCCTGAGGTGGAGGATTTGGCCACAGTGAAAGCTGACCTCTATGCCCTGGGAGATATCCCCAACATCATTGGTGCTCTTATTGGTACACATGTGGCATTTGTACCCCCCAGGAGAAATGAGCAAGCCTTCAGGAATAGAAAAAGCGTTCACTTTCTGAATGTGCAGATGGTGTGTTTGGCAGACCAGTACATCTCCCATGTGAATGCAAAGTATCCAGGCTCTGTGCATGACGCCTTTATCTTGAGGAATAGCAGCATCCCAAATGTGATGTCTCAACTCCAGAGGCACCGGGTGTGGCTAATAGGTGAGCCCATGGTCCCCACCCAGTTGATGTAGGTATATGGGTGTGGGGTTGTCCCTAAGGGTGAGTGTATGTCTAACAGGTATCCCTCGAATATTTGCAGGTGACTCTGGTTACCCCAACCTTTCATGGCTACTGACCCCAGTGAGGAATGACAGGACAAGGGCAGAGGAATGTTACAATGAGGCAAATTGGCGAACAAGGAAATCATTGAAAGGACCTTTTGCCTCCTGAAGGCCAGATTCCGGTGCCTCCATCTGACAGGTGGACCCCTGAAGTACTCACCCAAGAAGGTGTGCCAGATCATCGTTGCATGTTGCACAACCTGGCCTTGAGATGCCAGGTGCCTTTTCTGTGGGAGGATGAGCCTGGAGATGGTCTTGTGGCAGCGGTGGAGCCTGTGGACAGTGAGGAAGAAGAGGCAGAGGAAGAAGATGTAGACAACAGAAGTAATATCATACTGCAGTACTTCCAGTGACACACAGGTAAGACACTGTAACTTCACTTTACTTTTCAGTTTTCTGTTGGACATTGTACAAGGCAGCCTGAGTTCCCTATGTCTATAGCCACTTACTGTACCCTTTGGCATCTCTATTTTCAGATCTCTGTGTCCCACTCTGGCTCCTGGTATGTTTACTGCTGCCCACTAAAGGTCATACCAATGTATATATAACTTTACATATGACTTGCAATGTTTTCAGAATGTTGTACTAATACATATGTAAATCATTTGACAGACTCCAGATTTGTATTTGTTCCAAGGGTGTTTATTTAAGTGCTAATAAGTAGAGGGGGATGTGCAATGGGCTGGGGTGATGGTGGAAGAATATCCAGTTAGAGTCCAGTCTCTTGGTAGCAATGGCAGTTGAAGATGGACAGGGTGACAGAGTGGGACAGAAGGGTGACAATCAGGAGAGTCTTATTTCCTGGCGGGGGTCTTGGCAAAATTCTCTGGCTTCTGCCTGGATCACAGGGACCGTTTGTGGGGTGGTTCTCCTTCTGCAGGGGGTGGGATGCTGGTGACCTGTTGGTCCTGTGGCGGGACCTCCTGTTCACTAGCGCCAGTGGAGGTGGAGGGCTGTTCATTGGTGTGGCTAGTGTCAGGGGCCCGTTGGTGTCCCACTGCCTCCCTCATGGTGTTGGCATTGTCACACAGCACCCCTGCAATGGTGACCAGGATGGTTTAGATGTGTTTGAGGTTCTCCCTGATCCCCAGGTACTGTCCCCCCCTGCAGCTGCTGGGTCTCCTGCAACTTGGTCAGTACCTGGCCCAAGGTCTCCTGGGAATGGTGGTGTGTTCCCAGGATGTTGGAGAGTGCCTCGTGGAGAGTGGGTTCCCTGGGCCTGTCCTCACCCTGTCACATTGCAGTCCTCCCAGCTTCCCTGTTGTCCTGTGCCTCTGTCCCCTGAACCGTGTGCCCACTGTCACTGACCTCAGGTCCCTGATCATCCTGTGTTTGAGGTGTTACCTGGGGTCCCTGTAGTGGTGGACACACTGCTGATTGATGTGTCCTGGGGACAGTGGCATGGGCCTGCTGGGTGGGTGCTGTGGTGGTGTTCCTGAGGGCGGAGGCTCTGTGGTGGTATGGGATTGTGGCAGGGTAACCAACAGTCCAGAGGTCCCTAATGGGTCAGGTTGGTCTTCATGATCCACGCTTGCAGAGCTGCTGTCATCACTGTGGGCCTCCTTGGTGGGGGAACTGGATGCTGGTGGTACCTCCTTTCCAGTGACATTGACTAGGGGTCCTGTGGGGATGCAAATGCAGTGTTATTGTATCTGCGTGTGCCATCTTGTGCATGGGTGTGTTTCCCTGTATGGTTGTGATTGCCCTGTCAGCTTTGCCTGTGTGAGTGGTGATTTTGTGGGCTAGGTGATTCTCTTTAATGAGCATGCTGTGGTGATGGGTGTCCATGCAGGTCTGTGATGGGGGTCCATGCATTGGTGTGGCATGCAAGGTTTCGTGTTGGGATGGGTGGGTTGTGATAGTGGGGTATATGTGAGGTGGTGGAGTGATGGGGTGAGGGTAGGAGTTTGTGATGGCATGCAGGTAGGGTGGGGGATATAGTAGTAAAGAGTTGACTTACCAGAGTCCAGTCCTCCTGCTAATCCTGCGAGGCCCTCAGGATGCATGATTGCCAAGACCTACTCCTCCCATGTTGTTAGTTGTGGGGGAGGAGATGGGGGTCCACCGCCAGTCCTCAGTACTGCTACCTGGTGTCTTGCAACCACGGAACACACCTTCCCCTGTAGGTCGTTCCACCTCTTCCTGATGTCATCCCTTGTTCTGGGGTGCTGTCCCCCGGCATTGACCCTGTCCACGATTCTCCGCCATAGCTCCATCTTCCAGGCAATGGATGTCTGCTGCATCTGTGATCTGAATAGCCGTGGCTCTACCCATGTGATTTCCTCCACCATGACCCTTAGCTACTCCTCAGATAACCTGGTGTGTCTTTGGGGTGCCATGGATGTGGTGTGAGTGATATATGTGAGGATGTGTGGGGTGTTCTGTTGGGGTGTGTGGTGTGAAGTGCGTGGATGGTGTATGGGTGATGGTGTTCTGTGGCTCAGATTGAGTGGGTACTCCTGGCTTGCGTCTCTGTCTGTTGGCAATCTTTTTTTTTCCTAAAGGGTTGTGGGTAATGTGGGTGTGTGTTTTTTTTGTGCTGTGAGTGTGTGGGTGTGGTGTGTGTATGTGTGTCAGGTGTGTGTAGTTTTAATTGTGCAATGTGGTGTAGTTTTGTAAGTGTGTGTGTATTTTGAGCGCAGCGGTGTGTACCGCCAATGGTTTACCACAGTTGAAAGACCGCCGCAGTGATTCGTGGGTCGTGATATTGTGGGCGTATTCCTGTTGGCGTAACGGTGTGGGTTTTGCTATTGCCAGTTTATCACTGACCCTTTGTGTGGCGCACTTGTGAGGGTGTCTCTATAGTGGCGGATTTCTCTGTGTGGGTCATAATACCCGTGGCGGTATACCGCCGTGGTCACTGTATCTTGGTGGCCGTCACCACGACGGTAGGAGGCATTTACCGCCAGGGTTGCAATGACGGCCTAAATCTCTAAAATGGCCCATGCACATGCTAAGGTCTCCCTCTCGATTACAGGGTATTTCTCCCCTGCAGGTGTCAGTGATCTGGAATTATATGCAATCACACATTCTTTGTTTGAATTATTCAAGTGTGTTAAAACAGCCCCCAAGCCTTTGTTGCTTGCATCTGTTGTAATAATACACAGTGCCAGGATCAAAACACTTTATTGCAGATGCATTGGTAATCTCCCTTCTTTATACTCTGGAAATTTTCATGACGTTGTAAGGACCACTCAGATTTACATTTATTCTTAAGCAAGTGTCTGATGTGGTATTTCTTTTCAGCAAACCTTAGAATGTATTTTGCACAATATTCATACCAACGAAAGGCCTTATATCTTCGGTGCTAGTTGGAGAAGGTGCATCCACAATGGTCTTAACTAATGATGGTTTCAGCCGGATCCCATCGGAACGGATAATGTTACCTCGGTTAGAAACACTGTTTTCTGCACACTTTACACTTTGCAAACTCTACTGTCAAACTCTTGGATTCCAAAATGTTCAGTACCTTCATGAGTTTGTTGTCATGTTTCTCCTTTGTACGACCAAAGATTAAAATATCGTCTTGGAAGAATTTTACTCTTTTTCCTTTCCAAAGAGTTGAAACATTAACCTGTGAAATACCACAGCCTCTGACGCCAAGCCAAATGACATATGCTTAAACTGGTAACACCCATCTGGTGTAATAAACGCTGTAAATTTCCAATAGTCTTTAACCATTGAAATTTCGTGGTATGCTGAAAAACAGTTTGCCCCTCTGACACAATATACCATCTCATTGATCTTAGGTAATGGGAATTAGTCCACAATTATGTAAATATTAAGGTGACGTAAGTCAACACACACTCTGATTTTGCCATTACTGTGTCTCGCCACCACCAAAGGAGAAACCCAATCGGAAGTTCAGTGGGTTCTATTACACCCAACAATACCAATTTCTCCAACTCCCCAGACACTTCTCCTTTCACAGTGAAAGGAATGTTTATCACTTTATGTACTTTAGGTTTTGCATTATCTTTCAAAAGAGTTTGATGTTCAAATCCTTTAACATTTCCAAGGTTATCACCAAAGACTTTTGGAAATATCCTTTTCATGTTCTCACCCATTTTTACTCCTTCGTCTTTCCCCAATACTTGTTCCCATCTACTGGGATCCAATACAATATATAATTCACCTTGGTTGTACCAGCCAAGTATTGGATGCTCCTTCCTTGCAATATAAAGTTTACCTTTGGCCTGTCTGTATCAGCCAAGTACTGGAGGCCTCTTCTTTGTATCATAAAGTTTATCTCTGGTCTCTTTGTTCTTAAATTTAAAAATAGGCCACTTGAAACCCGGGTTGTCAATCCATTCACCACTGTATCACTCAGGAGTAATATCTGAAGGCAACAATCTATCACCAACTCTCTTTACAAACGTGTCTCTCAAAAGTTCTTCATTATTGATTATGTACGGGGATCCTGAATCAGCATACATTTTCAAAGATACACCCCTAATCGTCACCCAACATTCAGGCTTGGTTTTAATTGTATCACCCTCCTCATTCAAAACAAAGTTCTTATCCAGACTAGCTACTTTGTCACTATTGTTCCTGCCATCATTTGAACTGCCTTCATCATTGGTATTAGTTGGTACACTCATACACTTAATTGAACTTTTCTTCCTCTTACACACCTTAGCAAAGTGCCCTAAAATACCACAATTGCTGCACTTCTGTTTGATTGCAGGACATCTTTTGCTAAATGCTAAGTGGTCTTTACTATCACAAGGGTAACATTTGTCTGGATCTTTACTTTTTGTGACGTTTGCTGCATGTTTAGATGATCTACAATTATTCTGAATTTTACTTACAGATTCACATTCTTTTGTTTCAACTATCGACCCACAAGCACACATACTTGAGATTTCAGCCTGACAAACTATAGCTAAAACATCATTCAAGGCAGTGTCCCCATTAACCCATAAACCCTCCTGAATGGCAGAGTTACAGACATGCATAGCAAGTTGATCTTTAACCAGATAATCTTGTAACACACCCCAAACTTGCAATCTAAGGCTAATTTCTTAAGCCCAGAAACATAATCATCCACCTATTAGTTCTTTCCCTGCTTGCATTGAAAAAATGTACATCTAATAATACCAATACAAAGCGTGACACAGGACAGAGGAACTAATTAGACACAGGTGTAGTTCACTCACAATATCACCAAAATGTAGATGCACACAACAGTCCAGTTTGCTTTCACCACTGCAAATTAATGCATTAATAGTCTCAAATTCATATTGCAGGTCTCTGTTTGCTTGCTAGGATGCTTATTCTAAACACAGTTTTAGACTCTGTGGTTACCTGCTTTCTGTCATTGTAGTTCCATAGTTCTTGTTCGGAACATGACTGCTGGGAAAGATCAGCCCAGAAACTCACAGTGCACCACTTATCTTCAACAACTGTGGTCATCATGAGCTTGGTACAGAAGGCACTTTTTATTGGCAGTGCGACCTCCAGGTCAATTGTGAACCGGTAGAAGTTTTCAGCAGCTTGATAGTATACAAAACAGGTCAGTAGACCACACACCTTAACACAGAGAAAAATGTATGATCACACAGGGTCACATAAATTGTATCTGCTACTGCTGCTTTATGTGACTTACCCAGAGCATGGACAGTAGTCCTATGCTTATTATGAAGGCATGCTTGGTATTCCCTTGCACGTCATAGAACAGATTCTCAACCTCGCAATACCAGGGACAGGCATGGGTCTCTGCTCACATGTTAAATTACTATGATACCAAGTCCAACATAAAGTCAGTATAGCAGTTTCACATGCTCTCATGGCTGGTGCACACAAGTTTGCCATCCTGTCCCTACAAGTACTGTTTAGTTGGGAGACCCTGAATTTTGTTTTAGGTATTGCTCATGAGGGTGTCTTAGTGCTGACGGTAAAAAGCAGGGGGTGATGAGCATGAATGGTTCATCAAGGTCTCCCACTGCTCCACCATTGGTGTGTGTAGTTTGTTTGTACCTAAGTAATAGTGAAGATTTGAAGTGAAGCTGACGCCAGTGAGTGTGGCGGAGAGACATTGCTCTGTGACTGATCTGGTGAACCAATAAGCTGTGTATTTTAGCCTGTGATGGGGCCCAGGAAAGGAATACACCAACAGTCAGGTTTGTGTCCATATGGCTGTCAACCCCTATTCAAATGTGGTGGCAATGGGGCAATAAAGGCAGCTGCTGTGAGGAGAGACACCCCAGGGTTTGGGCATAGATGACTGGTGATGAGGTCCTTAATTGATTTGTGTGCTGCAGCAGGTACGGGTGAACTGCAGCGGAGGGCCCATCCTAGTTGGGGATGCATTTAATCTGGAACCCTTTTAACTGGCATGAAGACAGAGGGGCCATATTTGGCAGGTCACATCCCTGCCTAAGTAGTATGTTATAATATTAATGGCCTTGATAGGGGGATTGTGCTACAGTCACTGCCTAATTTGAGCAGGTGGTTTCCGAGGCTCAGCACCTGCACCTAAATATCAACACTCACACTTCTGACAGTCTGCCACATGTTGGCATTGTCTGTAAATTTAGAGATGAGCACAACAAGTTGTTTATTAATTCAATACACATTAAACATGACTAATACCGTCCCCGAAGCCATTCTTAAAGCTCTGGGGACCTGTAATAGTCTGCATTGTCACACTTGTAAGAGTATGATGGTTAGTAGTTGTGTTGGTACTGTCATTGGCAGTGCTGGCATGGGCAACAGTTAATGCAAGCTGCAGTGGCCTCCTTATGAGGGCAGTGGCACTGATTTATTTATCATTTTTACAAATTAAGCACTGGTTACAGTATTAAATTATAACTTTCTAATAGATTTTACATGAGTGGTAGGCCACTCTGTTCTACTCCAGTGAGACACCTAGGGCCATTTTACACAAATCCACAAGGGGCACAACGGATGTTTGCGCCTGCTTTGTGCGCCCTCTGTCACTTTGGTAGTACAGAAGGGGTTGCAAATGCCTGTGTGGCCCCTTCTGTTATATAAGTAGCGCTGGCACAAATATGGCACCAGCATTATCATTAGGGGGCATTCCCACATTTGCAACGGGGCGTGGCCCGATGCAAATGATAAAATCTCTTTGCATGTGTGCTGGTGCCATATTACCGACATGGGCGCAGAGGCAAACATGCCCTGAGGGCAGCGCATTCTGACTAATAAGGTGCACTTTCCATGTTAGCACCTGGTGCACCTGCTTTAAGGTGCGCTGTGCTGCAAACAGGGAAAGTGCACCCAATCCCTATTACAGACCCTAGAGTTCAGGCATCATTGACTGGTTCATTGTGAGAGCATGAACTGGGGTCAGTGATGCAGCCTGAGACCTAGAGAATTAAAGCTCAGGAGCTGCACCTTTTGGAAAGCACATCTAATCTGGCACTTCACTGATGTTGCACTTGTAGGGGGGGTCATAATAAACAAGTCACATCCTCCTCCTTTGAGCAGTGTGTGTTGCCATACCCTCAATCAAGATCATTGTGGTAGCCATGTTTATGAGCACTACCTTACACAGTGCTCACTGCTAACTTTCACATAAGTGATAGTCATCACAGTTCATTTGCTGATCTTTTCTCTATATAACAAAAAATAAATTGGACATGAGTTTTCATGGGTTTGGGCATTTTCTTGTGTTGCCTCTGGACTGACACTCAAGAATAGTACTTACATATTTCTATACAGACAATTGGTCAAGGCATTTACTGGTGGTAGATAGATGGGCATCGTCTGTAAAGTACTTAACACAATTATGGCAGAATATGGTTTGTCTGAGATTTGGAGAAAACAGCTTCTTAGGGAGATGGGAATTTCTCACTATTTTTGCCTACAGTGATTCTATACACAAGTAGAACTTGCTAGTACATTTTTGGAGTTATAATATTTTTATAGCCCTGAATATCTTGGGAAATCTGCCAGTGGTCATAAATGATCTGGTCACCTGTCACCAAGGTCATAGAGGGCTAGCTCCATGACACATTTCCAGGATAGTAATGTAAGGTACATTTACAGACAACTAAGTTAAATGGAAATAATGGTTGGATCAGGCCCCTCTGGTCATAGGTTAGGACATGCCTGTCTGAGATCCTGTCTGTGCAACTTCATCATGTAGTTCACTGATTTTTAAAAGACTCACATGAATTACTCACTATCCTGATACAGATGGTAAATGTACCTAGTGGCCTGTTAAGTGTATGTAGGTTATGGGTTCCAATGAAAGTAAATGTTAGCAGCAACATGTTAGGTATTACATTGCCTGAGGGCAAGTATTACAAATTGGGACAGAGGTTTGCTTTCTTTCTAGAGCACACTGTCAGTCTAGCTCCTGCTTAGGCTTTCTTCACAGGAGGTGCAAAAAGCAGCTTGGGAGAGGCTCTTACCTTTTTTGATTTCTTTCTGTGGAATATTGGTTAATAGATAGGTTTGGCCATGTGGTGAGAGCAGCTTTAAGTTCTTGGCTCTGGGGATAGTGTTGGCAACATGGAGGAGGACAATGGGTTGGAATGTTGTGCATGCTTCCTGTAAGTCGATCAGGTTATGAGACTTGGATTGATTCATTGTGCTTGACACAAGGAATATAGATGATGTAGTGGGAAACTATTATCCAACATTTTCGGTGTGGGATCAGTGTTTAGGTAGATTGGATAATTAGTTAGATTTGAGGATACCCAGGGTGCTGATCCTCTGGTATGTTTTCTGTGAAGGGCGGTGACCTGCATACTGGTGCTGACACAGCCCACCAGCCTGGAGTCTGCTGCTCTCAACCACACCTGCACACATGCATGCACAACCCCAGACTGCCTTCTCATTAGGGTTCATCACTAGCAGCAGCAATCCAGCTCACCACCAGCAGCCTGATGCTCCCACTGGTCTCCAGCTCTCCCTGCTGACCTCAGCACCGTATCCCCATAACACCACTTCCTTTCCCAGGGACTCTGGGGAGACGCCTTCTTTTCAAGTGGAGCGTCTGATGGCAAGTTTCCTTTTTTCCCAGCACAACCCCCCCTTATGTGCAAATCCTGTATATGCCCAGTGTCGGACTCCGTGTTCACACTGAAGAGACCGAGAAACTAGAACTTACCTGGGTCTAGGCTGGTCACCGTTCTCAGCCTCAGCCTCTCAGCCTCTCTCTGCCCCCTGCTCCCAGGCGAAGGAAAGTGAAAAGAGAGAGGCCTGGATCTGGAGCTGGCACCGGTGCAGCCCCTACGAAGCAGCTCCCTGGCCATGCCTAGCTGCAACCAACATCTTCTTTGCGCCAAGGGTGCACTTCAGCCCAGTTATGGGCAAGACAGCAAGCGCAGACTGTCTGCACTTGTGCTGTGTGGTCCTTAACTGGGGTGCAGTGTGCATGTGGTGAGCGCCACTCCATTGCCAGTGCCTAGGCTGCAGAGTTTTTGGCTGGACTCAGTGCGGAGTTCCAAAAACTCTGTTAACACCGCCTGCGAAGCAGAGCTCACCACCCACCCTTTATTGTTGGCAAATTAAAGATATGTCTGTGATGACTTGTTTCCTTAACTGTGTTTACTGCTGTATGAATTTTAAAAATCAGTTATAAAGTAGAATAAAATAAGTTTTAAAAAAACTAAAGTTGACTCCTGTATATGCCTTCACCTGTTCAGTGCTCGCTTTGAAGAGCCCTGCCCCCAGAATCTTTGCACACTTTGAGCCCTCTTTTCATTGTTCCAGGCAGTTTAGAAGCCCATCACCTTGCATATAATTAACATGGCTGCATGGATGATTTAGGTATGGGTGCCAATATGTTTTTCACAATCCCATAGATGCAGATTAACAAGTCGGAATCAGCTAATTTAACATGCAGCACTATTCAACTTGTTTAATGTACATTTCCAAGAACAATGGTTAAGCACCAGCCTAGATTTCCAATTAGACCATACAGTGTGAGTGGGAAAATAGGGACCCAGGGATCACACCATTATATTTCTTGCAGGCACTTGAAGTATGGTGACCGCATGGAGTAAATATCCACATATGGACTACTGAAAAGTACAGTCAAACACGCAAACCTGAACTAAAAAATATCTGGTAAGGAAAGTCGCTTTTCATTTGCCACCAAATAACATTTTGCATAGCCATTCTGTTACCCTAGGAATCAGGCTCTTCATCCAGGTCACGGCGACCCTTCATTTATCTAGCATTAAGGCAACAGTCATAAGCTTTCTGTCCAACTTTGGTATGTCCTCGACACTCCACGAGTGCTGCTAGCCATGGCGTCAGAGTCATTCTTGCCTCCCCTATTGATGACTGTGTCTCTACCTTTCATCCAAAAGACACTGATATCACTAAATTACCGAGCCAAGTAGACATTATAATCCATCCACTGATGTTTGAATGTGGAATATGTTATTCTCTCTGAGGCAGTGAGCCTTGTAGCTTAGCAACAATGTAAATTGAAAATCTAGGGCTAGATGTATCATGCGTTTTAACAGCTGCAAGCAAATCGGGCCGTTTGCGATCGGTAAAATGCATTTGGTTTACATGAATTCCAAATTGTGAAAACTTACAAATTCGGTATTAGAAAGGGGCTTGTTCAGGGCGTTCCTTCCGAATACCAAATTGCAGCAGTATGCAAGAATGTTTTGTGACTGAAATGCAGTTGCAAAAACATTAGCATTTACCACCTACTTCAAGTAGGAGGTAATTCATTCGTATATGGGAAAGGGTCCCCAAAGGACCATTTCCCCTTTGTGAATGTTCTTAAAAATTGAAAAAAAAAGGTTTCATTTTTCTTTTTTTCAACACATCCCGTTTTCCTTAAAGGAAAACAGCCTGTATTAAAAAAAAAATATTGCTTTATTTAAAAGCAATCACAAATATGGTGGTCCCGCTGAGGCCAGCAGGCCAGCAGGCCACCATCCCAGTGCTTTTTGAATTTTCTATTGGTTCACAAATTGCAAACTACCTCATTAATGCTAATGAGGTATATCAATTTGTGACCCACTAGGAATGGCTAAATGAAACTATGAGTTTCATAGATTAGGAATAATGATTACCTAATTGCGATTTGCATAGAATCACAATTAGGTAATTGCTGTTTCTACAAATGATACATGTAGCTCGAAGTATTTAGCCTGTGTCTATTTTTATAAATACCTCCTCTGTCTTTATACAGTAAATATCACATTGTTCAGCTGAGAGTTTGATACCTAGACCTGAGCCCTAGGGACCGCTAGTGATAATGTCTGAAAGGGCCTGTCCTGTGAGGTGGCAGTGTATAGTGTGTAGAAACACTGCTCATTTCCTTAGGACTTATTAGGAAATGTCTTCAGTCTGCAATGTGAGACACGGGGGGTGATTCTGATGTTGGCGGGCGGCTCCGGGAACCGCCAGAAGACGGTACCGCGGTCGAAAGACCGCGGCGGTCATTCTGGGTTTCCCACTGGGCTGGCGGGCGACCACCAAAAGGCCGCCCGCCAGCCCAGTGGGAAACAGCCTTCCCACAAGGACGCCGGCTCAGGATTGAGCCGGCGGAGTGGGAAGGTGCGACGGGTGCAGTGGCACCCGTCGCGTATTTCAGTGTCTGCAAAGCAGACACTGAAATACAAGGTGGGGCCCTCTTACGGGGGCCCCTGCAGTGCCCATGCCATTGGCATGGGCACTGCAGGGGCCCCCAGGGGCCCCGCGGCACCCCCTACCGCCATCCTGTTCCTGGCGGGAGACCCGCCAGGAACAGGATGGCGGTAGGGGGTGTCAGAATCCCCATGGCGGCGGAGCGCGCTCCGCCGCCATGGAGGATTCTCAAGGGCAGCAAAAGTCGGCGGGAGACCGCCGACTTTCCGTTTCTGGCCGCGGCTGAACCGCCGCGGTCAGAATGCCCAGCGGTGCACCGCCAGCCTGTTGGCGTGCTACCGCGGTCATTCGCCCTGGCGGTTTTTACCGCCAGGGTTAGAATGACCCCCACAATCTAAAGTAAGAATATCTTGCACTGCAGTACATCCTCTATGCCTGCAACGTTCCAGTGACAGAAAATTCCCTTCTTCATAAAGATCCCTGAGGTAACATGTTCAACTTCCCCAAGATGGTGTTAGCTTTCAGCTTGAATATAACTGGTGTAGCAGGATTATCTAACATGGGAAGTGAGAGAGTGTACAGTTGCATCCTTCTACACAGTTGTGTCTGTTTGTGCCTGGCTAGATTAATGCAGGCCACAGTGGTTATTTGCATGATTCGCAGTATCTTGTTACTTGAGAGTTCTGGTTAAATTGTTCGCACTCAGGCCCATATTTATACATTTTTAGTGCCGCATTTGCGTCATTTTTTTACGCTAAAGCGGCGCAAACTTAAAAAATGCAGACTTCACGCTGTCAATCACTCGGTAAGTGTGTTTGAGCATGGGACTTTTGAATTGATAGGGTGACTGGTACTTCTAAGATATACAACTAGCGGTGCTGACTCCTATACAATGCAGGAGGTAACAAGGCTGTTTCAGATCCACTGGATTGTGTATTAGGCTAGGTTCCATATCCAAGAGCTGCCTGCTGGTAGCTGCCGAGCCACCAGTAGCTCTCAAGCTACGAGTTGTAGAACCCTGTTCTAGAATGTGCATGTCAGATATGTACATCTTGTGGGCCATTCAGAATTTTCATATTTCGCTGGCTCAGATCAGGATCAGAGACCAGGCCTTTTATCACCCTGCTGGGCCAATTTAGTTAATCTATTCCCCAGAAGGGAGAACAAAGGCCTCACCACACAAAAGGAGTATTTTACATTGCTTCCCTCAGCTACTGAGGTGGAAAGGTTGGTAAAAAAAATCTGCATCTCTTAATTAGCTGCCACACTGTACCAGGGCTGGGGACAGCGCAGGCCCACTGAACAAAGGAGGAAGCCCAGATAAATAAACTCAACACAGTAGGGGGTTTCTCTTTGAAGTTCTAGTGGGAAAGGCCCTGGCATAGAGGGCAGCGAGGGGCAAAGTTGAGGCTCACAGAGGAGGTGTGACTAATGACTACTGGGTGGCACAATGCTGAACTGTTCCAACATGATGTGCAGGAGGGTCGGGACAGGGGTGGAGATGGGATGTGGCACCCCAGAATTGGCCAGAGGTGCCTAGCTGCTGGAACCTTCCACCCCATTTAAAAACTCTTCTACAAGTGACAGAGAGTGCTTTTTGATGTGCATTTTACTGGGACTGTGACAGCAGCAAAAGCCATTGACAACTAGAAGGACGAACTCTTGAATGCAGTAAGGGACTAAGGACTCTGCTCCTAGTTGACACCAGGAGCAGTGGGACTCTCCCAGGGGCCAATGAGGCTGGCCCCTTTACACCACTTCAAGACAAGTTAAGGTAAAGATCTGGACTTCTGTGCCCAAGCAAGAGAAGAGGAGCACCAGAGAACAAAGACCAGGAGAAATGCTGGCACAGGGAGCTTATGGAACGAGCTCCCTGCCACGCCAACTGCCCCGAAGCCAAGAAACCTGCTGGAGCTGCCTCTGCTGGATAGAGCTTGCCAAGAGGAGTAAAATGAGACTAGGTTCGTCCAAATCGGCCCAGTGAGGCCCGAGTTATGGCCTTTTTAAGGTTGTTGATCTTTGACCTCATACGATGATCGAAGCCTGTGGGGCTCCACTGCACCAATCCTAAATTACAGCAGGGTTGGGCCATGGCCCAGGGATTGGAACAAGATTGCTCTCTTAATTTTTTCCTGAGGAGGGGGCATGTGTGGGCCTTCTCCTCACATCTCTAGTTACCTCTGGGACCCCATCTCACTGGAGACCTACATCTCCCTGGGGGCCAATGCATGGAAATGAGAGTAGTGCCAATGTGCTCCCCCCGACTGTGGAGGTCTCACCCCTCTCTCCCTGTGCCCATGTCTGGGGAGAGCGAGGTGGCTACCACAAAAAAACACAGCAGGCAGGGGTGAAGCATGCTGCGGTTTTCTGCACCAGCATAAAAGAGTGCTGGTGATAGGGGGCAGCCATTGGTACGCTCCCCGAGCTGCCCCCAACTAAATAAGGCCATGTGGTATAGCGTGGTGGGACTGGGCACCACAACCAAAAAAAAAACAACCCAGAAGAAAGCCGCACAGTTGTAAAAAAATGCAGCTGGAGCTGCTTGATTGTGATTCACTGTGCTAATTTACGTATTTTTTCGCTTCTTGTGTTGGACCCAGGAGGGCAGGGACTGAGTTTGGGAAGCTTTATAGGGGTCCTACAAGAGTTGTAGCAGCCCCTCCTCCCCCAGGAAATAAACAAATGACCCAATGTTTGCAGGGTCTAGGACATTATGATCCCACCATCACCTAGGGTTTTTAGAAGTTGTCAAACATTTCCAAGATTGGAGCTTTTGTTTCCAGATTGGAGTACAGTGCTCTTACTGTGTTTTATGTGGTCTGAAAATGTATAAAAATAGATACAGACACATATTCTATTTATTTTCATTGCTTTATTAATCATTTGTATTCACAATCAATTTGATCAGTGTTAAATGCTTTATTGACAATGATTTATAGACATTAGTGAATGCATTTGCACATGATTAATGACTATAGTGGAAGTTTGATGATGGTTAACATGTGGTTCGTTTGCACCTTTAATAAAGGCAATGGGCTTGCGTTCTGTGCATTGTGATGACCCTTTGACAAAGCCAATAGGCCTGATTTATTTGAAGTGATACCCACTATATTGTAATGTGCAGTCGGGTATAGTTGTAGGTGGTACTGTTATTTTCAGGGTCAAATGTGATTGCAGAATGTCATCTATGGTTTTTACAATCTGCCAAATAAATACATTTCTGAACGAATGTGTAATATTTAGGAGTGTTTATGTAATAAATGTATTTTTCCTTTTCTAAAGAAAAACCACTGAATGGACAATCATTTATGGAGTGTTATTATCGCGTGCCAATGGATGGTGATTACTGATTGAGCGAAGCGCTACAATGGAATGCTTGGTTCCGAGTATGGGAAAATTGCGGACCTAATACTTGTGCAATTAATACCCCAATGTCTTAAAACATCAATTTTATTTTGAACATTTGAACATTCAGAGTAGGATCTGTTAATTCATCAGACAAATCCAAAACCTTAAGCCAAGTTGTGCAAAAACAAGAGTATTCAGAACACTGACAGCCATTGGATTTTGACAACTCAAGATATAATTAGATTGAAAAAGTGACAGGTGGTGTGTAGTTTTCAGGGCAAGGGCATTGGGGTAAGTGCATACATTTGGGGGTTGTTGTTCAGTATTCTAACTGCTGTCCCACAATTTTGTTTTTAAAGAATTAATTTTATAAATCAGTCACTCTAAAAGAGAAATTAAAAAACAAAGACCTGATTTATAATTTGGAAAAAGGGTACTGTTTCAGAAACATGATGGCTATCTAGTCTGTCTAGTTACAAGTGCATTATATCCTAATGCACTCATAATTAGGTGGACGGGATATCCTTCAAATTTGATACATCTGCCAAACTCTAACTCGGGCCTCAAAATATTGTAGAATTTATTATTCATTATTAAAAATAAAGGTCAATATTGCACCTACAAAAATAAAACTACTTAATAACATGTTTTTAAAAACTAAAACAAACATAGAAAAGCTGCAATTCACTTAAATATATCATAATATTAACTCGTTACAGCATCAATGACATACCGCTAGAGCTTTTCTCTCAATAGCTGCCTGTTAATATCACAGAGTTCTAGGAGAGAATTTGAGTGTTCACCTAACTCACAGAATGTGCCTACATTGAGAGACATGCTGCTCAAGAAGACAGCTTTCAAGTAGTTCACTTAAATTCATTTAAATGGGAAATAAGAAATAAATCAGTCTACCAAAATATTACTATGTTAAAAGTAAGGCGACGTTAAGCAACGCAAAGGATAAATCGTCTGAGATGTAGCAAGGGAATCATGGACTGGCTGGGACTCTCTCCTATATTAACTTTTTTAGCTCTTTAATATGTATTGTGCCACAAATGATTAAAAATCTATACATCCCCATACATTTTAAACAGCTGGTTTCATATTTTCATTAACTCGGAGGATCATTTACTACAGGGCCTTAAATTCAACTGCTCCTGTCCAGCAATATGGTGCCCATTTTTACATGAATATAGACTGCTGGCGTTCTGTTGTTCATTAAAACTCTGTGGTGAAGGTGCAGTAGAACACTGGGGTACCTATTGTCAGTCTGCTGCTTCTGTGGAAGTGTATGTTTTACTTTGCAAATCATACTTTTTTCGTACGTCTGAAGAAGGTATTTGTGAATTTGTAGAAAATGTGGCCTAGTTTTAGCATTAGGAGCACTCACATAATTTTCCATAAGAAAATCATGAAGTGCAATTTTTTTCTGTTAAACATCAAATCCCAGCAGAGAGTCAGCATTGTTCATATGGTAAAATCTCCTTACAGATCTCCATAACTCCTAAAATTAGTTTAGCACCACCAATGAATGCTGCATATTGTGACTAAAATCTGTTGTCACCCGTTATATGCATATGCAGCTTTTTCTAACCCTCAAATACAGGTATTCATTACAGTGCATTTAAAAGGGAAAACGGAAGACTTATCACAAAAAAAAACAAAAATAGCAGCTGTGCTTATTGCAAGCTTCCACTTAATTAGTCTTATGAGCAAACACCATCTAACAAATAATTATGTGATTTTCACACCATATTTTCAGAGTCTCATTTACAATTGCAATATCATCCCAAAGGGAGGGCACTCCCAAGTATTTATCAACTGTGGTGGAGTACAGCCATCAGCTTCATCTACGGCTCTGTGACTATAACCTGGTAAATTACTACCTGGGCATGTCCTCCCCCTGGATAATATTGCTTAACTATCAACAGAACAGTGCACCTTGTGTAGAAGCAATCACTACACTGTTTCCATCAGTATCAGTGACCTGGTTTCATTTTTATTCACACCACTGGCCCTCTTTGCATACCTGCACCTTGTACTCTTAAGTTATACAGTTCTAAATATTGAATATTTTCCAAATCTCTTCTGGAGGTTTTACCTTATTCGTGTTTGCCACCCTCCTGAACATGACAGCAAGCAATCCTTTTATATTTTATATCCAAATAAATTGCACCCAAATGATGGTGGTAAACTGTTCCCTGGTCCACTGTAAAGAATAGTTGAACCCATGCAGGGATGTTACCTTCTTTTTTCTTTGTTCTTGTCTTCCTGTGGTGGAGCAATATCATCCATATGGTAAAGGCACCATTAAGGAACCTTTTTAGGTCTATCTGCATTAACTTTTGAGAGGAACATGGGATCATCAGTGACACTGCCATCCATTCCCAAAGCTTCCAACTTGGTTTTGATTGGATCTGATTGCTAGCCAATTTCAACATAAACCTCAAAGCTATCCCTTGAGGTGTCCTCAATCACCACAGATGGTCATGAATGGTCTCCCACATCCTTGGACTTGTTAGAGCAGAAAAGGTTCCTCTGAAAGGGGCATCGGGGCAAGACCTTTCCTTTCCCTTGATGTCTCTTTCAGCATTCCTGCTGCCCGAATGCCAGGGATTTTGTTTTGTCAATTTCATTTGGTGGGGTCCCTCCCCTTAGGGGGCCATATTGTTTTATGCCATTTCTGTCCCCCTTTGGGGCAGATCGGCCTATTATTTTTAGCCCAAGGGGGGCAGAAACCACGGTGACGCCGGGGATTGTTTACTTTTTTGTTTTTGCGTGAGGGTGGCCCCCAAAGGGGACACAAAACTGTTGGCCATTTCTGACCCCTTGGGGGCACATCCACCTAGTTTTTTTAGGCCCGTCTGCCCCAGAGGGGGGTGAATCCACTAAGGCACCAAGGATAGTTTTTGTTGGGCAAGAGATGCCCCCCCAAAGGGGACACATAACTGTTGGTCATTTCTGTCCCCCCATGGGGGCAGATTGTCCTAGTTTTTTTAGGTCCATCTGCCGCCAAGGGGGCAGAAACCACTAGATACCAAGGACAATTTCTTTTGGTGGCAGGGTGTTTTGTCAGCCGTCGAAGTATTTTCATTTGTGATTATAACAGTGAATTTTTCCTTTTTGTTCTAGTTCAAAGCGTTTGCTTCCTTTGCTGTGCCTCCTTGCAGTTTGGGCACTGGTTGAACTGCAGTTTGCATAGTTACAAGTTTTAAATTGCAGAGTGAAGCATGCCTCCCTGCACGGCTTTATTTTGCTTCCTGATCTCAGCATCTGATTTGGCAGTCCAGTCCCTGCTGTCATCCTCGTATTCAGGACTTTTGAGGCAATTCTTTTCTTCGTTCCTGTACCAGCTGATACCAGGCATTCCTCCAGCACTTCAGAAAAGACTGCAGCTAAGTGACTAGTATTCTCTAGGGAGTTTGTTCTTGGAGCGCCACACTTTCCTAGAACAGCTGGTGTATTTCAGACTTCGTATTTTGGCAGAGTGCTTATCTTGAAGAGACAACTGCATTCCTGAACATTCTACATTATTATTGTAGTTACTTGCCTAAATGTGCTTCAGGAAATCTGCTTGAGCTCAAGTACTACAAAAAGTGACAGTGCAATTTTAAAAGAGAATTTACGTGACTTTTCTTTCTCTAATAGCAGAACTCTTGGATTTAAATTGTGTCATTCATGCCTGTGTTTCAGGTTTGAGGAATTTACTTTTGAAGGGTTTTTCACACACACAGTGAAACCAAACCAAACTGTGCCACCCTAACTGTTTAAACCCAGAATGGACATTTGTATTTCTTGGATTGTTTTTGTTCCTTTTAGTTTAACCCTATGCATGCAGGAAAGTTATACGTGATATAATTAATGCCCTTGTTTGTCTTTCTTGTGAATGATAAGTGCAATCACAGTTCTAATTGTAGTGTGCAACAGGGAATCTCTGTGAAGCCAGCCCTAGTGTCGCAGTACTTATTGTTATGGAACTCAGTTTGGGTTTTTAGTAATGCAGTGTTAGTAATTGTGCCAACAGTTATTATTATCCAAGAAAAGTGCTGGAGAATCCCGGTGTACTTCTACTGCTCCCGTGCTAATATCAGAAAGAGAGATTCAGTTTCAAGAAGTTGAATGCACTGACTCTACTATCACTCTGTTAACAACGACCTGCCCCCCAAAGATACAGGCTGCCTGGCTGGAACGGCAAGATGTGGCAGTGTTTTGTCTCTTTCTCTTCCACTCCCCCTTTCCTTTTGGGACACCTGCCATTTTTTTTTGTGTCCACCAGGAAGTGCCGAGAGGTGTTCCAGGAGGTCGGGGGCATACCATCGCCCCTGCAGACATCCTGCTTTTTAGGTGAGTGGCCCCATCACGACATAAAGCCAAGCCACAACATACAGGGCTGCCTTGGCGATGGATTCCTCAATGGGTACTTTCAAAGGTTTAGCACAGGCTTTACCAGCTGATCAGGATGCTCCATCTTTATTAGATTTACCTAGGGCTCTAGCGGGATCACAGAAGGAAGTTATTTCCTTAAAGCAAGAAAACCTGGAGTCACACACTGAACTACAGTGGTATAAACCACAAGACACCCCCTGGGGAGGAGTCAAACTAAAACAAAGATCTCCAGTACTACAGGCCCCTCGGTTTGACCCGTCTAATCATGTTCCTAGACCCGATTCAGGCCCAACGACTTCTGCAGGTAATGGTCACAACACCAAACCCTGTGCCCTTAGCTCCTCCCAAAAGTTTTTGGGGAGATAGTGCCAAGTTCAAAACATTTTTTAACCAGTGCAAGCTACAGTTTTTGTGTCGGGCAGCTGCATTCCCCAACGATGCTGCAAAGGTAGCTTTTATTAGCTCTTATTTTGGAGGCAATGCAGCTAATTGGTCTATTCCGCTGGTGGAGCGCAATTACCCTATACTGTATGATTTCAACCGGTTCACGGAAGCCTTGCGGAAACTGTTCGCCAAACACCTCTTTGTGCAAGTCAGTGACAATGAGTTGCTGAATTTGCACCAGGCAAACAAGGATCTACTGTCCTATACCACCTCTTTCAATCGGTTGGTGAGAGAAACTGAGTGGCCGGAGAAGAAGAGGACCTCCCTCTTCTATCGTGGCCTTTGGGATGATCTCAAGGATGTTCCAGCCCAAATTGTGGAACCTCCTATGGAGTGTTCCGAGTTCATTGACCTGGTGGTATGATTGGATCACCGCTTGAGTGAACGTAAGGAAAAAAAATTCTGGGGTGACAAACGCTTAGTGCTGCTCAAAACTGAGAAAAAGGAGTCCACCATTCCCACTCATGATACATGATTGGCAGTGTGCGGGCCCACTATCTAAGGAAGAGAAAGAACGTATGAAAAAATTGAAACTGTGTTTATACTGCAGTAAGGCAGGGCATTTTGCTTGGGAATGTCCTAACAAGCCTACTGCTCCAAAGAAAGCCCTCGCAGCTGTAACAGGGCATGAATTCTCTCTTCCTGACCAGGTGGAAAACTAATTGGCTCGATAACTTCTTTCAATATGGTCTCACATTTTCTGGCTAATACCACCAGTCCAGTACCTCGACATCTAACTCATATTGTGACGTTAGTGTTGTCCCCTCAGGTTCATAAGGTCATTTCCATATTGTTTGACTCTGGGGCTAACGGAAACTTTTTAGACTTGGGTTTGGCTAAAACCCTAAATATTACGATTTTCAGAAAAGACGTCCCTGAACCAGTCAGAGCCGTGGATGGCTCAGAATTGTCCTCCGGGCTTATCATTTATCAAACAACACCCTTGTCCATGCTTTGTGCGAACAACCATACAAAACAAATTCAGTTTGACCTCATAGATACCCCAGTATCTGGAGCCATTTGGGGATACCCTGGCTTCAGTTACACAATCCCAAAATTGACTGGGCAGCAAGGACAGAGACATTAGACTCTAAACATTGCTGGCCCTCCTGTTACCAAGACAAACTATAACTAGTGACACCCTTGCATTGTGGGTCAACACATAGTATGGCTATCAAGCCGGATGACACACTTGCCATTCCTGCACTGTATAAAGACTTCCATGATGTCTTTGGTGAACAGAAGGCCACCTAGCTGCCACCACATAGGTCATACGATACGTATAGACTTGATTCCAGGGGCAAGGCTACCATGTAGTAGGATGTATGCTCTTTCTGAGCCCGAGAATCGATACCTGCGAGACTACCTTGATGATCTATTGGCTAAGGGTTTCATTTGTCATTCAACATCACCAGTATCGTCGTCTTTGTTCTTCGTGCCCAAGAAGAATGTTGAGTTGCGTGCCTGTATAGATTATCGCACAGTGAACAAAGTGACCATAAAAAATCGGTATCCACTTCCGTTGATCCCGGTACTTTTAGATCAAGTATGTCAGTCGACCATTTATACTAAACTCGACCTCTGGGGCGCCTACCACTTGATTGGAGTGATGAAGGGGGAGGAGTGGAAGACGGCATCCTGAACTAAATTCACACTCTTCGAGTACACAGTGATGCCCTTTGGGTTGTGTAACGCTCCTGCAGCGTTTCAAATTTTCATCAATGAAGTGCTGCAGGAGTTTCTGGATATCTATGTAGTAGTATACATAGACAACATTTTGACCTATTCGTCTTCCACTGAGGAACATATAGGGCATGTATGAGCGGTTTTACAATGGCTTTGTGAGCATCATCTCTTCGCCAAGCTGGAAAAATGTGTTTTTCATGCTACAGCTGTAGAATTCCTGGGATATGTGATCACTCCCGATGGAATTTCCATGGATAGGTCCAAGGTACAGGACATCCTGGATTGGGTAGCCCCAAGATCCATCAAGGAAGTGCAACAGTTTTTGGGCTTAGCAAATTTTTATTAGAGATTTATAACCCACTTTTCCACTGTGGTATCTCCCATAACTCGTCTCCTACGAAAGGGGGTTAAGTTCCTCTGGGATGCAGAAGCTGAGAAAGCCTTCCAACATCTTAAAAACACATTCACTGAAGCACCCATTCTTCATCATCCCGAACCGGCTCAGCCATTTTTCATGGAAGCAGACGCTTCCCAAATGGCAGTGGGTGTTGTCTTCTCCCAACAATATTCTGAGTCTGGGCATTTCCATCCAATAGCTTACTTCTCAAAGAAATTGCTACCCACAGAGCAAAATTACGCAGTGGCTGAGCGGGAACATCTGGCCATCAAGCTTGCCTTCCAGGAATGGCGTCACCACCTACTAGGAGCTAGACACACCCTAACTATTCACACAGATCACCGTAATTTACAGTTTTTTCAAGTGACCAAGGCCCTGACACCTCGTCAATTGCACTGGCTTCTATTCTTTAAGGAGTTTGACTTCGTAATCACCTATAGGCCCGGTAATACACAACAAAAGGCAGACACGTTGTCTAGGATGGGTTTCTCCTCTGATGTTGCGCTAGAACAGGTCAGAAGCATTACATCCCCAGAAACAATCGTGGCTGTGTGCACTTCCCAAGAGTTCCTTGAGAAAATACGGGTAGCCCAACACAAGGTTTCCTGTTCAACTGATGTATTTATGTATTTGAAAAAGAGGGTTTACTATACCATGCTGATCAGTTGTACGTCCCTACCAAAGAATTACGGGATACAGTGTTACATTGGGGACATGATTCTGTCCTCGCAGGTCACCCGGGTGAGAAAAAGATGTTAGATCTCTGTCAAAGATGGTTTTGGTGGCCCACACTTGTGAAGGATGTCAGAAGCTACGTCCAGACTTGTTCCACCTGTGTTTGGGCTAAAACCCAACATACTCCAGCCAAAGGATTGTTACTTCCCATGCCAATTCCAGTGGCCCCATGGCATACCATAAGTATGGATTTGATTTCTGATCTCCCAGCTTCCAATGTACACACTGTCATATGGGTGGTTGTAGATTACCTAACTAAAATGGCTCATTTTGTTCCATTAAAATGCCTCCCTATGGCTTCCAAGCTCACTGATTTGTTTGTCCAACATATTGTACGGCTTCATGGGTTGCCCACCACAATTGTTTCCGAACGTGACCCCCAACTTATATCACGGTTTTGGCGTAGCTTCTGTTCCTCTGTCAGTATGGAGGTCCGCTTGTCCTCTGCATATCATCCACAAACAGATGGGCAGACGGAACGTGCCAACCAATCGCTGGAGCAAATCCTGAGATGTTACATTGACACATGGTCTATGGAGTGGGATGAGGCTTTACCTCTTGTTGAATTTGTATATAACAACAGTGTTCACATGGCTACAGGAGTATCCACATTTTACTGTTTGTTTGTCTGCACCCAAGAATGCTACCTATAACTGGGTCCCAAACATCCGCAAGAGTCTCATCAGTACAGAAACACCATAAAGAGTTACAGGATATTCAAAAACAAGTACAACACCATTTAAAACTCTATCGATCTCAAGTAAAAAAAAACAAGCCGACAAAAGAAAGAGACCTGCTCTCTCTTATCAGAAGAAGATCAGGTGTGGCTCTCATCAAAAAATCTCCATCTTGCAGGATCCAGAAAATTAAACTCCAGATTTTTAGGCCACTTTCCTATTGCCAAAATCATCAATACTGTGGTAGTAGAACTGACATTGCCAGATGATTTCAAGGTACATCCCATGTCTCATGTGTCGTTACTCCGTCCCTATTCCCCTGATACCCACGATGTCCCACCACCTCCCCCGGTTAAAGTTCACGGGCAATGGGAATTTGAAGTGGCCAAAATTCTTGACTTCAGGTGCGTCCATGCTGTTCCACACTATTTATTGGCTTGGAAAGGCTATGGGCCTGAGGACAGTTCCTGGGAACCCACGTCCACAATTCATGCTCCACATCTTACTAAAAAATGCCATCTCCTGCACTCTTCCAAGCCCCGCCCTTTGAGAGGGTCCTTGGAGGGGAGGACTGTCAGGAATCCCCATGGTGCCTCCTGCGCTATCTTTCAGCATCCCCAGGGATTAGGGTTAAATCATATCTCTGTTCCTGGTTAGACCTTCATATTTCTAAGTAAACATAATGTGCTGTGTTACACAATTGGTTTTTATCAATGCTTGTTTTACCAATGCTTGTTTGCTAATGTGAGCAGGTGTAGACTTGTGCTTCTAATTATGTGTGGTGTAGACATGTGCTTCTAATTGGGTGTGGTGACTCATCCGCATGTGGAAACTGCTTTCCTGATTAGGTATAAATAGCAGAGTGAAGCATGCCTCCCTGCTTGGCTTTTTTATGCTTCCTGATCTCAGTATCTGATTTGGCAGTCCAGCCCCTGCTGTCATCCTCGTATTCAGGACTTTTGAGGCAATTCTTTTCTTTGTTCCTGTACCAGCTGACACCAGGCAGTCCTCCAGCACTCCGGAAAAGACTGCAGTTAAGTGACTAGTATTCTCCAGGGAGTTTGTTCTTTGAGCGCCATGCTTTCCTAGAACAGCTGGTGTATTTCAGAACTCGTATTTTGGCAGAGTGCTTATCTTGAAGAGACAAATGCATTTCCGAACATTCTACATTACAGTATTATTGTAGTTACTTGCCTAAATGTGCTTCAGGAAATCTGCTTGAGCTCAAGTACTACAAAAAGTGACAGTGCAATTTTAAAAGAGCATTTACGTGACTTTTCTTTCTCTAATAGCATAACTCTTTGATTTAAATTGTGTCATTCATGCCTGCGTTTCAGGTTTGAGGAATTTGCTTTTGAAGTGTTTTTCACACACACATAGGGAAACCAAACCAAACTGTGCCACCCTAACTGTTTAAACCCAGAATGGACATATGTATTTCTTGGATTGTTTTTGTTCCTTTTAGTTTAACCCTATGCATGCAGGAAATGTATTTGTGATATAATTAATGCCCTTGTTTGTCTTTCTTGTGCATGATAAGCGCAACCATAGTTTTAATTGTAGTGGGCAACAGTGAATCTCTGTGAAGCCAGCCCTTGTGTCACAGTACTTATTGTTATGGTACTCAGTTTGGGTTTTTGGTAATGCAGTGTTAGTAATTGTGCCAACAGTTATTATTATCCAAGAAAAGTGCTGGAGCATCCCGGTGTTCTTCTACCACTCCCGTGCCCATATCAGAAAGAGAGATTCAGTTTCAAGGAAGCTGAGTGCACTAACTGTACTATCACTCTGTCAACAACAACCTGCCCCCCGAAGATACAGGGTGCCTGGCTGAACCGGCAAGATGTGGCAGTGTTTTGTCTCTTTCTCTTCCACTCCCCCTTTCCTTTTGGGACACCTTCTGAGGTTTCTGTGTCCACCAGGAAGTGCTGAGAGGTGTTCCAGGAGGTCGAGGGGCATTCCATCACCCCTGCAGACATCCTGCTTTTCAGGTGAGTGGCCCGTCATGACAATAAGATGTATTTGTTGTCTGAAAGTAGCACAGGATATGTTTATAATTTCTGGGTCTACACTGGTAGCAATTCTGGTATTGACACCCATGGTTGTCCGTCCAGTTTTGGAGTTAGTGAGAAAATTGTGTGGGACCTTGGTGGACAACTTTTTAATAAAGGTCACCGTTTGTACCTAGATAACTTCTACACAGGAGTGCAATTGTTCAGGGAATTTTTCAGAGTGGACACTGTTGCCTGTGGCACAATCCGCTCTAACTGGAAAGGCTATCCAAGGGAGCTTGTGTATAAAAAAACTTGAGAGGGGAGAGTGCAGAGCCTTGCAGGATGATGAGCTGCTAGCTGTGAAATTTGCAGACAGAAGGGATGTCTACATGCTAACTACCATCCATGATGAGAGTACTTCCCCTGTGACTGTTTGGCGTTAGGTTGCTGAAGTGCGCAAACCTGCGTGCATTTTGGACTATAATAAGCACATGGGTGGTGTTGATAGAGTAGATCAGAGGTTGGAACCTTACACTGCTGTTCGTAAGACTAATGTTTGGTATACAAAGTTGGCTATACATTTGTTCCATTTAGAAACTTTTAATGCTTTTATTGTGTTCAAGGATTGTTCCCCTGATTCAAGTATGACATTTGTTACATTTCAGGAGTCAGTGATAGAGAGCCTTGTTGTGGTGGAACAGGCAAGAGTTTCTAAAGTAGCAGAGGTGAAGGATGTGGCTAGATAGAAAGATCGCCACTTTCCAGGTCAGATTCCTCCCACTCTCAGAAATTACTTTCCCGCTAAGAAATGTGGAGTCTGTGCCTGAAGAGGTATCTGGAGGGAGACTCGGATGTAGTGCGCCGATTGTTATTCTAAGCCTGGGCTGCGTGTGGCCGGCTGTTTCAAAAGTTACCACACACAAAAGAATTATTGGGAACTACTGTGAGTGTAAACTGCCTGTTCTATATTGTTTTATATTTTCTGTTCAGTTTCAAGGCTGGTATTACTGCCATGTATTTAGTTAGAGATTTTGTGCTTGTAGTTTTGTACTTATAATAAGTTAGTGTTTTCTTTTTTGTTAACAAAAAAAGTGATGTCGGTGTGCGTGGAGTGGCGCTTGGCTGGCGGTGTAAATAGTGACACTGCTAGCCAAATGCCAGTCCACAGACTCTGTCAGCTGGTGTGATTGCTGTGTCAGGCATGTGGACGTATAGAAGTGATGGACCCTTGAATGGCGCTGTCTGTTGATGCAAGTGTTGTAATGTGCTGAACCCGTGGCTCGTGGCGTGAATGGTCTTGTGAATGTCATGTATGAAAGTTGTGTGAATAGACTGTAAAGCGGTTGGTGCCATGTCGTGGCTTTACAGCTAACAAGCTGTGAGTCATTGCTTCCGTTTTTTGGCCTTTCAGTTATTAACAGTGCTTTTCATTTTTATGAAATCTCTTGTTAATAAAATTTGATCTATTGAAGGATCACTCACCCTCGTGCCAAATCCAGCCAGTATGTGTGGTAAAATTAAAAATGTAAAAACCCGCTCCACTATAATCAGGTGTCGAAGCACACCCGTGACATGCTAGGTGTCTTGGGTACGACCCCGATGATGAAGCACACCACCAACTAGAATGCTTCGCGAGGGGTCTTTTTAGCATAACCTAAGGGCGTTTCTTTTCACAATTTGAGTGTTTGAAACATCACAGAAGGATGTGGACACATCAAAATGATATATTACAAAACTATCTGTTTTTGTGGGGGGGGCACCTGCATTTTTGGTCTTGGGTGCGGCAGTCATCTAGGGAAACCTACCAAACCCAGAATTTGTTTTTAAAACTAGACACCCAGTGGAGTCCAGGGAGGTGTGGCTTGCATGGATCACCCCAACATTTTCTTACCCAGACTCCCTGCAAACCTCAACATTTGCTTAAAAAAGAGTATTTTCCTCACTTTTCTTTGTAGGATCACCGTGCCGGTACACATTTCCTGCCACCCAATGTTCCCCTCGGTCTGCTGATAAAAATGATGACAAGTGCATGGGCAGTGCGGGGGCCCCCCTGTGGCCCTCTGCACCTGTTCTCCGCCAGCCATTTTCATGGTGGTTACACCGCCATGAAAAGGCTGGTGGAGAATGAGATAAAAATCAGCAGGGCGGCGCTGCATCCAGCGCTACGCTGGCTGATTGCGATCTCCACCACCGCCAGCTCTTCTGGATCATGGATCTCGGTGGTGATGGTGGTACCCTGGCGGTCTAACCGCCAGGGCCTTAATAAGGCAGTCGGATCACCACAGCAGCAGTGGTCCTGACCACCACCGCAAGGCTGGTGGTCTCAGTACTGCCAGCCTCGTAATGAGGCCCATAGTATTGCATTGTGAGAAAATACTGAATTAACAAAAATTTAAATTAGGGGCCTGACTGCTCTTTCAATTGTATTATTATTTTGGTGTTAAAGATGGGTCTTGTTTAGCTACAATAGGTGAATCTTGTACTGTGAAGTAAAACAGTAAATTTCCAAACTTTCTTATGTTTTCTCTACTTCTTTAAACCAAAATCAACCTATATATACACCCTAAATATAAACAGAGCGATTGAATTAGTATGCTTGTTCAGTTGTTGAGTGAAGATTACATTATTGAAGCCTATACTGTGCTGTTCTGTGTATGAGGGGGAACTTGCACTACACTACTCATGGTGTAGCTATCCTGCGTATGCCTGAGGTTTTCATTGTTACTCCTTGCACTGACCTTTCCTTTTCAATGTACAATGGAAACTTGCATTGCTAGTTCCTATGTCAGCTAGACCTGTGCTTACTCATGGTGTACAAGGTTGTGAATGACTGAACTTACACCATTTGCTGTATCTGTGCTATGAGTTAGGGAACTCTCATTGTTATTGCCTATGGTGTTCACGTTCTTTGATGGAGAAACTTATAGAGCTGCTGTTTCACTTGATTCAGACTGTGAGGAAATATTTAGTGCTGCTTTTAGCTCTGTGTGAGGGAAGCTTTGATTGCTTTTGTCTTGTGGCCTTGTTCTATGTGCTTTCGTTACTGCTTCCGCTGTTATTGTAGTCTGTGTGCAAAGGAACCTGCACTACTACAGGGTATGTGGGAGAGAAAGAAGCTCTGCTCCTGTTTTGTATATGACAAAAGTGTCCCGTGCTGCATCATGTCTTTGTGTTGCGAAGTCTGCATTTTTGACCATTGAAACGTATACGTGCCTGCTTCAACCTGGAGAAAATAAGTAGTGCATGGCTGACATTTTGAACACCATGTTTACTCAGAGGACACATTCATGGCCAGAAATGGTAGCTGGGAGACACATTCATTGTTATGCACTTAATACTACCCATTCCCCAAAACGTATTAGAGGACTGTCCACTCTGAAATTGATGCAGAAATGCCAGTACTGTGGGTTTGCAGTATTTCTCAAAAAAACTTAATTCCTCTAGGGGTTGACTATATTTCTCGAAGCTGGATCTTTGGCAAAGCTAGTCTGTCTTCCCTTGTGGCTGTTTTAACAAATATTTTCATAGAGATAATTAATTTCCCTTTGCCCAGATCAACTTTTGTAATCACTAGAGTTTTTAGCCCACCTCCATAAATCTCCTGAACCGTATCTGCCTCAGAGAAGCAAATCTTATTTCACACCTAAAACCTTGGTGCAATGTCCCTTTTGCAGCAAACAGTAATGCATACTTTAATGGGCATGTCCTTATCTTGCAGTGCTGCAAGAAACTAATGCCAAACGTATGGCCTCTACTGAAAGCGAGAGGCACATTACCAACTTTTCCTTAGAAACTTCTTCTATAACTGTGCTGAAAAAGGAGTGCAATCCAAAGCATAAGAGAGTACCTCCAGGATCTTAAATTTTGAAATGCTTTTGAGGGCTTCTATTCTAGATTCCCCATGCTAGTGAGAAATTTCAGGAGAGGTTTCCCAATGGAGTTTGTTTTGGCTGATTGGATTTGAACATCAACTTTTAATGATAAAGATTTCAAACATAGTCCCCAAAAATGGTATTACTTTATCTTAGAGGATCACCACTCAAGTCACTAAATTAGCCTGAGGTCAATCTCCTGGTAGCAGTGGCACAAAGCAAGCAGGCTTAACCAAGAGGCAAATATTTATGTAGTACTAAAACCGTAAAAGAGTAAAATCACAACAAAATAAAAATCCCAAACTGATTTAGAGAAATACTAAAGTTTAAGAAATAAAATGACACCAAAATGACAGAACTCCAAAAAGGGGAACCAGGGATATGAACTTTTAAAGATTGAATTAAAAAAATTGCTAAGATTAATTTAAAAATAGAACCAAAAAGTGTTAAGAACCAACCGCGGTTTACTTGTCACGGTACACCAAGACCTAGGCGCTATTTGAGGCCAACTGCGATGGAGTACTGGCTAGACATACAGCAACCAGGTTCATCCTGGTTGGAAGTTTTACTTTGGGACTTAGGGCCTCCTTGGATCACTGACATGATTTCGGAATCAATATTGTGTAACAAAAATATAGTGTAAAAAATATCGGTTACAAAAATATTATTTCCCTATCCTTATAAAAACCATTACGAAGAGGTGAAAGTTTGTTTGCCTCTCAAATATGTACAGTTTTCTCAAAATCCATTGGAAGAAAAGGCAGGATTTTTTTAGCAACTTTAACTGGAAGAAGCAGCTTGCGATAAGATTATTAGTTTGGTCCACAAAGGAGAGTTTGGAATCAAATATTACTCCAAGATTTCTCACTTTTTTTGACTGGTGTGGCAAAGGCTACAAGATGCTGTGGCCACCATGAGGCATTCCAAATAGATTTGTCCTTTCCAGAGGGCAGCACCTCCGTCTTATTGGAGTTTAATTTAAGACAGTAATTCCCCATCCAGGTAACCACTGCTTGTATACAGTTATGAAACCTGCTAGCTGCTTTCTCACTATTACCGCTAACGGATACCACAATTTGCATGTCATCAGCGTGCGAAATTGCAGCAAAGCCAAATGATCTTATGATCTTCATAAGGGGGGCAACATAGATTTTAAACAATGTAGGACTGAGCAAGTACCCTTGTGGGACCCCACATGGTAAGAAGACGGGGTTAGATGTGAACTCTCCCCTAGAGCTACCAATTGCTTTCTACCTACTAGGGAGGAACATAGAAGGTCATGGGCAGAACCACCAATTCCTATTTCAGCCAGTCGTTCCTTCCAAACTCAATGACTGGCAGTGTCAAAGGCTGCAGATAAGTCCAATAGGATCACTGCAGCCTTGCCACCCCTATCCATGATGTGTATTATTTCTTCCACTGTGACTAACAGGACCATTTTGTTGCTATGGGTTTTCCTAAAACCAAATTAGGCACTGTAGGAAAATACCCTCTTTTTGACATTTTACTCCCAATTTCTGCCTGATGTCAGTGTGTTTGACTGTGTCACTGGGATCCTGCTAACCAGGACCCCAGTGCTTATCCTCTCTCTCCTCTCAATTTTGTCACTGCATACTGGTAACCCAGTATTTCATCCCATATTGGCATACTGGGCACCCCTTATAAGTCCCTAGTATATGGTATTTAGGGACCCAGGGCATTGGGGTTCCAGGGGATCCCTATGGGCTGCAGCATTACTTTTGCCACCCATAGGGAGCCCATGCAAAGGCTTCTGCAGAACTGACATTGCAGCATGCGTGAAATGGTGTATGCACCCTGTCACTGTCATTTTCACTGCACCAGGTCACTTATAAGTCACCTATATGCCAAGCCTTCCAACCCTGAAGGCTGGGTGCAAAGTGAGTGTAGGGACACCATTTCATGTGTGCACTGGACATACGTCAATACCTTTGTCGAGCTGCACAGTAGTAACTCGAAATTGCTCCTGGAGAGATCATCGTGCTGGTCATATGTCCTGGATCCTGCTGATACTGTTAGCAAGTTGTTCCCTACCAGTTTGGTATCCTTGTGGGTTTCCCCTGTGGATTACGTTTTTTAAACCATGTGAACTTGTAGAGTGAGAAAGCATAGCTTCATTTAGCTATATCCATGTGTTAGTCCTTCATTTTGGACTACAAATTTGAAGTTGGAGAGTGTTTAATCCAGCCTGTAAGGGATATCTAAGTTCTTTCATATCTAAGGCAGGTTACAAGATGTACGTATGCCAATTATTCTGAATCATAAAGTCCTGATGAAGGTGTATTTATATTTTTCTTCACTCACCGAAACGCGCGTCGGCTTGTAAATTGGCATGTCTTGAACATTGGCATGAAGTGTTTGAAATTGGCAAATTTGAAGCCCTGACCAGGATTGGCTACCATCAGGCCTGTAACACGAGAATTTGAAACAGGAAATTATAACCTAGAATTGTCTGTTATGTGGAATTTTATACAATCCAAACTACAACACATAATTGTAGCATCAAAGCAGTAACTTTATTGTGCTGTTTAAATATCCTCTCATGTATGAGGCGGTTGTAATTTTGTATGTATACTATTTTGTGATTTTGTTGGTTCTGTGTTATTTGTTTATTTTTGCGTATTTACTGTTATGTTATTTATGTTTTCATATATGTATGTTTCATTTAGGGTAGGGGGTTGTATTATATATTTTTTTGGTTGATTCTATGTTGATTATATTATGTGCGAACTGAATGTTTAATTAGCTATAATAAATATCTAAATTGAAATATATTGTATGTTGTATATTTGAATTTAAGATTTCCATTCCTATGTTTGCTATGTTAATGGAGAGTAAACTACGTTATACTCATAGTAACTCCAAATAAGGCCATGTAAGGTGTCTAACATCTTGGAACTGTACCCCAATACTGATTCTAGTATTGGTTGGACAATTCCATGCACTCTGGGGGCTCCACAGTGGACCCACAGTACTGTCATTCTAGCCTTCCGAGGTTTTCCAGGCAGCCTCAGCTGCTGCCACCTCACCGACAGGTTTCTGCCCTCCTGTTGCTCAAGCAGCTTTAGCCCAGGAAGGCAGAACAAAGCATTTCCTTTGAGATAGGGGTGTTACACCCTCTCCCTTTGGAAATAGGTGTTACAGGCATGAGAGGGGTAGCCTCCCAGAGCCTCTGGAAATGCTTTGAAGGAACAGATGATGCCCTCCTTGCATAATCCAGTCTACAGCGGTTCAGGGACCCCCAGTCCCTGCTCTGGCATGAAACTGGACAATGGAAAGGGGAGAGACCACTCCCCTGTCCATCACCACCTAACGGGTATATTTTGTCTGTATACAAATTTGTTTTTCAATTTGTAATTGTAGGAAAGTGCCCTCTTTCTTGGCATGGTTACCCCCATTTTCTGCCTGTTGTCAGTGTGTTTGACTGTGTTCACTGGGATCCTGCTAACCAGGACCCCAGAGATAATGCTCTCTCCTCTAAATTTGGTTGCTAGTAACCTTTTCTCCCCACAATTGTCATACTGGTTCTCCCAAAAAAGTCCCTAGTATATGTTACTTAGGTACCCAGGGCATGTGGGTTCCAGGGGCTCCCAATGGGCAGCAGCAGTTATTCTGCCACCCATAGGGAGCCCATGCAAAGGCTCCTGCAGGCCTGCCATTGTAGTCTGTGTGAACTGGGTGCGTGCACCCAGTTTCACTACAGGTCACTGCACCACGCCACTGGAAGTCACCCCTGTGGTAGGCCCAATCAGCCCAGAGGGCAGGGTGCAGATACTTGTGTGTGAGGGCACGCCTGCACTAGAAGAAGTGCCTTCATGAACTCCAGCACCATTTTCCTGGACTTTGTGAGTGTGGGGACCCCATTTAATATGTGTACTGGACATAGGTTACTACCTATGTCCAGCTACATAATGGTAACTCTGAACCTGGACATGTTTGGGATCAAACATGTCGGAATCATATATCAATACTGTTGCAAGTATTGGAAGTATGATTCCATGACTTACGGGGGCTCCTTAGAGGACTCCCAGCATTGCTACCGCCAGTCTTACAGGGCTTTTGGGGCAGCTCAGCTGCTGCCACCCCTCAGACAGGTTTCTTCCCTCTAGCTGCTTGATCTGAACAAGCCCAGGAAGACAGAACAAAGGATTTCCTTTGGGAGAGGGAGGTAATGCCCTCTCCCTTTACAAATAGGTGTGACTGGCTTGGGAGGGGTAGCCACTGGTTTGCTTTGAAGGGCACATTTGGTGCCCTCTATGCATAAACCACTCCTCACCGGTTCAGGGAACCCAAGTCCCTGCTCTGGGGTGAAACTGGACAATGGAAAGGGGATTGACCACTCCCCTGTCCATCACCACCACAGGGGTGGTGCCCAGAGCTCCTCCAGAGGGTCCCTGGGTTCTGCCATCTTGATTCCAAGGTTGGCAGGGAACTCTGGGAGAATCTGAGTGGCCAGGCCAGGCTGGTGACGTCAGAGGCACCCTCTGATAGGTAGTTACCTGGTTAGGTGACCAAGCCTCATCTTTGGGCTATATAGGGTCTTCCTCTGGTGTGGGTCCTGAGATTCGGCTTGCAAGACTCCAGCAGTACAGCAGTACACCTCTGCAACCTCTGCTTTGACTTCTGGCCCCAGGAACTGCAACTGAACCCTCCAGGAAACTACAAGCTGCAGATCCACGAGAAAGACTCTTCTTCAACATTGTAACTGGAATTCCTGCCAGCTCTGCAACATTTCCCCGGCCCCATCCTCAGAAGACTGCAACTCTTCAGCCTGCACAAGAAAAAGAAGGAATCTCCCTTGGGGTGAAGGCATCACTCCCCTGTAACCACAGGTACGTGGCTGCAACGACAACCAACTGTGTGGATCTTCCCTTATCCTGAGTAGTCTGGGTCCTGCATCATGGGTGGTGGTCCGGAGAGTCTCCCTTGGTCCTCTCGACCAGCTGTCACACTTTGCTGGCGTTAAGTCCTTTCCACTCCACTCAAGACAGCACCCCCATGCACTGCATCCTTTGTAGCTGCCAAGGCTTCATGCTTCACCTCCAAGTGGAACTTTAGGCAACTTGTAGCTCCAGCCCCCAGTAGTCTCTCCTGCAACTACTGGGCCTCTGTGTGGTCCTCCTATGACATGAGAGCAACTCTGTGGTGCTGCATGGGCTGCTTCAGCGACTTCCATGTCCCTGTTCTGCGGGACACCTGTGGGTGCTGTCTCTGCTCCTGTGGGCCTTCTGCGACGCAGAGGGTCCCCTGTGACTCCCCCTCCTGGGTAGAGTCCCCCTGGACCTTGATGGTCCCCGGCAGCACCTCTTTTCCTCCAACCACAAATTTGCCTTTGCCAATGCTTGTTGGTGGAAATCCTTCACGGACACCCATCTGCAATCCAGCTTACAGTGTGGGACACCTTTTGCATGCATGAGGAACTCTTCTCCAGCTTCTGTGCTGCAGTGCTGACCTGTCTTTCTTCTTCGTCGACCAACTCCAAAAGGTAGCTCTCGGTGGGTAGTATTTCCTACTCCCCCTTGACTCCACAGACACTTCTGGACTTGGTCCCCTTTCTCCACAGGTCTCCATCTTCAGTATTCCACTGTTGATTTCTTGCAGGCTGTTCTGGGTGTCTTCTTGTTATCCTTTGCGGTGGTTTTGGGGAATTCCAGTGTTTTACTCCTGCATTCCTAGTCGCTGGGGGGGTACTGCATTAATTACCTGTGTGGTTTCCTAGTACTCCCAGCTCCCCTCTAGACAATTTAGTTACCTAGATGGGGGCCCTGTGTTCGCATTCCACTTTCTTAGTATATGGTTTGGGCTCCCCCTAGGGCTACTATTGCTTACTGCTATTTTACACGGTATTCCAACCTTTTTATGCCTCTGGGTCTATGTATGTATATATGTATTGCCTAATCAGTATTCTAGTATTTTTGTTCCTATAATGAAGTACCTTTATTTTTGCAACACTGCGAGGTTCTGTCACGTTTGATAGTGCTGTGTGACTATAGTGATATTGTCTTGGCTGCTCATCCACAGCTTTACCTCTAGAGAGCCCTGGCTTCCTAGACACTGCCTACACTTCACTGATAGGGGATACCTAGACCTTGTGTAAGGTGATAACACCATAGGTGCTCAGTACCCACTAGGTCAGCTTCCTACAATTGTTACTTGGTAATGTGTAAAGAGCAGTTAGGTATACAGTGCAATGGTTTGGAAAAGCACAAGCAAAGTCACACAACCTAATGAACTATCAAAGTGATGTATGTGTACAAATCTGTCCTATCCCTTATCTTTATCAATCACAGATTAGCTGAGTTTCTGTTTGACTCATCCTCATTTTGATATCTCAGACAGTGTCACAGGCAGACATGAGAAGTGGACATGGCTGAAACCAGGTGCTGTTTATCATGAGTTTGTGGAGTGTGACTTATATGGCCAAACTGCCAGGACGGTTGGATGGCAGTGTGCTTTTCCATCAAGACGCCCTGCATGGTACTGGAGGTGGACAAATGGTGCCATGTGTGTGTCCACTTGTGTCTGACACATGTCATGATGTGGAACCCATGGCCTCTTCCATCACATTGGTTTCTGTTGTATGTGACCTACCTTGTACATAGCTGTAAGTGTGTTACTACTTTGCAGACCAATGTGCATGTCTCAGAGGACTGCTGTAGGAGAGTGGCAAGCCTACGGTTACCTGACCATGGTAAGTGAAAGGTGCCGGGACTGGGGACATCAGTACAGATCTCTGTATCATGGGGTGTGGTTGTTAGGAAACAAAGGTATGTGTATGTGATAAGGCTTTACCTGATGATACATAGAACCTATCTATTTTCCTCCTGGGTTAGAATAAGACTAACATATCCCTAACTTCAATAGCCTGTGGGTTAGTAGGGTATGACACCTGAGCTGACATTCTGAAGTCACCAGCAGTGCTTCTCTATCTGCTGATTGAAAATCTACAAATAAATGTGGAGATGTACATTAAAACTGATTTTTCTCATGTCTATGTTACTCTTCCAATGTCAAATGTATCCTGGTTATACAGTGCATGTGGGATAACCCTAACAAAGGTTGTACATTAGAGTTGATCATTTTGGTACAGTTGTACATGGTTGATACATCACACTTACACAGGACCAATGTCTAAGTGGTATTTATTGGAGATTGTACAGATATATGAGTGATTGAAAAACAAAAGAACACAATGAAAACAATGAAGGGGTCAGTCATGGTGGATGGAGTCATCTGGGTACCTGCTACACCTTTTGGAGACACAAGTCCAGTGTCCATGAACTATTGGAAAATGGAGTTAGGTTTCAGAACAATCAACAGGGCGTATCTGTTGCACACAAGGGGAACCAATCAGGCGAGGTTCACTTCCTGGCAGTGGATTTGGTCTTGGCATCTGCTCCTCCTGGATGTCTGGCTGGACATCCACGTTTGTGGGGGGTTCTTCAGCTTCAGAGGGTGGGGTGTTTGAGGCATGTCCTTCCCCTGGCAGGGCCTCCATTCTACTAGCAGCTGCAGATGTTGAAGGGCATGATGAATCATTGCTAGTGGAAGATGCCTGATGTAGGGTTCCAGACCTACTCAGGGTAGTGTTGATGTCCCTCAGCACCCCAGCAATGGAAATCAGGATGTCATTTTGGGCCTGCCACTGCTGCATGGCTTCCTGGTGGTTGTCCCTCTTCAGCTGTTGGATTCCCCTATCATGGTAAGTACCTAGCCTGTCATGTTTTGGGAAGTTTGGTAGGCTCCCAAAACTTGGGAGAAGGTGTCCTGGTCAGTACTGTCCCTTTGAGCCCCTATCATCTGGCCCACACCATCCCTCCCATGCACCCTACCATCACATCCCTGTGCCTCTGGCACAGTGTGCCCACTCCCACTGATAGTAGGACCATCATTGTCCAGGGTGACAAGAGGTGGCTCAGGTACCTATCCTGGGGGGCACACAATGCTAGAGACTGTCCATGGGACACAGATTTGGGGACGATTGGTTACCGGTGATGTTGATGCAACAGGGCTGGCAGGAGTCAATGTGGGCAGCGTGAGGCTGACAGTTGTAGACTAACCAGGTGACCCTGATGGGCCAGCTTTGTCATCAGTGTCCAAACATCCAGGAGTGTTGTCCTCACTTGGGCCTTCATCGAGAGGGTTGTGGCAGTCTCTGGTGTCTTCTCCAAGGTGAAATTGGCAAGGCTACCTGTGGGAAAAGTGGAACACACAGTTTATGTGAGTGATGCAACAAGTGATGTTTAGGTTTGAGTACTAGTGATGCTGTGTGAGATGCACACACTGCCTTTACATGCTCTCCTGTAATGACAATGACAGCTGCTACCAGTTCTTAGTTAGAACAAAGTGAGGCTCAGACTTTTCAGTTCCATACAGCATGCTCAATGCTGTTTGACTATATTGGTAGTTTGATAACTGCTGATACCCTCTTATGTTGTCTGACTAATTACATGAGTGATTACATTTGTTGCCTAGTAATGTGTATGCCATCATGTATCCAAATGAAAACTGAACAATGCACAGTGGTGTCAGAGTTGTCACACAGTATAGGAGTTAGCAGTTGACATTGGCTTCTATCTGGAGGTACTGCAAGTGCATCCAGTTTGGCATCTAGTTCGCCACCCCAGGTGAGTCAATGTCATTCTTAGGAAACTATCTCTAAGGGCAGTTTGATAGGGCACTCAGCTGTAGCTATGTTCTGCTATTAATGGTAGTAGAATTGAGCCACTGCATTACTGTCTTTGCCATCAACTGTTTCATAGTGGAACATTCATGATGGGTTACATTACTTGTTAGTTTCACATGCAGACATCTCAAATTTAGTTCACTGTACTGTTTTTCTTTATGGTGGAATAGTGCCTTCTGGGAATTGGAGTGTTGTCAGTTCCCACTACATTGCATGCCATTTCTAAGGACTGTGGACCCAGGTGAGTTTAGTAGACATGTGTCATGAAAAGAGAGTGGTATTTGTACATTTGGCACAGAGGGGTAGTGGGTGGTTTGGCAATTGAGGTAGGGAAAGGTGGTGAGGGAGCATGCAAGACAAAACTTTTTGATGACATGAATGTTGTGGGGCCTTACCAGACTCCACTCCACTTCCCTAGGTATTCCTCAGGATGCAGGATGTTCAGGACCTTCTCCTCCCATGATATGAACTGTAGGGGAGGAGGCGGGGGCTCGCTGCCAGTCTTGAGTACTGTCAGCTGATACCTGGATGCCATGGAAGATACCTTCCCACTAAGGTCCTTCCACCTCTTCCTGATGTCCTCTCTTGTGCATGGATAGCTGCCTATAGAATTCACCCTGTTGAATATTCTTTACCACAACTCCATTTTCCTGGTTATTGATGTTTGCTGGACCTGTGCTCCAAAAAGGTGTGGCTCTACCCTGACTATTTCGTCCACCATGACCCTCAACTCATCGTCAGTGAAACTTGGGTGTTTTTGTGGGGACATGGTAGTGGTGGTAAAGACGGTGAGGTAGTGTAGAAAAAAAGAGATGAAATGAAATGTTAGTGATGAGGTGTAGGTGCTGTGATGTGAGTGGGTGGGTGGGTGACGGTTGTTTTCCATTGGGTGTGTGATAGTAAATCTTGTGTTGTGTATGTTGTGTAGGTGTGGGATGTGTGTGTGGTGAGATGTGCATGGATGCCTTATCTTGCTTTTTGTTGCTCTGCAAAATGTTGCTTCTCCGTAGATGTGTGTTGTGTTTTAGTTGCAAAGGATTGTGGGTTGTGTATGGTTGTGTTTTATAGTGCAGTGTGTCAGAGTGTTAGGATTGTGGGTTGTGTATGGTTGTGTTTTATAGTGCAGTGTGTCAGAGTGTGTAGGAGGCTGGACTGGCTTGTAGTGAGTACCAAGGGGTACTTACACCTTGCACCAGGCCCAGTTATCCCTTATTAGTGTATAGGGTGTCTAGCAGCATAGGCTGATAGATAATGGTAGCTTAGCAGAGCAGCTTAGGCTGAACTAGGAGACGAGTGAAGCTCCTACAGTACCACTAGTGTCATATGCACAATATCATAAGAAAACACAATACACAGATATACTAAAAATAAAGGTACTTTATTTTTATGACAATATGCCAAAAGTATCTCAGTGAGTACCCTCAGTATGAGGATAGCAAATATACACAAGATATATGTACACAATACCAAAATATGCCGTAATAGTATTAGAAAACAGTGCAAACAATGTATAGTTACAATAGGATGCAATGGAGACACATAGTGATAGGGGCAACACAAACCATATACTCCAAAAGTGGAATGCGAACCACGAATGGACCCCAAACCTATGTGACCTTGTAGAGGGTCGCTGGGACTATTAGAAAATAGTAAGGGTTAGAAAAATAGCCCACCCCAAGACCCTGAAAAGTGAGTGCAAAGTGCACTAAAGTTCCCCAAAGGAAATAGAAGACGTGATAGGGGAATTCTGCAGGAAAGACACAAACCAACAATGCAACAACGATGGATTTCCAGTCGTGGGTACCTGTGGAACAAGGGGACCAAGTCCAAAAGTCACAAGCAAGTCGGAGATGGGCAGATGCCCAGGAAATGCCAGCTGTGGGTGCAAAGAAGCTGCTACTGGGCAGTAGAAGCTTAAGTTTCTGCAGGAACGACAAGGGCTAGAGACTTCCCCTTTGGAGGACGGATCCCTCACGCCGTGGAGAGTTGTGCAGAAGTGTCTTCCCGCCAAAAGACTGCCAACAAGCCTTGCTAGCTGCAAATCGTGCAGTTAGTGTTTTTGGATGCTGCTGTGGCCCAGGAGGGACCAGGATGTCGCCAATTGCGTCAGGGGACAGAAGGGGCGTCGAGCAAGACAAGGAGCCCTCTCAGCAGCAGGCAGCACCCGCAGAAGTGCCAGAAACAGGCACTACAAGGATGCGTGAAACAGTGCTCACCCGAAGTCGCACAAAGGAGTCCCACGTCGCCGGAGGACAACTTAGGAGGTCGTGCAATGCAGGTTAGAGTGCCGTGGACCCAGGCTGGACTGTGCACAAAGGATTTCCGACGGAAGTGCACGGAGGCCGGAGTAGCTGCAAAAGTCGCATTTCCCAGCAATGCAGTCTGGCGTGGGGAGGCAAGGGCTTACCTCCACCAAACTTGGACTGAAGAGTCACTGGACTATGGGAGTCACTTGGACAGAGTTGCTGAATTCAAGGAACCTCGCTCGTCGTGCTGAGAGGAGACCCAAGGTACCGGTGATGCAGTTCTTTGGTGCCTGCGGTTGCAGGGGGACGATTCCGTCGACCCACGGGAGGTTTCTTCAGAGCTTCTAGTGCAGAGAGGAGGCAGACTACCCCCACAGCATGCACCACCAGGAAAACAGTCGAGAAGGCGGCAGGATCAGCGTTACAGAGTTGCAGTAGTCGTCTTTGCTACTTTGTTGCAGTTTTGCAGGCTTCCAGCGCGGTCAGCAGTCGATTCCTTGGCAGAAGGTGAAGAGAGAGATGCAGAGGAACTCGGATGAGCTCTTGCATTCGTTATCTAAGGAATCCCAAGAGACAGAGACCCTAAATAGCCAGAAAAGAGGGTTTGGCTACCCAGGGGAGAGGATAGGCTAGCAACACCTGAAGGAGCCTATCAGAAGGAGTCTCTGATGTCACCTGATGGCACTGGCCACTCAGAGCAGTCCAGTGTGCCAGCAGCACCTCTGTTTCCAAGATGGCAGAGGTCTGGAGCACATTGGAGGAGCTCTGGACACCTCCCAGGGGAGGTGCAGGTCAGGGGAGTGGTCACTCCCCTTTCCTTTGTCCAGTTTCGCGCCAGAGCAGGGCTAAGGGGTCCCTGAACCGGTGTAGACTGGCTTATGCAGAAATGGGCACCATGTGTGCCCATGAAAGCATTTCCCGAGGCTGGGGGAGGCTACTCCTCCCCTGCCTTCACACCATTTTCCAAAGGGAGAGGGTGTAACACCCTCTCTCAGAGGAAGTCCTTTGTTCTGCCATCCTGGGCCAAGCCTGGCTGGACCCCAGGAGGGCAGAAGCCTGTCTGAGGGGTTGGCAGCAGCAGCAGCTGCAGTGAAACCCCGGGAAAGGCAGTTTGGCAGTACCAGGGTCTGTGCTACAGACCACTGGGATCATGGGAATGTGCCAACTATGCCAGGATGGTATAGAGGGGGCAATTCCATGATCATAGACATGTTAAATGGCCATATTCGGAGTTACCATTGTGAAGCTACATATAGGTAGTGACCTATATGTAGTGCACGCGTGTAATGGTGTCCCCGCACTCACAAAGTCCGGGGAATTGGCCCTGAACAATGTGGGGGCACCTTGGCTAGTGCCAGGGTGCCCTCACACTAAGTAACTTAGCACCCAACCTTTACCAGGTAAAGGTTAGACATATAGGTGACTTATAAGTTACTTAAGTGCAGTGTAAAATGGCTGTGAAATAACGTGGACGTTATTTCACTCAGGCTGCAGTGGCAGGCCTGTGTAAGAATTGTCAGAGCTCCGTATGGGTGGCAAAAGAAATGCTGCAGCCCATAGGGATCTCCTGGAACCCCAATACCCTGGGTACCTCAGTAACATATACTAGGGAATTATAAGGGTGTTCCAGTAAGCCAATGTAAATTGGTGACATTGGTCACTAGCCTGTTAGTGACAATTTGTACAGAGAGAGCATAACCACTGGGGTTTTGGTTAGCAGAGCCTCAGTGAGACAGTTAGGCACCACACAGGGAACACATACATATAGGCCACAAACTTATGAGCACTGGGGTCCTGACTAGCAGGGTCCCAGTGACACATAACAAACATACTGAAAACATAGGGTTTTCACTATGAGCACTGGGCCCTGGCTAGCAGGATCCCAGTGAGACAGTGAAAACACCCTGACATACACTCACAAACAGGCCAAAAGTGGGGGTAACAAGGCTAGAAAGAGGCTACTTTCTCACAGAGTGTTAGTTGTGTGAATGTGTGTCAGGTGTGGGGTATTCAAACTATCCAATGTGGAGTAGTGTTCTGACTGATGTGAGTTCAGACCGCCGTGGTTCACACTGCCATTGGTTTTCCGGCATGGAAGAACCGCTGACGTGATTTGTGGATCGGAACCTCATGGGAAGATTTTTGTATGGGATGGCGGTGCTGGTGGTGGGACCGTTTCTTTTCCGTCCTCCAGTGTCCTGGCAGTTTTGGAATTTTGCCATTTTTTTGGCAGACTTCACATTGTGCTTCTTAATACAGAGGTCGGATGACCACCAACATGGCGGTGTTTTTGCGACCGCCGCATCGGTAGTCTTAGCGTCAGACCACCAAAGTCATAATGAGGCCCATAGTGTTACAGGCGTACTGACAGTTATTACACCCAGGGCTGTGTTCCTTCAAACTTAAGTCTATTTTAGGACTGGATGAAAACGGTTTACCTTTGTTTCCAATTTGTAGGAGTTCTGTCTTAGTATATTTAAAAATTTGGGCTGAGTTTTTGGCACCGGTCGCAGTCCAGTCATGTATGGGCGCAGACAGGCGTACCAGCAGCACGCCTGTTCATGAACGCGCTCTGCATCCTGGTATGAAGGCCGGCACGGGGATGTGAGGGGCAGCGGGCATGAGTCAGTGCTTTAATATTAAAACGTTTGGACAAAAGAACCAAACTGGGATCCAGCAACCCCACATACAAAAGTTCAGGCTTCCTGAACCAGGTAGCTTCTGGTACATTTGGACAAAATTAAAACAAGCGTGTGAAATTTAAAAAACATTAACTTAAAAGAATCAGGTCTTCCCTGAACGGTGAGTATATTTCAGGAGCCAGGCACCTCCTATAACATAACACAAGCGTACTCATAAAAGGAAAACAAAAGGAGTTTTTCACCAAGGAAACGCTGCGCGGATGTGCTCTGCATCCGGTTATGAAGGCCGGTATGGGGACAAGGTTAAAGTTAATAATGCTCCAGCTTAACTTCAGAGATAATGAATAGCACTCTGTAACAAACTTCAACCTTATGGGTGTTTTCTTAGTGATGGTTTTTAAATAATGTCATGAACATTAATGATGTACATAATTCTGGTTTGTGTTTTCTTTGAAATCAAAAAGGTTGCAGTTGTATTTGGGTCCAAACAATATGAACTATAAAGAAAACGGTTCTAATGTTAATATGTAAATATTGCATTTTTTTGTTCTAAAATATTGAAAACTGCATATCTCTTTTTGTGCGTGACTTCTTGTCAACCCACACTATGTAGTGTTGATATTATGAATTTAATGTTTTTAAATCAGGTAGTGGACACAATGGCCCTAATTCTAACCTTGGCGGACGGCGGAGGCCGTCCGCCAAGGTACCGCCGTCAGAACACCGCACCGCGGTCGAAAGACCGCTGCGGTGATTCTGACATTTGCCCTGGGCTGGCGGGTGGCCGCCAAAAGGCTGCCCGCCAGCCCAGGGCAAATCAACCTTCCCACTAGGATGCCGGCTCAGAATTGAGCCGGCGGAGTGGGAAGGTGCGACGGGTGCAGTTGCACCCGTCGCGTATTTCAGTGTCTGCTAGGCAGACACTGAAATACTTTGTGGGGCCCTCTTACGGGGGCCCCTGCCGTGCCCATGCCATTGGCATGGGCACGGCAGGGGCCCCCAGGGGCCCCGCGGCACCCCCTACCGCCATCCTGTTCCTGGCGGGCGAACCGCCAGGAACAGGATGGCGGTAGGGGGTGTCAGAATCCCCCATGGCGGCGCAGCAAGCTGCGCCACCATGGGGGATTCTAAGGGCAGCGGTAAACCGGCGGGAGACCGCCGGTTTACCCTTTCTGGCCGCGGCTGAACCGCCGCGGTCAGAATGCCCTGCGGGGCACCGCCGGCCTGTCGGCGGTGCTCCCGCCGACCCTGGCCCCGGCGGTCTTGTACCGCCGGGGTCAGAATCACCCCCAATATGTTTTTTAATAAGTTATTATGGTATATTTGAATGTTGCAGCCCTGATTAAGCCATTTGACAGCGAAGTGCATTGGTAGCTGAGTTTCTTGGGATCAAGTTGAACAAAGAGAACTTTTTTTGTCATTATGATGTCTGAAGACATTTCCTAATTAGACTACCTCATTAAGAGAGTTTGTTTGTGATTTAAATGTATCATAATGATTGTCTCTCTGTTTTTGTAAATTCGGTATAGATTGGGTTGTGGAACAGCCAACCCTTAGAAGTGGGCAATTCTTTAGACAGTGCGGGGGAGATTCTTTTGGTAATGTGGTACCTCGTTCCCTCAGTTAGCTTTAAATAAAAAGCTAATTATGCATACAAATAAACTAAAAAGGGAAAAATAAAAAGAGGCATTTACAAAAAATAATATAAATGTTGAAAAACAAATAGAAATTTTACCAAATACTACAAACTTAAAATTATAAACAAATATTAATAATAAAAATGTTTAACCAATATTAGGAAATATATTTGAGTCTGGGAATAACATATATACTATTCCCACTCAAGTTTATGGAACAGTAGAGAAAGTGTAGGACGTCGGAGGAGGTAAATATATTATTACCACTCCAGTCTGTGTAACATTAGGGAAAGCATTTGACTTTGGAGAGGTTACATTTACTACTCCACTCCAGTCTGTACAACAGAGGTGGAAAGCGTTGGACTTCGTAGGGGTGAGATTTACTGTTCCCAGTCCAGTCTGTGCAATAGTAGGGAAAGTCTTGGCCTTCGGAGGAGTTAAATTTACTATCCCCACTCCAGTCTCTGCAGGAGTAGGGAAAACGATGGGCTTTGGAGAGTTTAAATTTACTATTCCCACTCCAGTGTGTGTAACAGTAGGTAATGAACTGGACTTCCAAAGGGGTTAAATTTACTATTCCCACTTCAGTTTGTGCAACCGTAGGGAAAGCATTGGACTTCGGAGGGGTTACATTTTCTATTCCCACTCCAGTCTAAGCAATAGTAGAGAAAGTGTTGGACTTCAAAGGAGTAAAATTTACTATTCCCAATCCAGTTTGTGCCACTGTAGGTAAACTACTTCACTTCAAAGACATTATGTCCCTCAGTATGACATTGGCGGTAAATGCCGCTTACCGCCGTGCAGAAGACCGCCACCACACCTCCGTGGCCACGGAATCCCGCCACAGCTAATATGACCCACAGTTCGGAATCCGCCAAAAGTCAGACACCTACACAAGTCCGCCACACCAAAGGTCAGTGATAAACTGGCGAAAACAAAACCTCCACCATCACGCAAACAGAAATACACCCAATCTATCACGACCCACGCGGCGGTCTTTCAACCGCGGTATTCCATTGGCGGTAAACCCCGCCGCGCTCAAAATACACACACTCTTACAAAACACTGCCACATTGGACAATTCCAAATACACACACCTGATACACATACACACACCACTCTCACACACTCAATACAGTATAAAACACACACCCACATCACCCACAAGCCCTTACGACAACAAATCACGAACAAAAGCCAGCGAGAGACACCACCATCAACAACACCAGCATCCACAGGCACACAATACCGTCACCCAATTAACTTCCACGCACCTCACACAACACCCCACGACATATCAGCACACTTATCACCACACACACCACCCCACACATCACCTACACCACCCCATGGCACGGCAAAGACACCCCAGGTTCTCGGAGGAGGAGCTCAGGGTCATGGTGGAGGAAATCGTCTGGGTAGAGCCACAGCTATTCGGATCACAGGTGCAGCACACCTCCATAGCTAGGAAGATGGAGCTATGGCGAGGAATAGTGGACAGGGTTAACGCAGTGGGACAGCACCCAAGAAATCGGGAGGACATCAGGAAGAGGTGGAATGACCTATGGGGGAAGGTGTGTTCCGTGGTCTCCAGACACCACCTGGCGGTTCAGCGGACTGGCGGCGGACCCCCACCTCCTCCCCCACAACAACAACATGGGAGGAGCAGGTCTTGGCGATTCTGCCTCTTAAGGGCCTCGCAGGAGTAGGTGGAGGAATGGACTCTGGTAAGTCAAACCTTTAACTACTTCATCCCCCACCCACCTGCATGCTATCACCTACCCCCACCCTCACCCCCATCACTCCTACTCCTCACAAATGTCCCACTATCACAAACCATGCATCCCAACACCAGGCCCTGCATGCAACACCAAAGCATGCACACCCATCACTAAAGCATGCCCACTGCACATACCCATACACCCTCCTAAACCACCATCACACAAGGTCCAACACAGGAATGCTAGCACTGGGGTATACGGTCACTCATCCATTGCACACCTTGACACACACAGATGCAATAATCATGCCTTTATACCCCTGCAGGACCCCTACCCAACATCACTGGACAGGAGGGTCCACACATGTCCACACCACCAACAGAAGAGGCCCACAGTGATGACAGCACCTCTGTCCAACTGGATCTAGATGACCAGCCCGGCCCATCGTGGACCTCGGGACAGTCGGTTCCCCTGACACAGTCACAGGCCACCACAGAGCTCCCCCCCCCCTCTGGAAACACCAGCACAGCACCCACCCAGCGGGCCCATACCTCCGTCCCCAGGACACGTCAATCAGCAGTGTGTCCACCACTACAGGGAACCCAGACTAACCCACCACCCAAAAACAACAGGGACCTGGGGGCAGTGGTAGTGGGCACACGGTCCAGGGGACGGAGGCCCAGGAAGACAGGGGAACTGGGAGGGCTGCTGTGCGACAGGGGGCGGACAGGCCCAGGGAACCCACCCTCCACGAGCCCCTCTCCTCCATTATGGGAGCATACCATCACTCCCAGGAGACGATGGCATCGGTACTGGCCAAGTTTCAGGAGACCCAGCGCCTGCAGGAGGAACAGTATATGGGCTTCAGGGAGGAACTCAGAACCATCAATTCCACCCTGGCACCATCGTAGAGGTGCTGAAGGAAGTCCTCAACACCAGGAGAGACACTGTGGCACTACAAGGGGCCCCTGACACTAGCCTGGACGATGAACTGCCCACCACCTCCGCCGGCGCTAGTGGACAGGAGGCACCGCCACAGGACAACCATACCAGCACCCCACCCCATGCAGAGGGAGAACCACCTCGCAAACGGTCCCTGAGATCCAGGAACAAGACGGAGAACTATGCCATGACCCCCCCAAGAAATTAGACCACCCTGATTGTCATCCTACTGTCCCACTTTGTCACACTGTCCATCCTTAAACTGCCCCAGCTCCACTTCCTATGCCCATTTGGGCAATGCACCTGTGAGACTAATAGACTGGACACTGCCATGAACATTCCTCCGCCATCCCCCTTCACCATTTTGCTACCCCCTCCATTTTTTAGCACTAAAATAAACACCCTTAAAGCACAAAACAATCTGGAGCCTGTCTGTGATTTCGGAATACTGTATTAGCAATAACTGTGGCAAAAAGCTCTTTCATTTGTAATGTCAACATACCTATGTCACACAGCTCTAGTCCATGAGGAATCAAAGCAGATGTCACACTGTGGGACCCACATCTGTGAAATCATAAGGGAAAGTGACAACTCAGTGACCATATACTGGGTGAAAAAGACAGACAGTAGAGAGGTAGTAGTGTTGAATTACATGTAGTAGGCATGTTTGTATTCTTACCTGTGTCTCACTGGAAATATTGCTGGATCACTGAGTCCCTGTTGTCCATGTCTTCTGCCTCTGCTTCCTCGTCTTCACTGTCCACAGGCTCCACAGCTGCAACAACACCACCATCTGGACCATCCTCCTGCAGAAAGTGCACCTGTCGTCGCAAAGCCAAGTTGTGAAGCATAGAGCAGGCCACAAAGCTCTGGCACACCTTCTTTGGTGAGTAGAATAGAGATCCACCTGTCATATGGAGGCACCTGAACCTCACCTTCAGGAGGCCGAAGGTGCGTTCAATCACCCTCCTAGTTCGCCCATGTGCCTCATTGTAGCGTTCCTCTGCCCTTGTCCTGGGATTCCTCACTGGGGTCAGTAGCCATGACAGGTTGGGGTAACCAGAGTCACCTGCAAATGGCGAGGGCCAACCTGGAGCGATATCCCCAGACCCAGACAACCATTCCCACTGACTAGCTTCCAGGTGCTCAGCTAATAGCCACACACGGTCCCTCTGGAGTTGACCCATCACATAAGGGATGCTGCTATTCCGCAGGATGTAAGCATCATGCACTGAGCCAGGGAACATGGCATTCACATGGGAGATGTACTGGTCTGCCAAACATACCATCTGAACATTCATCTAATGATAATTCTTCCGGTTTCTGTACACCTGTTCACTCCTGTGGGGGGGTACCAAAGCCACATGTATCCCATCAATGGCACCTATGATGTTGGGGATATGTCCCAGGGCATAGAAATCAACTTTCACTGTAGGCAAATCCTCCACCTGAGGGAAAACAATGTAGCTCCGCATGTGTTTCAGCAGGGCAGACAACACTCTTGACAACACGTTGGAAAACATAGGCTGGGACATCCCTGATGCTATGGCCACTGTTGTTTGAAATGACCCACTTGCAAGGAAATGGAGCACTGACAGCACCTGCACTTGAGGGGGGATTCCTGTGGGATGGTGGATAGCTGACATCAGGTCTGGCTCCAGCTGGGTACACAGTTCCTGGATTGTGGCACGGTCAAGCCTGCATGTGATTATCACGTGTCTTTCCTCCATTGTCGACAGGTCCACCAACGGTCCGTACACCGGAGGATGGCGCCATCTCCTCACATGTCCCAGCGGATGGTGCCTATGAAGGACTACAGCGAGCACAGAGTCAAACAAGTCAGAGGTACGTACCCACAGCTTACACAGAACACTATTCATACTCAAAAAGTGGCCTGTATGTGTGTTGAGTCTAGGCCTAGGTATGTGTGACGCAGTAGAAAATGAAGCCATGTGGGCCCCTGAAATGGCAGCTGCCTGACCTGTAAAGTGGGACAATGGGATGTGAGGTAACTGCGCTGGAGTTGTACACCGTCGCGGTAGGCGTCAAAGACCGCAGCGCAATGCTGCATTGGTTAACATTGGACCCTATGGGTCCCAGGAGCCAATGATGATGTACGCCGATGGTGACGGTACGCACCGCCACGGACGTGACCGCCATTTTCTATCTGTTCAATCGCTCGATACCTGATCTTCGACAGGAGAGGACCTACACTGCAAGTGCTGCTGTGACCTCAGTCTGGAAGAGACAATGGCTCGAGTGTCTGGGGAAAAGGCCCCTGCCTTCACATCGGAGGAGTTGGTGAAACTCGTGGATGGGGTCCTCCCCCAGTACACGCTACTCTACGGTCCTCCAGACAAACAGGTAAGTACACTGGGAGCATGCTGTCTGGGCTATGCCTGTGTGGAGAGGGCTGGATGTAAGAAGGAAGGGGGGAGAGTGCAGCGTGCATGAAACGACGGTGGGTGCACAATGGCAAGGGTATTGATGGGGCCAATCACTTTGACGGTGCAGTTGGTAATTACTATGTCTTCCCCCTGTACAAATCATGTGGGTCAGCGCCCACCAGAAAAAAGATATTTGGCGTGCCATCGCCAAGAACATCCGGATCCTGGGGGTCTACCACAGACGGAGCACCCACTGCCGGAAAAGATGGGAGGACATTCGCCGCTGGAGCAAGAATACGGCGGAGGCTCAGCTGGGGATGGCCTCCCAACGTGGGAGGGGGGCCCGTCGCACCATTACCCCCCTGATGTTCAGGATCCTGGCGGTGGCATACCCGGAGTTGGATGGGCGCTTCAGGGCATCACAGCAGACACAAGGGGATGAGTACACTCGCATTCTGCTGACTTTGCGCGCAGTGTAGTGGTCTGGGTGGGGGAGGTGGGCTGTGGGTTTCCCTAGGCCAGGGTGAGTTCCGTAAGGCAGGCCATGTGGCACCCCAGCCCACCTCTGTAGAGTGCCAAGTACACCTAGTCATGCCCCTGTGTCATCTATGTGTGCAGATCTCGTCCTTTGCCTTGTAGGCCATTTCCCAGGAATTGAACAGTGGAGCCCAAGAGCGCAGCGTAGTGCAGGGGGCTTCTGTGTCTGTAGTGTCCGCCAACAGTAGCAGTAATGCATGCACTCAACATGTCTTTCTTCTTTCGTCCCCCCCTTGTTGTGGTCTCCCTGTTCTTGTGTGCATTAGCATCACCAGGCGGAGGAGCAGTGGCACCAGAGCACAAGGGAGCTGCATCCCACATGGTCATGGAGGGCCACACTACGGACTCGGAGTTCACCAGTGGGACTTAGGGCGAGGGGAGCTCCACGGCGGGGACAGGAGCTGAGACCAGTGACACGGACTCGTCCTCTGATGGGAGCTCCCTTATGGTGGCGGCAACATCTGTGCCCCCCCATCTACAGGTACAGCCGCCACCCCCCCTTACAGCACCGCCCTCCCAGCAGCCCCTCAGCCTTCGCCCCGTGCCCGCTCACCCGGGAGGGTGGGCATCACCTTCGCCCCAGGCACCTCAGACCCTGCCCCAGTCACCCCTGCTGCCCTCAGTGAGGAGGCCAGTGACCTTCTCAGGTCCCTCACTGTTGAGCAGTCTACCATTTTGAATGCCATCCTGGGTGTAGAAAGGCAGTTGCAACAAACAAATGCATTCCTGGAGGGCATTCATTCTGGTCAGGCGGCCCTTCAGCGAGCTTTTCAGACTCTGGCCTCAGCACTGATGGCAGCCATTGTCCCTGTGTCTAGCCTCCCCCCTCCAACTTCTGCCCCGACCCAATCCCCTGTACCTCAGCCTATCCCAAGCACACCTACAGACCAGCATGCACACACGTCAACACACAAGGGAAGCTCTGGCAAACATAAGCACCACGCATCCCACAGGCACTCACACAAGCATCACACACATGCAGACACAACAACATCCACTGCCTCCACTGTGTCCCCCTCCTCCTCATCTCCCTCCTCCCTCCCTTTCTCGTCTACACTCACACCTGCATGTACTACCTCTACAGCCACTACGTCCCTCTCCAGCACACCCACCACCACACCCTGCTCACGTGCAGTCACCACCCCCACTACCATTCACACGTCCCCTGTGTCCTCTCCCAGTGTGTCTGTGATGCCCCATCCGAAGATACACAAATGCAGGCACACACCCACCCAACAGCCATCCACCTCACGACAGCCTCCATCGCATGCACCTTCACCCAAAGTCAGCAAACAAACACCTCCTACAACCACAACCTCTTCCTCCACTCCCAAACTCCCTCCAGCTACCCATCCCAGTGTGTCCAAAAAACTTTTCCTGTCTATCCTTGACCTCTTTCCCACACCTCCCCCACCCCGTCCGTCTCATCGATCCCGAACTAGCACCTCAGCCACAACATCTCCGGGACCAGTGGTGCCTGTAGTCACAGGAATATGGAGTGCACCAGCCACCAGGGCAGCCAGTGTGGCACGGAGCCACAGCACAGACAGTCCCCCACCTGTGAAGCATCAGAAGTTGGCCAGTGCCCGGCGGGAGAGGGGGAAGACTCCAGCCACCAAAGCCGCTCCCAGGGGTCCCGGTGGGAGTGTGGAGTCAGCTGTGACACCTTCCAAGGTGGGGAAGGGCCACAAGAAACCTGCCAAGTCTGGGAAGAGCAGCACGGCGGAGAAGACCGCCATCATCCCCGCTGCCCAGGAGGCCACCGCCAGCACAAGCCCAGCTGCCCAGGAGGCCACCGCCAGCACCAGCTCAGCTGCCCAGGAGGCCACCGCCAGCACAAGCCCAGCTGCTCAGGAGGCCACCGCCAGCACCAGCCCAGCTGCCCAGGAAGCCACCGCCAGCACCAGCCCAGCTGCCCAGGAGGCCACCGCCAGCTCCAGCCCAACTGCCCAGGAGGCCACCGCCAGCACAAGCCCAGCTGCCAGTAGGCCAGCGCCAGCACAAGCCCATCTGCCCAAGAGGCCACCGCCAGCACCAGCTCAGCTGCCCAGGAGGCCACCGCCAGCACAAGCCCCGCTGGGCCATGAAGGACCGCCCGCAAAAGCCCCGCTGGGCCATGAAGGACCGCCAGCAAAAGCCCCGCTGGGCCATGAAGTACCACCAGCAAATCGTCCGATCACAAAGGATCCGCTAACTTGTGCTGACTGGCATTAGAGAGGAAAACCTGACGCAAGTATCAGACAGATGCCGGTATTTGAAACGAGTGCCGTTAGCAAATAGCAGCACTCAGGAACTGAGTAATCAAGTGCGGATTCTTACTTTACAGATGCAAAGTGTTGCCAGCGTCCTCCGACAGTCCTGATGAGGCCTTGAGTTGTTAGGCCGAAACGTGTCGACATATTTTTTGGGTCCAAGGAGTCTGGGCAAATAATGAATTGATCCCCAATAAATTGGTTCATAGCACTACTTACTACCTTCTACAAAAAATTCAAGGCAGTATACAGCTGGGTGCGAGACCCTTGGTCACCATATGTTTATTGATCACTATGTTTATTATTTTGTTGTGACTTTCTTATAAAATGTTGGAGTAGGGCACATGTTTTTAGACATCGTACGTATTGTCCATCCCACATGCCTGTTATTAATGTAAATGTGTATATATAAGTGTATATAGGTTCACCTGAGTGTCATTCGTTTATAAACAGGCAGTTTGCCTTTGACTCTGTTGCTGTTGCGTATTATTAAATGAAATAAATAAGAGAAATAGTCTTACCCTTTTGAACCAAGAGTTATTATTGGTTCTGTGCAATAACTATTGAATTTGTCCCTTTCCTGCTGATAATTTTTTGTGAGTATTGTTAAGTTGGTATCCTAAGCAGGCAAGAGTTAAAGGATACTCCCCTTTATTTCGGCAAGAGGCCACCGCCAGCAAAAGGCCAGCTGCCCAGGAGGCCACCGCCAGCACAAGCCCCGCTGGGCCATGAAGGACCGCCCTCAAAAGCCCCGCTGGGCCATGAAGGACCGCCAGCAAAAGCCCCGCTGGGCCATGAAGTACCACCAGCAAAAGCCCTGCTGGGCCATGAAGGACCGCCAACAAAAGCCCCGCTGGGCCATGAAGGACCACCAACAGCTGAGTCCCTGCAATGGAGACCGCCTTCTCAAGCACCGCTGAACAGGGCACCGCCGCCTCAAGCACCGCTGAACAGGGCACCGCCTCCTCAAGCACCGCTGAACAGGGCACCGCCGCCTCAAGCACCGCTGAACAGGGCACCGCCGCCTCAAGCACCGCTGAACAGGGCACCGCCATCTCAAGCACCGCTGAACAGGGCACCGCCTCCTCAAGCACCGCTGAACAGGGCACCGCCCCCTCAAGCACCGCTGAACAGGGCACCGCCGCCTCAAGCATCGCTGAACAGCGCACCGCCGCCTCAAGCACCGCTGAACAGGGCACCACCGACTCAAGCATCGCTGAACAGGGCACCGCCATCTCAAGCACCGCTGAACAGGGCACCGCCTCCTCAAGCACTGCTGAACAGGGCACCGCCGCTTCAATCACCGCTGGCCCATGAGCGCCAAGGGCACTGACACTACTGAGTCCGTCGTGGGCAGAATGAAGCACTCTGGGCACCATGCCCCCTCCAGAACCAGTGGAGAGATACATCCACTACCTTTGTCCTTTGCAGGATGAAGCACTCTGGGCACAAGGCCCCCTCCAGAACCAGTGGAGACTGTTATCCACTTGAGAAACTGTGGCTTTGCACTCCCCAGGATTGAACAGTGGGCAGACCACCCACTGTAGAGACTTGAGAGACTGTGGTTTTGCACTCCCCAGGATGGAACAGTGGGCAGACCACCCACTGTAGAGACTTGAGAGACAGTGGCTTTGCACTCCCCAGGATGGTACAGTTGGCAGACCACCCACTGTAAAGACTTGAGAGACTGTGGCTTTGCACTCCCCAGGATAAAACAGTGGGCAACCCACCCACTGTAGAGACTTGAGAGACTGTGGCTTTGCACTCCCTGTCCCTGTTTGTTCCCTCCCCCCTCCCCTGTGTCATAGGTGCAGTACTCAACGTGGTCTTCGCCGCTGGCGTTCGTGCTCCTGGTAGAGGAGCAGGAAGACTATTGCAGGTAGAATTTGGAGTTGGAGTGACCTGAATGTAAAGCACAATGGGCCCTGTTTTGCTAACTCCAATCACCAGCCCAGTGTACACTTGCCCCAAATGCATCTGTTAGTAAACTCTCAAAGAAAGTTTACTCACCTGGGAGAAGACCATTTGTCTAGTGTTGGGAACTAGGGGAGTGACCTGAATGCAATTACTAGGAGGCACTGTTTAATTGACACCAAATAGCAGAACAGTGGTCACTGATCCAAATTTCCTAGCCTGATCACTCTCAAATCATGTTTACTCTCCTGGGAAGGAGATACAGACCATGCCCAACTCAGAGATGTGGCTGGCCACCTAGCTCTATCTTGAACTACTAAGCCTAGTTGGACAGGAAGGACAGCACACACAGTGTGCAACATAAATCATCAACAAGGCCTCAAGATGCATCACTAGAATGATATTGGATGCAGACACATTCACAATCCACTGACCACATGATGACATTCACATATATACCAAACTTCTTCTTTGGCCTGCACAACATTCAACTAGATCTCAAAATATTCAAAGCCACATGCTGCCCAGCCACTGTTATGCCTGTACTGCTGGCAAGATGTAAGTCTCTGACCATCCTCCCAAGTGCTAAAGTATTGCTAAATTCAGCAGCTGCTGGACTTAAATTGAATAGTCATGCTTCACAAATGTCAGCTCAATACAACCAATAGCATGAGTATCTTTCACAATAGGATCACCTGCAAATCAACTATGTACACCGGCTGTGCAAAATGTCACTGTAAACTATTGGAGGTAGATGTCACAATACAAGCTGTAACATTGTATCTCTCACATCAACAGGTTCAACTGCCACTGGGTACACCAAGTCCGCTGAAGGGACTGCCACTACCCTCATGGATGAAGCCCTCAGTGAGGACAACACTCCTGGGCATCTGGACATTGAAGACAGTTTTGGTCCCTCACGAGTGAGCTACAGCATGGCCACATTGAGTCCTCCCTGCCCTGTTGCATCAACATCGCAGGTAGCCATTTGCCCCCAAACCTGTGTCTATAGGACAGTAACAACCATCTTGTACCCCCCATTCCAGGATCCTGAGTCACAGCACAACACCTTGGATGATGATGGTTCTGGAACCAGTGAGAGGAGAAACCCTGTGGCAAGAGCACAGGCCCATTGGGGTAGGTTGAGTGTGAGGGATGCTGTTGGCCACAGGGTTGAGGCCACTTGGGATGCTCCTGGCCAAGCTCTATCAGCCAAGTCTTTGGGGGTCTATCAGGAGTACCAAGGCCTGATGGGCCAGGTACTTACTGAATTTCGAGAGATCAAGCAGTTGCAGAGGGACATCCATAGGGATATTAGCGAGCAGTGAGAGGTGACTAATACCAACCTGGCCCCCCTAACAGGGGTGTTGAGGGACATTAGCAGTACACTGATCAGGGATCGTCTGACATACTCTACCCCTTCCATTGGTGCAGCAATACCACTCCCATCGTTATCGGCGCCAGCCACTTGAAGGGAGGCCCTGTCAGGGGAAGAACCCGCCATAGACACCCCTCCCTCTGTAGCTGCCGCTCCCCCCTCCCCATGCAAACGGGGACATCAAGCAAAGAATTCAGTAGGTGCAGATGGCCAGACACTGAACACTGCCAGCAAGTGACCTCTTACTGAATAAACTCCTTTGTGTGCCACAAATCCTATGGGAGGAGTACACTCGGCTTTGAACTTACAATGCTGTGGCAACTACTGAACCCTTCACTTTCCTTTTCCATCATGCCCCAATATCAGTTTATACACAGATTTTCAATAAATCCACCTATCACAAAGTTTGTGTCTGTCGGCTTCTGTTTCAATTGTTGCTATGTGGAGATGCAAGAGCATGTGAAGCAAATGGTGACAACACAAAATACTAGTGCAAGGAGGGATGTGTTACAGGTACAGTGTCCTGCTAAGGATTACAACCAACAAACACATTGCGACAAGTGTCTGGTCACACTAAACGTTTAATTGCACAATACAGCACCTAGGCAGTCCATATGTCTGGACTGTCAGAGCCAAGAATGGCTTGCTCATATAGTGGAAGGGTACATATATTGAGGTACAGTCCCCCAGAACACAGATAGGAAGGACCTTGTCAGACATTGTCCTTTAGTATAGGCAAACAGAGAAAAGAATGGCGTCACCAACCTGAGCCTTATCACATTCCAAAACCAAGTAATGCAACATCACATAATCCAAGATACAAAGAGAGAGCAGTACAACAGTCCTTGATCACAGGTCTATCATAATCCAATGACCATGCATCTGGTGGTATAATACAAACATATGTCAGTGTTGTGACACAGACACTGTGGCCTGCAATGAGGAAACACATCTACAGCTACATACAGGTCATACAAGAAGAGTGTTTAGCCTATGTAAAGGGTGAATGCCTGGTTTGCACTTGCAGACAATATATTTCATGGCCATATGATCACACACAAGGAAGCAGTGTGCCCACCACTGCACACTAGACAATTACAATGTGCACTTCAGTCCTTCCACCCACACACTGTCCAAAGTGGCTTGGCGCAGGTCTCATACACCCCAAATCTGTGACCCATATTACCTGGAACAGGCCATGTCCATTTCCTATGTCGGAACTGCATCAGATACCTGCCAATGTCACAATTCTGAAATGCCCACATGAGGATGTCTGGGTGAAGGTACCTGTACAAAGACAAAACAAGGAGCATAGATCTGAAAACTTACCTATTACACAAATCACATAGCAAGCATCTGGAAATGAAGCTACATTGTAATGAGATTGACATACACAAAGCAACTGCATCAAGACGGGGATATGTCAGAGGCTAACTCTTCGAGCACCCTTCATTGCTCAACACTAAATCCCCAGTGGAATGGTAAGACACTCAACTCTACACATTCTGACAACTACAGACCTTCATACAGTCACAGTCATTACATCACATGACATACTTACACTCAAGAAAAGTAGTTATTGATGAGATCTTGCCACAAGTTAACTCTTTCCTCTTCACCACTGTCATCCTCACTTGGCATTTCAGGAGGCTCACTTGCAGGCTTCCCCTCCTCTGAGATGTATGGGATGTTTTTCCGCAGGGCAATGTTTTTGAGCATGCAGCAGGCCACATTGACCTTACACACTTTTTCGGGTGAGTAGAGGAGGGCTCCACCAGTGCGGTCCAGACACCTAGATATGGCCTTCAGGAGCCCAGAAGCCCGCTCCACTACCCGCCTTGTTGTTACTTGGATGTCATTGAAGCTGACTTCTCCTGGTGTACTTGGATTCCTCAGTAGCATCAACAACCAAGGATGGTTTAGATATGCTGAGTGTCCTGGTAGGGAATGGGACATATGTGCATAAATTAGTCACTCTTATCAGAATTGTGCCACCAGCCATTGCACACACACAAACAAGACAGATATAACTTACCAACTAGCCAGACCCTCTCTGGGTACAATTGTGACATCAGCTGGTAGATTCTGCTGTTCTGCATAACAAAGGCATCATGGACTGAACCCAGGAAACAGGCACAGACATGAAATGTAGAGGTCCGCCAAACATACAACTTGGATAATGATGGAATGGAAGTTCTTTCAGTTGCGGTATACTTGTTCATTGGCATGCAGTGCAATCAAGCCAATATGTGTGCCATCAATATCCACCACCACATGTGGGATGCATGCAAAACCATAAAAGTCAGTCTTCACATGGGCTAAATCCCAACGTCGCGGAAACTGGATGTAGCTGTGCGTGTGTTTCAACATTGCTGAGAGAACATCCTTCAATACCAGATTTAACACAGGTTGGAACATACCACCAGTTTGGACAGGACCCTGTGGCTAGGAAGTGCAACACCTACATGACTTGTACAATAGGTGGTAAGCTGTTTGGATGACTAATAGCTGGCATCAGATCTGGCTCCAAATGATGATATAGATACATTATTGTTTGCTGATTCAGATGATAAAGGGTATACTATTTCTTTCTCCCATGGCCTGAAGGTCTTACAGGGGATGGTAAACTGGTGGTTGGCACATTATCCTTATCATGTGGTACCTAAATATGACAGGAAAAGAGTTTTATCCACAGCAACATACATGGTGCATGTCAAGGTTGAAATGTGACACGACATTTTATAAGAGATGCGCATGGCAAACAGTACACATCAGATTACCCTCTTGGTTTGCCACACATGTGTACACAACATGTATCTGGACCTAAATCCAAAATGTGCATCACAAATGTGCCTTGGAATGTGACAGAATGTCCCGAGAACAAAAATTACCATTAATGGGGGTAGACTATGCCCCACTGTGAATTGCCTTCTGTGTCCTGCAAAATACAACAATGGTGTTTGAGTAGAAGGACCTACATGACAAGACAAGATGAGCAGGTATTTGTGCAAAAAAACAACATTTTCTGAGATGTGACGCAGTGTTAATAACACAATCTTGCATTCCATGCCACTAAAATGGTAGCTGCCTGACCTACTCCACTGGACATTCGTAACCGCTCGCGACTGCAGGCAGAAGTCGTCATGGTGGACCGCGGCAGACTCAGACATAGGCTAACGTTGTTGCCATTGGGGGTCACGGGCCAATGGCTGTGTCCACCAATGGTGACAACTGCCTATATAGCTGATATGACTGCCATGTTCTGCTAAATCCCTCACTTGACACCTGACACTGCTGCCAGCAAGAACCCCACTACTAAGATGCTGTGTACCACCTCTGGGAGCAAACATGCCACATCCAGCAGGTGATAGGACCCTACCTTCCTAACAGGGGGGTTGGAGAAGCTGAGGTATGGCATGTCAACATTGTTTCTGCCCTCCAGGTTGCCACACACACCACATACCATTTTGCAGTTGACTACATGATGTACTGTTATGCAGGGGGGTGATTTAAATTGCATGTCATGTAAGTTCTGTCTGCTCAGCCTGCAGAAACCAGGGCATCTCACATGTATCTCCCAGTATGTGTCATAGTCCAGGCTGGGGTAGAGTCTCTGTGGCTAGGCAACTGTAGCACTGTTTCCACTCCCTGTACACCAGCAGATCCTGTCATGTGGCAAATATGAGGTTTTGTTAATTTAAATGCTGCCCAGAATACCTCATTCCTTTAATCAGATTGGGGATGGGTACATGGGTGAGATACTGATCTGTGACAGATGTGCACTTAGCATCATTGTCAATGTGTGTCTCTGGCTCCTGACAGGTCTATTACTCCACAACCCTGTTGTCACCTTTATACAGGTCATATTTGTCTTGTACAGAATTATTGCACAAATGACAGTCTCACAGTGCAGACAGTGTGTTGATTCCTGGGAGAACATGATATATGACTCAGTAACTTGGTCACATAGCAGAAACAGCTTAATGCATGCCTTTGTTTTTTGGATGCCATCTCTGCAGGATCGGCACAAATGTCCAAAAGCGTGTTCTATAGTACAGGTAGACACCACAAAACCCCACTCCCTGAAGTGGCATGAGTCTGCATTTGTTATTGCAAATTTCCACACATGGACAGGGTAAACAATTTCTGTTCCCACCCCACCAGTCCTTTAATTGTTACCCATGTGTGATTTTGGGGGTTGTACCCTGGCAGTAGCCTGTAGGGACTGTATCTAGAGAGTCATCATCACAGAGTGGGAATGTATTGGTCCATTCATGCCTAAAGAGTCTACCTTGCAGAAGCCACAGAGGTGTGATGTGTCTCATAGTGTGGCTCACATCTCAGCCAGGTTGCTAGGGCACATCCCACAAGATGTCAGTAGCCTGCCTTGTCATTGTAGGGCCTGAGCAGAGTGGTGGATTAGTCTGCAAATTGGGAAATGTCATTTCTTGAGTCATGTCCCTGTACTTATTGGCTTGTATGGGTCACAATTAGGGAATATTTACAACATGGGAAAATTATATCTTGATGTAACTCACATGTATGCAATAGAACCATTTGTGATTAAATTTGTGTTCATGATATCTTGATTTGTCCTTTGCATTCATGCTGGTCAACCACCGCCTTTCAAAAGAAATGAATATGGAGAGTGTCGTCAAGAAGGTGCAGACCCTGGGAGTCCACAGCCGGCGGAGCTCCCACTGCAGAAAGAGGTGGAAGGACCTGAGATGCTGGGCCCGGAAGAACATGGATGCACAACTGGGCTGTCCTCCCAACATGGGTGAGATCCCTGTTGGACCATGAAGCCCCTAATGGCCTGCATTCTGGCGGTGGCCTTTCCAGAGCTTGATGGGCGTTTGAGAGCAGCACAGCAGCAACAAGGGGGTGAGTGTAGGGCATATGCTTGTCTGTCCCATTGCCCATTGATTGAATGAGGTTCTGACTGTTCCCCCTGGCTATTAAGGATGAGCCATGTGTCACACAGTGGAGGAGAGATTGTTTGTTCTGACATGTCATGTGTCTGTAAGGATGTGCCTTGCCTATAGGACCAGGGACCTAGGGAACAAAATGGGTGGAATCCTCACATCACTTGCCCTGAAAAGACCACAAATGGCTGTGTATAGTTATTAATCAGATACTGTTTGTTGTTGTAGTGTGTAATTTCTAAGCAACAGACCACTACTCCTCAGTTTTCCAGGCCACAGTTAAGTAGGTGATGGATGACTGTCCTCAGCCATGTGTCTGTGTCTGTGTAGATGTGTATGTTGGCATATGCCACCCAGAAGTTTGTTTCCTCAGTGTATGATGGTTGCTGGTGCCTCACTGTAGTCTGTAAGGTGAAGTTGTCAAACATACATGTGACAGAGCTTACATTGCTCAATTTGTACAGGTATAGATCACCACTTTCCTTTCTAAGTGGGGAATGTCAATTGACATGAATTATGTGCCATCACTATTGCCAACATTCTTTGTGCCTACATGTTGGCATGTATCCCTTCCTCTTTAGGAAACATTTGTAGGCTGCAGTTTCATGGATGGCCTACCTATGTTGATGGGATGATGTCTCTATTCCCTTACCTATCTGTGCATGGCAAACTGTTTATTGAATAGTATATTTACAATGGGGGAACATTTCAAGTTGTGCCACATAAAGATTTGTGTCACTATTGTTTATTGGCTCACACATTCCCTCATGCGTCACCGCATGTTATTTGGCATGTACTACTGCAGTAGCAATGAGGGACATGACAGTTAGGCCTAGAGTTCAGAGCCACAATGTGAATATCTTTGAGATTGATGTGGCATCATGTGGATAAATGCATTGCACATGTGTAAAGGATAAGGGGCCAGATGTAGCAAACGTTTAGCGAGTCGCAAACGGCAACATTTGCCGTTTGCGACTCGCTAAACACGTATCCCAATGCAGAAATGCATTTTGCGAGTCGTTACCGACTCGCAAAATGCATTTCAGACTCGCAAATAGGAAGGGGTGTTCCCTTCCTATTTGCGAGTCGCATTGGGATGCAATACCATTTGCGACCGCATATGCGGTCGCAAATGGCATTGCAGTTAACATCCACTTCAAGTGGATGGTAACCCAATCGCAAATTGGAAGGGGTCCCCATGTGACCCCTTCCAGTTTGTGACTGGACCCCAAAATATTTTTTCAGGGCAGGGAGTGGTCCAAGGGACCACTCACTGCCCTGAAAAAAAAACGAAACTAAAAGTTTCGTTTTTTTTGAAGTGCAGCTCGTTTTCCTGTTAGGAAAACGGGCTACACTTCAAAAAAAAAAAAACTGCTTTTTTGAAAAGCAGGTCGCAAACATGGAGGTCTGCTGACAACAGCAGGCCTCCATGTTTGCGAGTGCCTATACTCGCAATGGGGCCGCAATTTGCGACCCACCTCATGAATATTCATGAGGTGGGTCATTGCGACCCCATTGCGAGTCGCAGTCGGTGTCTGAGACACCGAACTGCATAGCAATTTGCGACTTGCAAATTGCGAGTCGCAGGGACTCGCAATTTGCAAGTCGCAAATTGCCGACTTGCTACATCTGGCCCGAGGTATTTGCCCTGACTGTTGGCATGCATCATGGAGTGACTTGCAGTTATGTTTTAGATACTTGTGTTTGGGTGCAGGCATACATCCAGGAACAGACATCTGGGTTTGCATGACCATGATGGGGATGGCGATGTAACTTCCCATTGGGCAACATGTTGTGGGCCTCTTATAAATCCTTACTACTTTAGTGTCTCTCCAACATGCAAAGCACTGACGGCTTCTACTGTTGCATTCAGAGTATGTCATTGTAAAGGGTGCCAGACATTAGTGGTGATTACCCTGGGACTTGCTGATTCATTGAGTTGTGTTTTTGGGGAGATTTCTCCCTGACATATTGGACATGATGTCTAAAGTGTTTATTTCCATGCCTCATGTGTGGCCTATCTGTACGACATTGATACTACCTCCTTGGCTCTCTTGGGACAAAATTCACTTGGTGAAGTGTAAAGTTTTGATATTTTCCCAGTGTTGCATGGTAATTCCAAGTCACCTTCACACAGACGTCCACAACATCCACCATACCTGCAGTCATCATCCCAATAGCCACACACCCACCCACCAGTGCATCCTCCAGCACATCCACGTCCCAGCCCCAAAAAGACACACAAATGCACACACTCACCCACCCAACAGACACCCACCAAACACAAGCATACCTCCCATAAGCATGCACCCACAACATCCTCACCCACAACATCCACACCTACACAGCGTACAACCACTCCCTCAACCTCCAAATCCCGACCCCCTTCTGATGACCATCCCTGTGTCTCTAAAAACATTTTTTGTTAGACCTTGTCCTTTGCCTGTTCCCTCCTCCCCCCACACCAAACAAGAGAGGCCCCAATCCACCTCCCAGGCTGTCCCTTCCACCTCCAAGGCCTCCCCCACCCCCCTGCCAGCACCCATACCTCTCCCCTCCAAGAAGAAACCCACCCCTCCCAAGAACTAAACCACCCCTCCCAAGAAGAAGACCACCCCTCCCAATCCCAAACACCACCTCTCAAATTTGACTCACGTCACCCTCAGATAATCCATGAGGTGCCTGCCTACCCCCTTGATGCCTCTTCCTGTGGAGGTTCAGTGGCAGTTGGGAGTCAAGTTTGGCACAACACTGTGCTACTTTGGGGCACATCTCTATGGATTGGCCAATGGCCTTTGGACTTTGATTTTTCCTGTTGAATAAATCCAAACAGTGTGTTTCCTTGGGTTTACAATTGTCCTGCAATTCATTTTCTACCTTACTTTTCTTCCTGAGTTACTTGTGTTGTGTTGTGTGGCTAAGGGTGTGTTTGTTTGTGCCTGCTTGCAGCTCCATTTGCTGTTGTTTGCAGTATGTGACTGTGTGGGCAGTGCCGGTGTTCCCCAAGACGAGGGTAGATGTTGAGTGTATGTCTATGTGTGTATGTAATTGAATGGTGGTGTCATGGCATTGTGTACTGTTTGGTATGGTATTTCATCTTATGTTGTTCAATGTGAGCATGTATGATGTTAGACCTATCCCCTAGTATGACTTATGTATCAATCTGATGTGTGTCAACTTGAGTTTTGTTAGTGCAGACATGGAATATGTTCAGTTGTGCCAGCTTTGTTTGCAGTTGACTGTGCATGTGTTTATTTAGGGGTATGTCTCTTGCAGCTAGTTCCTCTAAAGGTATGTCCCATGTAGTTGAAGTTGTATGTGTTTGTTAATTTGCACTTCCACATTGTTTAGATGGGCATGTCATGTGTATCTAGTACTGTTAGTGAGACTCATATCCGGCCATGTCCTGTGCAAATGTTGTTTTATGGGCAGTTGCAAGGTGATATGTGCCCCATGCAGCCTCTTTCCATGGGTGTTCCTGGTGTCCCCATTCCAATTGTGCAAGTAATGTGTGCATAGTACTCTTTGTCTATTTGTCTCTCTGTGTATTGTGCATGTTTTTGTGCTTCCATTGTGCTGTGATGTGTATTATGGTGTGTGTCCATTGCAGGGCTGTTTACTGGTGGTGTTGTTTGTGTTCCATGGCACACTAATACATTTGTGTGCTGCATGTGACAACAGTCCCTGGCCTGTGTGGAATGTGAGTGTGTGAGCTGTTTTTGTATATGTGATGTTTGTGTGTAGTTGGTGATATGTGGGTGAATGTTGGGTAGATTTCACTGTCCCTGTGGCAGAGATGTGTGGTAGTGTTGCGGTGTAGTGTGATTGAACTGCCCAAAGGGACGGTATAGTGACTGTGTGTTAGACTTGGCATCCTTGGCGTGGTCTCCCCTAACTTTTTGCCTCTGTTTCCCAGGTTGTTGATGTGTTCTGGACTAGGTTTTTGCTGTTTTTGTTACTCTGGGAACTTTACCACTGCTAACCAGTGCTAAAGTGCAAGTGCCCCTATACAAAATGTGTATGTAATTGGTTCATCCATGATTGGCATATTTGATTCACTGGTAAGTCCCTAGTACAGTGCACTAGAGCTGCCCAGGGCCTGTAAGACAAATGCTACTAGTGGGCCTGCAGCACTGGTTGTGCAACCCACCATAGTAGCTCTATAAACATGGCTCAGACCTGCCACTGCAGTGTCTGTGTGTGCAGTTTTAAACTGCCAATTCGACTTGGCAAGTGCACCCACTTGCCAGGCCTAAACCTTCTATTTTCTTTCATGGAAGACACCCCTAAGGTAGGCCCTAGGTAGCCCGATGGGCAGGGTGCAGTGTATGTTTAAGGTAGGACATATACTAGTGTGTTTTATATGTCCTAACAGTGAAATACTGCCAATTTCGGTTTTCACTGCTGCAAGGCCCATCCCTCTTATAGGTTAACATTGGGGCTGCCTTTAAATATGGTTAAAGCGTAGATTCCCTTTGGGCGCAGATAGACATGCAGTGTTTGTGGCCTCTGAGCTCACAATTTAAAAATACCTCTTTTTGTAAAGTTGATTTTAAGATTGTGTGTTTGACAATGCCACTTTTAAAAAGTGAGCATTTTCTTGCTGAAACCACTCTGTGATTCTGTCTGTTTGTGGTCTCCCTGTCTGGGTCAGTTTGACAGTTGGGCTGTTTGCATCTCTCTCTAGACAGTGACACAAAGGGAGCTGGTGTGTAGCATGCATATCCTGATGAGCCATCTGTGCTAGGAGGGAGGGGAGGAGTGGTCACTCACACCTGAAAGGGCTGTGCCTGCCCTCACACAATGCAGTATCCAACCCCCTGGTGTGTATCTGGGGCCTGGCCTGGGCAAGGCAGGCTTTCACAAACAAGAGAGACTTTCCTTTACTTCAAAGGGCAAAATGGGTATAAGAAGGGCACCCAAAACCACACACTTTAGATCACTTCTGGAAATCAAGAGGAACCTCTGCCTGGAGAAGAGCTGAGGAAGAAGAGCTGCCCTGTCTGTGACTGTGCTTTGTGGAGCTATCCTGCAGTTGCTGCTTCTGCCTGTGCAAAAGGACAAAGACTGGACTTTGTGTGCCTTCCTGCTTGTGAAGAACTTTCCAAGGGCTTGAAACTGAGCTTGCCTCCTGTTGTTGAAGTCTCAGGGCCATCAAAGACTTCCCCTGCCAGCACCTGGACTCTCTGCTGAGACTCGTGCCCTTCCAAGTGGTGCCCTAGCCAGTTCCTGGGGCCTTGACAGGTGAAGCTGGCAGACCAAGGTTGGAATTTCCACGCACAGACCGCTGTGCGGGGAAATTTCTGACACAACCTCCAAGAGCAGCTAAAGAAACGGCGTTCCGCCGGCTACACGGCTGAAATCGACGCAGTGCTTGCAGCGAGGGTGGGAAATCGAAGCACGCGGCTGAAGAAACATTGCGCAACATCACTGACAGAGGCTGCAACAATGCAACATCGCAGGGTGCGGAAAAACAACCCAAATCTGCCCGGACCCGAGGTGTTTTGTCTGCATTGATGCATCTATCTCCTGCAGGGAAAGAAACGATGCACGCCGATCAAACTGGAGAAGGAGAAACGACGCACGACCTCGCTTGCGGATGAGAAATCGATGCACTGCTAACCTTTTTCGACGTACACTCGCCCATGCGTGTTATTTTGACGCTACTCAGGTACTTTTCAACGCTAAAAGGTTTAGCATTGTTTTCTCGAGGATTTAAGACTCTTTGCTTTTTCATTTATAACTTGACTTGGTTATGTTGGATTTTTGTCATTTTGGTCTTGTTTTGTTTAGATAAATATTTTCTATTTTTCTAAACCTGTGTTGTGTCATTTTGTAGTGTTTCATTATGCTACTGTGTGTGTTGGTATAAATACTTTACAACTAGCACTCTGAAGTTAAGCCTGCCTGCTCGTGCCAAGCTACCAGGGGGGTGAGCAGGAGTTAGCTGAGGGTGATTCTGTTTTACCCTGACTAGAGTGAGGGTCCTTGCTTGGACAGGGGATAACCTGACTACCAACCAAAGACCCCATTTCTAACATTGTGAATGTGTCCGTCTTGGTTTATGTTTTGGACTGTGTACCGGATGTGACATGTACTTGTTGCCCATGGCGTAACCCCCCCATGAGGTGTACAACAGCACTATGATCTGTTATTCTGATATGGGTAGGTGTGTGCACTTACAGTTGGTGACATCCAATGGGCGGCGTTGGTTTCATGCACCTTCGAAGACCATCAGAAGCGGCAGGACATGTGCGATGGGCTCCTTGGCGGTATCAGATGAGTGAGGCTGCCTGCAGATGGGCGTCTCCCTTTATACTGTCTGTTTCCGTGTTCTGAGACATGGTGGTTGGCCTGCCATGGTCACATTGGCAGTGTGCAACCTCGTAATTAGTCTGGCATAAACACAGGCTCCACCGGGCTGCTGATGCAGCCTTGTGACCGTGGCTGACTGTGCTGCCTGGCTGTGCTGGCGGAACCATGGAGGTCTTGGCTCCATAGGCTCGCTTTACTCGTAATACAACGGTCCGATCACCAACCTGACAGCAGTCAGACCGCCAAACTCGGAATGAGGCCCTTAATATATATAACATTATTTTGTAGGGGATTTTATTTTAAGTTCTACCGCCATTATTTTTTCAGGGGGTAGATTTGGAGTAACATCACAAAACAAAATAAAATGATGGACGGAGTCTTGAAACTTTTCAAACACTCACCCCCAGTCACAGATCTGGGTTTAATCCATCGTTATTTTACTCGCCACGTCACCCCAGTTTGGACCCAGCCATATGCAAATCAGTCTTGACCCTGTCCCCATAGGAACAGTCCAGCCCGAACTGCTTGGCCAGGTCCTCCCTGGACAGGAAACAAGCATCCTGGGACCGGTTTCAGGGTATCACCCTTCATCAGCCAGGCTAGCTTGAATCCAGTGGCGCAGCGAGCAAGCTAGTTTTGGAGTACCAGTGGTTGGCCACATGTAGTGCTGGACTTACTACTGTATTTTTTAGTAGTAACTTAAACTCAGAGTTTGTTAATCCCAAAAGTACTAAACCTACTCCAAACTGTCAACTTACTCAAAAGTGTAAGTTACCTTTGTGATTCAGGCCCACAATAGTTTGGGCTTAGCACTGAGGCTATGTGTCTTTGGTTTCTCTAGGTTGATTTTGCAGCCTGAAATATCTAAAAAATCATTTATTTTAATAATGTCAATATAGAAGTAATTGGGTCAGGCACAGACAGCAGAAAATCATAAGCAAATATTTTTTAGTAGTAACTTAAACTCAGAGTTTGTTAATCCCAAAAGTACTAAACCTACTCCAAACTGTCAACTTACTCAAAAGTGTAAGTTACCTTTGTGATTCAGGCCCACAATAGTTTGGGCTTAGCACTGAGGCTATGTGTCTTTGGTTTCTCTAGGTTGATTTTGCAGCCTGAAATATCTAAAAAATCATTTATTTTAATAATGTCAATATAGAAGTAATTGGGTCAGGCACAGACAGCAGAAAATCATAAGCAAATATTATGAGCTTAATTGGAGTTGGTATGTGGTAGTTTCTAACTTTTTGCACCCGAGGCTCTAGATAAAGAGCGAGCATAAGGGTCAGCTGCGTAAAATTGCCTATTGACACATCATCATAATTGAGAACCACTTTTCTAAGAAATATGCTTGTCACCACACTGTGACTAACATTACACATTGTACACCTATTGACCTCATTTGAATAATTTTCACGTGTTGTATTAGGCAATGTCTTTGTACTGCTGGTGCATTGTCCATATCTCTGCCTCAATATTTGGTGTAGGTCTGGACTTGCACTTATGACAGCATAACAATGCCAGTCAACTTTTGGAAACATCATATACATTTGCAATTTGATGTAATATGTATTTACTTTTACTCCCTAGATAACATGACAGCATACTTGGCTAGAACGTTTGAGGGCAGATGTGACAGATAAAAGCACATCAGGTAAATAACAAAGGCCTATAGGACAATGAATGCCATCTACCAACAGGCAAAGGCCAGTGGAACTTGGGAGAGTGGGAGCAGGACCAGCACAAAGACACCAGCAGTACAACCAGGATCTGAGGGTGCCAGACAGCTGCCACATACCAGCACACAGAACACAGCACGGCCCCTAACTGTACACCCACAGCCAAGGAGGCCCAGCCATGCTGGATTGTCAGCACATAGTTATAGGATGGTCAGACAAATGTGGAGGTGGAACCAGAGGATGTCTGGCATCAAAAGGGAGCAGGCCATCTTTCAAGAGATATTGTTGACAATCCAGGAGGCCATGGAACAGATAGGAGGCAAAATCTGACATTCTCCCTCTAGTGTAGGATAATATTAAAATTATTTAGTGTAGGATAGGTAGGCTTAGGTAGTTCTAATAGGTAATAGTTCTTTTACATTACATTTATTATCATATTATCATTGTTCTCTAACTGGTTGTGATTTACTTGAGATGAGATGAGTTTGTACCATTGTATTAGAGGATTTGGGTACATGATGTACCAATTAACCTGTTCTATTAGTAGGTATATGTTGCTTTCACAGAGGGCAATGGGCAACAGAAGTTTGTTCTCAGATTTAATTTCTGTAGGGAACCATTTTCATACTTGAGACACAATAAGTGTGACTCATACATTGATTTGACAGACAGCACAACACAAGTATTCACCTATTGAGGCATCCTTAGAGAAGTAAGTGGGTAAGTGTTTAATTAGATGTTTTGACAAAGAATGCTGTTCCATGCCTGCATTGTGACATAAACTGCTGCATAGCACTAACAATATACCCCCCTTGCGCCATTGTGCAAGTAGTTCAAAATTGTTGTGTGTGTTTTAAATGTGCAGGAGAGACACCTGCCAGTGCAATGTCCATCATTATTTGAACATATTATTGCTTGATGTGCCACATCATGCATCTCATTTAGGAGAAGCCATCAACAATGTTTTAACGTATGTCTCCCATTTACAATTCCCCTGGGGAGGTGTAGCACTCATACAGTTTCACTGGTCTTCCACCAACGCTAAACTTGTATGTGAAAAGGATTTGATTTGATAGGTGCATGCCCTCACACTGAACGCATATTAGGCCTTACTTTGGCAGGGTAACATAAGTCCTCTTTTTTTGGCTTGTGCTGAGTTACTAAACGCTTATCAGTATACATAAGGGGGAGGCAAGGTGTACTAGTCAGTACTAGATTGCCCTTATGCATCCTTCAGTGGCACAAGTACAAGGCAAATCCATGAGGCTTATGGGCATGGCTATCTGCCTATTATTGGAACAACCATCCAGAGGTATTTTGTATTTGAGTACATATGTTGTGTGAGTACTGATTTAGTCACATTTGGAAATGATGCTGTAATCTTTACATTGAAACATTGATGATGACATTTTTACAATCTTTTGACCTTACGTGCCTCACACATCCCATTTATAGGTGGCACATTTGTGTGTACATTGTCAGAACATTTTCATTGTGTGTCTTAAGAAAATACATCTTGTTGATACACCCTGACATGACACTGATAAGGTACAAATTGCTCCTCATACCATTGCAATGGGTGTACTTGGTGTAAGTGCAGACAAAGATAGCATGTGCAATTGGCTTTAGTCCAATATTCTTCTGCGGCAAACAAGTGCTTTAGGATATTACACAGACAACATTTCATGGGTAGACCTTCCATAAACAACCAAACAAAGCTCATCATGGTTTTCACAAATGAAAAGATTATTTTTAAATCCAGAATGATGGATCATTAAATTCATTTATGTGAGTAGTGCATTCCAAATTTGAGCAACAAAGATAGTCATGGGGTTCAATTTGATGACTAGACAAATTCAGTTAGGGACAACTGACATTTAAAAGTGAGGAGTATTTCAGTGAGGAGGAACAAATTGCCATTAGGAAAGGTTGGCATCTTTCAAAGTACACAAATGGATAAGATAAACACCTGCACAAACAAAAAGTACTGTACTGGGTGACAAAGAAGGTGGCATGATGTTTGACACAGGACTGTAAAAGAAACTGGCCAGGGGCACTCACAAATGTTTATCAGGCAGTTCTTTGATGGAAAATGCTGAAGGCCACATCTTCCTCCTCTGATGCATGTGCTGCCTCCCCTGCAATTGGTGGTGTTTGATTGGGGGACAGCTGAGGCACACATCAGAGGGAGAAGATGTGGCTCACCTGTTCCCACCAGTATTTATGAGTGCCAGTAAGGCAGCATGGTAATCCCTGGCAAGGCTCTGCTGGTTTTAAAACAAATTAACAATGTTGTTATCGAGGGCATCGGTTGATGCAATGAAGGAGTCAATCTTAAGCTCCAGGGACTGAATGGTATTATCTATAGCCCCCAGCTGCTTGACAACTTTACTGGTGACAGGTGGAGATGGCTCATGACACCAGCTAGATGACTCATCAATCCCTTGGAACCAAGAGTGGGAGTCTGTGATGAGCTAGGTCAAACCCTAATTATGGCTAAGACCATAATGGACTCCTTCAAGGGTGCCCACTATGATCTCCATCTCTGAATGAACCTCATCAGCCATTTGCTGCTGAAACCCTACCACTTTCCATTGAAAGACAACTTGGGGGTCCTCTGAGTCCTCAGCTGTGATGGAACAGCTGGATGGGCCATGTCCAGTGGCTGACAGTTCATATGGAGACCCCGCAATATCATCTTCCCTTGCCAAGGCAGGAGGATAATTTTCAAAACAGTCCAGGAGTTGTTAGAAGGTGTCTTCAACCATGGTGGGGGGCAGGATGGTATCACCAACAGATTGGGCATCATGGACAGGCTCATCTACAGGAGGTGTTGTTGGTCTCTATGGGAAGAGATAGGAATATGTTAAAAATAAGCCAGGATAGAGTTTGACAAACACGATTAATGTATCATTCAGATAGTTTTTACAATCACTTTCTACAACACAGGGATCTGTTAAATGTATGTTTCTACAAGTAAACAAGGCCACGTTACAGTATTGTTGCTTTTCACATGGCTTTACCTGTACATTATTCACACAGCCTCAATATTGATATGATGGCCTATTTCTGTCATTCCATACAACATAATGCAGCTAGGCAGCTTGCTGGGCTACCCTGTCTGAAGTAGTAGGTGCAGGAACAGTCCACATTTAAAATTTTGTGATGCATTTCTGCTTTCTGCCTACAGTGATTAAACATTTGCTGCTTAACACACCTGCTGAAACCATTGGACCATGTTGCAAGGGTGCCTGCATTTGCTCTAGCCATCAATTTGCACCCCATCACTAACCAAAATGTGTCATACTTTATCTCTCTCATAATCCTGCACTTAACCTTTCCTGAAGCACAACACACCATTGTTCCTTGATAAACTGTCTTGCATGCAATTTGGGCAATATTGTGCCCTGGGGGTCATATTTGACACACACCCACGCAACTCTACACAGCAAGCAACCTTGCTCTATTCCGGAAAGGGGGTAGACATGTATATACTATAAATTAAATTTGCCAAGGGACTCCTATAGTTTCCTAGCCCTCAGACAGTCATCTCCAGACTCCACAACAGTAAACACTGTGAACCATCTCTGAAGGGGATAGCCACCATCACACTTGGAAGTGTGCAACAGCAGAAGCGCACTCCATTTCTTCAGAACCTAAGGTGCTCATCTGCAGACTCCCGCAAATCTCTTCATTCATCCTCACTCTCTTGAACTTGTACATGACTCCTCTGGTACTCATAATTCAGACCCAGGGACTCTACATCATCTCTTACACTGATTACACCCAGATCATACAAGAACTCTTCGTAGACATCAACACCATCAACAGTTCTTACATTGTTCCATTGACCAAGATAACCGACTTTATGTGCAACTAATGGCTTGGTTCATACTCAAACTCACAAGATGCTGGTGCTGATATTCTGCAACATGAACTTGGCCTGGTTCCCCATATGACCAGGCACAAACCCCTTAAACTCCAACCATCCCAGAAACCTGTCCTTCATCATGGACACCTACCTCACCATGTGACTTCACAATCCCAGTATCAACTCCACCTCCTTCTAGATTATTAGCATGGTCAGACATTTGTTCATATGGTTCCCTCCTGACACCTGTGAGACCATCACCCAGGCCCTCATCACATGTAGACTGTAGTACACCCAGTACCCTCTGCCACAGCATGCCTGCCCATCTGCTGCACAAGAGGCAAACCAACCAACACACCACTGCCAGACTATACCTCATCCTACCTTGTGCCACACACATCAAACCTCACCTCATCAAAAAATAAAATACAGTACTTTCTCATTCAGACACACTGGCTGTTCAAGAAGGTCAGCCACACCTACAAAGCACTACACTACCAGGGACTCACATAGCTCACACACCATTTAAGCTCCCACCAAACAATCATGGCCCTCCACTCTGCATCACTTGCACTCACCCTCACCCCTAATAGCCACATGAGTAAGACAGAAGTTAGGGTGGTACAGGCAACACCAGTCAGAATCTCATCCAGCACATCAAGACTGCTGCATGCAATATTAATTTGTGGCAGTAACTACACATGGCTGTTCAAGGAGGGCAGGCACATACTTAGCACCTGGATACCATCTCAGGTGACAAGTTGACCCTCTGCTACGCCACATTAATTTTGATTACATTACATTACATTACATTTTTGGCTGCCTAGTCCCAAGACAAGCACCCTTGCATCATGGTGCAAGGGGGCCTGAATTAGCACAGACATATCTGCTAAGTTTCCAAGGTTCATGCATAATATGCTGGTCCAGCCTGGGCTTTTTACCTTTGTATTGTGGGACTTGTAGTCCTGGTCAATAATGTTACTGATTACACTACAAGTCCCAGGACTCAAAGGACAACCTGGACAGGGGTCTCACATCAAACATCGACCAGAGAAACTTGGCAGGGCTAGACTAGACTCAATAAATTGTGAATGGGCAATGCAATAACAGTTATGTGAAGGGTGAGTTAACATGTGAGGCATTCCTGCCCTTTCCTTTGCATACAGTGCAGTGTGCAAAGTATCTTACTGCACTGCCCTGCATGACAGTTTGAAACATTTGGAGGCATATTTACGAGTGATGCAAGTGTAAAATGAGAATTATGAAGCCACACAAGGCCACTTTGAGTGGTCCTGAATGGCTTCATAAATCTGGGGTAACGCAAAACAGTGCATAAAGGTGACTTACTGCGCTGCATTACAAATCTCATTAATATGCCCCATGGTCCCTTGCTGTCACTTACCCTTTAGTTCTTGGGGGTCCTCGACCGCAGCACTGTCCTGTCCTTCCACTCCTGTCACCAACTCTGTTGGGATGAGTGATGCCACCTGCTTCTCCAGTGGGTCCAACTCCTCCTGGTCCTCCTCTGGTCCTCATAGCTGCCTTAAGGTTCCTGGCCAGTATTTGTTTGGTGCTGTACTTGTAGTCATTCCACCTGTTCTTGCAGTTCAATACTGCCCTTTTTGTTTCACCTGCACTGTTTATCTTATACAGTATGTGTTGCCAAATGACATCCTTCTCCCTAATGGCAATTTGGAGGTGACAAAAAGAAGGTGTTCATTCTTTGTCACCTCACTGATTAGTATTTGGTTCACCTCCTCACTGAAACTGCACTTCCACATCCCCTGGCCTACTGTCTGGTCATCTTGGCTGGGGTTGCTGCTTTCCTGCTGTTATTGGTGTTCAGAAGGTCTGAGCCTTGAAATGAATTGTTTTTTTCAAGCTTCCTACCATGCAATGCACTCCTGCATGACGCAAAGCTGATTTGCAGCACTTAAAGGTGCTTTACGACATGCAAATCAAACTTGCGTCAAGTAGGTAGCAGTTGCATTACAACACTTTGCGCCATCCTTCACACCACTGAATTGGAATTTTTGACACATCTTCAGTCCTTGTGGGAACAAACAAACAGCACATTTAAGGATAGTGGATGAGTGATAAGTGATGAGGAAGGCAGCAGCCGAAATGTGAGGTGACATGAAAAAAATAAAGAAGAGAATGAGGGGGATGAGGTAGAAGGGGAGACATGGGAAGGGGGCAGTAGGCTCAGGATGACTGGGGGAGGACTCAAGCAAATAAGGTAAGGAAAGGGGAGAATGATGGGTTAAGATGAGGGAAGGTTTTAAACAAAAACAAAGCCTATGGAAAAGAAAAGGTACGGTTGTAGGAGCTTAAGCATAGCTTAAAGATGAGAAGAAGAAAGCTATCAGAAAGGGAGAGAAAAGTTAACTGATGATATTGACTACTACAGAAATTAGAACAGATTAGGGAGGGGCAGAAAGAATTTTGAGGTGGTCAGAGATTGGGAGAGGTAGAAGGAATCAAAACCAAAGAGTACTGATCTAGACAGAATTTGAGAAGGTGCCCTTTTAGCATTTTCTGTGAACTGAAGGAGGTATTTTGAGTATCTTAGTTCTACTACTTGTTGCCACCTGATATTCTGAGGGAAGCACCACACTATTGCAACTGTTGGTTACATAAGTCATTAAAAGTGATGCATGTGAGCATACCTTTTGTTGTAGATTGAAAGAGAAGCCAGTGGAGGTCTGCCTTTTAAAATGTACAAAAGTAGTCATACTTTCTGGTTTCAGATAATATCCTGAAGGCTGAGTAGAGAATGGTTTTGATAGATGATAAAGCAGAAGTGGGAGTGCCTTAGAGAATGGAGTTGCTAGAGTTGATTTGTGATGAAACAATGGCTTGCACAGTAGTTCAAAAGTCCCTAAGGCGAGCAGAGATTAAGCCTTGACAGAAATTCTTGCAGATTCCAGCAGTGCATGAAACAATGCATTCATAAACAAATGCATACTGAAATGCATTCCCAGTAATTTAACCAACCAGGAAAGAGGAGAAGCCATCTTTGTTGAACTCAGATAACCAGTATTGTTACCAAATGAATTTTATATATTTTCCCCTGGCTTGAGTTGGCTTGTAAGATGATTTTTAATGTGTAGATGTCTTGGGGTTTTTAAAGCATATCTTGAAATATGAAAAATGTGTAAAATCGAGCTGATCTTTTTTTAATGAAATGTTTTAGTTTTAATGATGCATAGAGTCTTTTCTTTGAATCTTTGAAAACCCCTGAACCGTCCTGGACATGGGCCACTGAGCAGTGGCTTCTTTCAAACCACTGTCAACTTGGGGTTTGACTGCCTCACAGAGGGATGACGTCTGGGGATGACACAGGACTGCCCGCAATGGATAACACAGAAATAATGGGTCTCCCTGCCATGGCAGCCGCTGAAGTCTGAAGCGGACCGTCCCAGTGATGCCCTTTCTGCCTCCCTTGACCTGTCACAGCTCATTCAGCTCTCGTCCCCACTTGGACCTACATTGCATCAGTCCCTCCTCACCAGTAAGAGGCATATTTATGAGAGCTTTGTGTCATACTTGTACCACGCTGCGTAGTACATGCTTGACACAAACCTCAAAGTCAGATTTTAGAAGCCCCTCAAAGCCGCTCTGCATGGCTTTGAATGGCTTAAAAAAATCTGGAGTAATGCAATGCAGCGCGAATCGCTGTGTTGCAGTACTCTGTGCAAGGGAGGCATTCCATGGCAATGCTTGGGTGTTCCCACACAACTCCCATGGTTTTTTACATTTTTCTAAATTGACCAAACCTGGGAATGTGCCAAAAGGATACGCCTTCCCACGAGAAGGATAACAAGGAGAAATATCTTTAGTTCTTTTTGTTACTTCCTCTTTCTATGTGTGTGGCATTCTGCAGCACACATAGATAGAGGAAAATGTCACTCAGGATAATTTTGTGCAAGAAGGTGCCCCTTCCTGTACAAAAACAATCCGGCATGCAACGCAGGCAGCCTTGCACTGTAGTGCAAGGCTGCCTGCATTGGCGCTAGGCAGTCAATTTGTGTGCCACCGCAGGGGGAAAGGAAAAGAATGCACCGTATGCCTTAAATACAGCACATTCCTGTTCTTTCCCAGTGACACAGTGTAGCGCAGCAAGATTACTTTCTGCGCTACATGGCACCACTTTGCCATACTTATGGTCCTAAATAACTGTCAGCCGCTTAACTGAGTCAGCCGCTTACCTCTAACTTCAATGTCCGCACCGCCAAATCCTTTTTCTTACTCGTCTGGTTCAGACAGGGTGGGACTCTGGTTACTGAATTACCACCTAGTTTTTGGGTGAGGGAGGGTGACAGATGCTTCTGAAATGGACGTGTGGGATGGGGTGATGGAGTTACTGTTGGTTCCAGTCTTTCTGTATTACCCATGCTGCACTGCTTGTTTGCATATACTACCTAAGTACTCCATACCAAACCCCGTGACATATACACCGGAACAGATCACTGCACTCACATGGAATGTCAATGGGCTTAATAATAAAATTAATAGGGGCAGGGTGTTTCAATACCTTAAATGTTATTCCTCATCATTGGTGCTACTGCTGGAAACACACCTGCAATGTAATAATGTCCCTTCCTACAGCAGGACACGTACACCAGGATCCACCGAACAGTATACACCAATACAGCCCATGGGATGGCCATTCCTCTGAGTAAGTACTTTCCCATCCATGTCACTAAATCCCACTGTGACATCTTAGGCCACTTAGTTGTCATTGAGGGGGACCTTGGAGAGCACGCCTTGGACAATCGCATCCGTGTATGCCCCCCGACACTCATGATGAACACACTACAGGCACTCAGAACGCCCAGGCCCAACAATATAGGGTGGTGATTTTAGTTCAGTTATGGATCCCGGTTTGCACTCTAGCAAACACCTGAGATGTAAGATGATTGACTTGGCAGCACGAGCCAGGTCTCTGGCCCTGACACATGCTTGGATCCTGCTGCACCCCTAGACTAGGTAATATACCTTTTATTTCCATTTAAACAGATTCTTCTCTCGCATAGACTATTTCCTCCTGCCTTTGGCAGATGCAGCTGGTCTGGTGGATGCCCAGACCTTGTTCTTATAACCCTCACACTTATATCGCTCAGATGGACACAATTGGGGCAACAGACTCAGTGCTTGGTGGCTCCTAAACACTATATAAATTACCTCCTCCAACAACAGATTCAATATTATTTCAGGGCCAACAAGGGCACAGTGGATTTACCCACCATACTTAGGGGAGGCCCAAAGTGGTCCCTGAGGGGATAGATCATATCCTATCAAGCTGCAGCAAAAGCTTGCAACCATAGGGAAATAGCTGAGTTAGAACATGAAATAAGTGCAGTGGAGAGGGCCTTTGCTGTGACCACCCAACTACTGGGTGAGGCACACCTTTGAACTAAAACCGTTAGTGCTTCGACAGACAGTGCTTGACACGGCAACAGTGGTGCACCTAGCTATGCAGTACAAGTTGTATGAGATAGAAGATAAGACAGAGAAACTCCTACACTGACTAGTGCATAGGGAACAAGAACTCTGATTAGTCCCCAGCCTGTCCACGAACACAAGTGTAATGCTCATGGAATCCCATTGCATAGCCCAAGAATTTGCAAATCATTACACCTGCTCCATGCAGAAGACTTGCGTGTCCCCATACTATCAGACATTGATAGGTGTGACCTAGGCAAACCACTGACCTCCAAGTAGGTTGTGGAGGTTGCGGAGGCCCACCAAGCGGTTCCACAGGGATGACGCCCGGTCCTAACGGCTTCCCGTTGAAAATGTACAGGCGGCATGCATTACAGTTGGTTCCCCCTTTCTGGACATGTATAACTACATTTTGAATCAGGGGAACTCCCGTACGAATTACAGGGAGATACAATATCCGTGATCTAGAAACCGCAGAAGCCACCAGATATCTGTGAATCCTACAGATGATCTCCATTATTAACATGGAGACCGTGTTCCAGACAAAGTACTTGCAATTCGCCTGATGAAGATGATCCTAGCTCTGATACATCTGAATCAGAACGGCTTTATGCTGGGGTGTGGCACTCATCACTGTCTCCACCACCTCAATAACTCAATGGCCTCGACTAGAGTACCAATGCCAGAAACACCACTGGAGGCCAGGAGCTGGCTCAGGCATACAGTCCTGCAGGAGGGTTTGAAGCATGCAGAAATATTAGTATATGGAAGTACGGGGACGTCTGGAAGGGCATCACCATGTGCAAATGTCAATGTTTAGTAGACACCTATACAATGCGCTAGACATAATTTTATCGATATCTACACCTGTGTCATACACTTGAGTCCTCCCTCAATCCCATACAAACCTTTCCACAATGTTGTCTGCCACAGGCTTTCTTATTGCTAAGAAGGACATAGCATGGCACTGGCACTCTACACAGGCACCACTGATGGCTGACTGGACTATTTTGTCGTGGCAGAAAAACCTCTATCTCAATTCTGTGGCTTCCCTGAGAAGCATCAAAAGATCGGAGAGGGATTGGAACGCTTATGCAGATGGGCTTACTGTGTAAAGTTAACAAGCACATTGTAACCTTATGTTCTAATTACTTGTTGAAAGGGGTATAGCTGATAACTGCGACAAGATTTATTTGTTTTTACAGAGGATGTTGTATACAGCTTGACACCCAATAAAGCGTGTTAAAAATAAAAACATAAATCTGTTAGTGCTACATAATTGCATAGTTTCTAATTATTACTTCACCGTCCGTTTTCATCAACAACCCTGAGCAGCTTTGCCACCCACCTTCATCAGCAATCCCGAGTGGCTTCGCTGTCCTTTGTGGCCTGCTTTCATCAGCAAGCCTGAGCGGCTTTGCTGTACTCCACCGCCCACTCTCATCAACAAACCCAGGGCAGCTTTTCTGTACTAAAATGCCCACTTTCATCAACAACCCAGAGCGGTCATTGCACCTTGCCGCCCGCATTCATCAGAGACTCTGAGCTGCTTTTTTCACTTTGCCACCCATTTGCCAAGGACTATGGAGTGGTCAGACTGACTACTGCCGCTCCAACCTTCAAAGCTCGTGGCTGCAGCAGTGACTTCCCTTGGTGCTACCGGCCTTCACCTCGCAACACCCCCGTGGTCCCACCAGCTTCCTTGTGTTCACGCAGGAGAAAGACCTTACTCAGAACCCTAACTCTCAACCACTCTCCAGGAGGAGCGCACCCCGGATATTACCATATTGTGTTGAGACAACTCCCACTTGTGCAGCAGAGTGCCTGGCATCACCTCTTTATCCATAATAGCTTAGCAGGATTGTTTTGTTTAACCATAAAAAGTGAATATCTAGTGGTTGACACATTGGAATTTTGCTGTTGTGGTCTTGATCTATGTAGATAAACATGCTTTATTTTTCTTCACCTGTGTGGAGTCCTTTTGTGGTGTACTTCCTGTGATTACCTAATACCTTGCCTTCTAAATTTAGCCTGCCTGCTCCACGTCAAGCTACGAAAGGGTGAGCACAGATTAATTTAGGATGTGTATTTTAACTTGCCCTGACTAGCATTGTGGTCCCTACTTTGACAGGGTACCGCTGCCAACTAGAGATCCAATTTCTAACAGTCTGAATCTTCAAATATCTACTTAGATTATGCCCAACTAGTGTTTTATGATTTCACATGTATGTTGTATTTCTATCATTTTGGGCCTTCCTGGTAATTTATGCATTTTCCTCTCTGTACCAAATATGTATTATTCTGTAAATACCATTTTCCTCTATTTTGATACAGACCTCATTCCTTTTATTTTATTAAACTTAACACTGCTAAATTGCAGTTTCCTAGTGAGGAGTGTAGTCTCTAACCACCAGATCAATTGAGGATTCAGGAGCCAAATTGTAGTGCTAAAATTTTTGGGGTGACCAGTTATTGGGGTTCAGGTGATTACCAGTATTCGAACAGGGTGAATACATTTATAAGTATAATTGAGTATCCTCTGAATTTCCATTTATGGCTGCAATATTTTGAGACATTCCATGCGCATGTTGAACAACATGGGTTTAGGATAAAACTCTGGTGAATCCTCAAACGTAATCAGAGATGTTGCCCTATCTTACCGCTTGTGGTTCATTAAAAAGGAAGGGGCCACCCTAACATCTCACCTCTGGAGCTCATGCAGAAATAAAAGATTGCTCTCATGGTAGTTAATTGTACTGAATGTCACTGTTAAATCAAGAAGGATGAGGAGTCAGTCATCACTCTTGTCCAGCATGCAATGAATGTCATCCAGAATTATAAGTGCTGTAGTACTGATGCCTCAGTCTTTGTGGAAGTTAGATTGGTTGGTGGCCAACATCTTATCTTGGTAAAGGCTTAATGACATTTGGTAAGTATCATTTTTCTGTGAGTTTGTCTAGTCATTGTGAATTTGTCACATAAAGACACAGGTCACATTGAGATACAAGAGACAAAAATAGGTGAGAGATGGGAGACAGACAATATGTACATAAAGTCCTGCATCCAAAGAATGCATTTAAAATCCAAATTACAGTCACAACATGTATTGATGTTGTCGTTGTGGCTTTAGTGAAGTGAATGTGCTTGCCCTGTACGTGAAACTTGTAAGGGATGTACATATTTTAACTCTTTAATTCGTCTAACTATACTGTGCATTTGTTTCACTCTGAAGATGTCCCTGCATCAAACAGTTTAAATGTTCAAGCTTCATTGCCATGGGTCTCCTCTGAGGCCTGTGGTTGATCTATCCAATGAGGTGACTGGCAATGACTTTGACCAGTCCAGGGGCAATTGCTTTCAACAGAGGAGCACTCTTAGGAGGCTGATTACACTGCAGACCAGAGATTCTTCCATCACTTGCCCAGGCTTCTCTCGCTTAAGATGTCCAGGCTGCTCCGTAGCTCCCTCCTTGCGCCGCTCCCGGTGGGCTCACGCTCGCAGAAAGCCAGCTACCGCTCATGTCTCGTAGCACACTCCTTGGAGCCATGCCAGCCCTACTTCTAACCACTCCTGCTTGCAGACCATTATATGTTCCTATTTAGCACCAAAGTATTCTTTTTCTGCCTTCCAAATCATTGGGTGATCTGCCATGGCATGCAGCTCTAACTTACAATTCCTGTACCTGCTCAAGGTTTAGATCGGTCTCTAGAGCTCTGTGACTGAAATAATACCTTTCTACTTTTCCGGCCTGTCATGTCGCCATTCTGCGTTCAGTCTGAATTACAGTAACAGAGACAATACATCCGGATGGACCATAGATTTAAAATCACATATATTGAAATAAAACATTCATAATACAAATGCAACAACAATAATGGAAGTGACCTGCTGAAAAAACCTAGGCGACTTCCAAAAATATATTTATTTACACTTAGTAATATCGTTGTACAATGAATTAATTCCTATATATCTACACCAAAAGGTGCCTATATGTAATAATACTTACATGGCCAATAATACAAATGGATATTGTTCATAATTATACATACACTGTTAATTTTTTATATGCAATATCACATACATTAATAATGATAAATATCCAGACAGCAGAAATTAATAAACCAGGACACTCCTCGCAGATCAAAGAATGGATTCATTGGCATGCCAACATTGGATATCATTACGGGCGCCTCTGTTCGGAGCAGTGGCACCAGCACAGTTGTGGATGTAACCCGCGAATGCGGAGACTGTCCACTGATAATAACTATAAATACATACTTAAATTATTTAAAAAACAATAAAAATAATAAAAAGCTATCTATCTATTCACTGAAAAAACAAAGCATAAAGTAACGTTATAGTTAGGTGAACTGTTCAATAACAAGATAACGTTTAAAACTCCAAAAAACACAGAAATTCCTCAGTTATAGTTATAGTTGCCTGAAGAAACTATGGGGCAGATTTATACTTTTTGCTCCAAACCTGCGTTAGCGCAGGTTTGCGGCAAAAAGTATAGCGCCGGCTAGCGCCATTCCTAGATGCCAGCAGGGCACCATATTTAAGGAATGGCGCTAGCTGGCGATAAGGCCCTGTTAGTGTCCTTTAAAAGGATGCAAACAAGCCTGGGAGGCGAGGGGGGAAATGGGGCTTGTGTGCCAAATTATGGTGCAACACCGTTTAGAGGCCAGAAAATTGCCTCTAAGCAGTGTGTTGCCATTTTCTGGCTCACAAGCCCCATGGACATGGCTCCTGTCTTTGTAAAGACAGGAGCCATGCCCACCAGCCCAATGGCCTCATTGCCCCATTGGGGCAAGCACCGTGCAGGGGTCTTCAAGTCAGAGCCCCCGAGCGGCGTTGGACCACAACAAAAAATACTAACCCGAACTTACCTTCGGATGGATCCACCATCCGTGGGTAACCTACAGGTGTGGGTAGGGGTGGGTGGGGATGTCCCTGGGGACAAGGAAGGGCACCTGTGGGCAATTTCCATGGTCTCTGACCATGGAGATCTGCCTACAGGTCCCCTTATGCCTGCCCAGACCCAGGCGTTAAATAATGGCACTAAGCAGGCTTAGCCCCATTATTTAGGGCCCTCCTCCTCCCGTGCATGATTTTTGCACAGGAGGATAAATAAAGCGCTAGGGCCTTAGAGGCATTTTTTGCCCAGGAACGCCTACCTTGCATCTCATTGACGCAAGGAAGATTCACGCAGGCAAAAAATGTCATTAACGCTAATATTTTGGAGTTAGACATGTCTAGCACCAAAATATAAATATGGAGTTAAGTTTGTGCCGGATTTGAGTAATAAAAAATGATGCAAATTCGTCACAGAGTATAAATATGGGCCTTTAGCTCACGCCCTAAGGTAACTATAACCCGTGCACCCGCCATGTAAATTTTTCTCATCAGTAACTTCACTGCAAAAGTTGCGGTGATATTATCAATGATGTGATTGAAGATGTCATGTGTGATGTGATATGTGAGGTAATTAGCAGTGCATGGCGAGGGTGCAAGTTATAATTACCTTAGATAACGACTTATAGTTACTTGAGATAACTATAAATGGTGAATTTTTGTGTTTTGTACAGTTTAAAACATTACCTAGTTACTGAACATTTCACCTAACTATAACGTGCCAGTGCTGCTGCGGGCAGGGAAATCGCTATGTCCTGGGGTTGAGCTCCCCGGTACATAGCATTTGAGCCAGAATGTTCAGAGATTCAGACAGCCTGTTAAGAGGAGGATGGTGTAAACTCACATGAGGCGTTATGTGGTCTCAGTGGCCTGCCTTCTGGAAACATACAATTGGGGGGACTGCATCGGCCAGCTGCGTACGTGGTGGAGTAGACAGATATTCGTGACCTCCTACTCCAGCTATGTATGGGGGACACTGATCCGGGTGGCACCTGGGACCCCATTTTCGGACACAGGGGGGGGGGCAGTTGATTTGGAGTGTAGGTATCAAGCAAGTCAGAAGCTAGGACCGTCTGCCTGATAAATGTCTATGGCCCTTATGTGGACAATACAGATTTTTATGGTGCACTGATGAAGGTGGCAGCTGACTATGTGGATCTAGAGGTGATACTTGCAGGAGACCTAAACTGTGTTATGGACGATCTAATGGATCATTGCCCCCCCAGGGTACGTACGAAGCCAGTGATGACTGGAGCACTATGGGATGTCATGCATGGAATTGGCCAGCAGGATGTATGGAGAGAACACAACCCTCAGAACCACATCCACTCCAGTTTTACCCCTGCAACTGGGACATACAGTTGCCTTGATTACTGTCTGATATCTGGTAGCCTGGTCCTGTATGTTGTTAGTATCTTCTATTTGACTTGCTACCTTTTGGACCACTAGATGCGATACACACCTTTAACTTAGGTAGTGGACAATTATTATACAGGGAGTGCAGAATTATTAGGCAAATGAGTATTTTGACCACATCATCCTCTTTATGCATGTTGTCTTACTCCAAGCTGTATAGGCTCGAAAGCCTACTACCAATTAAGCATATTAGGTGATGTGCATCTCTGTAATGAGAAGGGGTGTGGTCTAATGACATCAACACCCTATATCAGGTGTGCATAATTATTAGGCAACTTCCTTTCCTTTGGCAAAATGGGTCAAAAGAAGGACTTGACAGGCTCAGAAAAGTCAAAAATAGTGAGATATCTTTCAGAGGGATGCAGCACTCTTAAAATTGCAAAGCTTCTGAAGCGTGATCATCGAACAATCAAGCGTTTCATTCAAAATAGTCAACAGGGTCGCAAGAAGCGTGTGGAAAAACCAAGGCGCAAAATAACTGCCCATGAACTGAGAAAAGTCAAGCGTGCAGCTGCCACGATGCCACTTGCCACCAGTTTGGCCATATTTCAGAGCTGCAACATCACTGGAGTGCCCAAAAGCACAAGGTGTGCAATACTCAGAGACATGGCCAAGGTAAGAAAGGCTGAAAGACGACCACCACTGAACAAGACACACAAGCTGAAACGTCAAGACTGGGCCAATAAATATCTCAAGACTGATTTTCCTAAGGTTTTATGGACTGATGAAATGAGAGTGAGTCTTGATGGGCCAGATGGATGGGCCCGTGGCTGGATTGGTAAAGGGCAGAGAGCTCCAGTCCGACTCAGACGCCAGCAAGGTGGAGGTGGAGTACTGGTTTGGGCTGGTATCATCAAAGATGAGCTTGTGGGGCCTTTTCGGGTTGAGGATGGAGTCAAGCTCAACTCCCAGTCCTACTGCCAGTTCCTGGAAGACACCTTCTTCAAGCAGTGGTACAGGAAGAAGTCTGCATCCTTCAAGAAAAACATGATTTTCATGCAGGACAATGCTCCATCACACGCGTCCAAGTACTCCACAGCGTGGCTGGCAAGAAAGGGTATGAAAGAAGGAGATCTAATGACATGGCCTCCTTGTTCACCTGATCTGAACCCCATTGAGAACCTGTGGTCCATCATCAAATGTGAGATTTACAAGGAGGGAAAACAGTACACCTCTCTGAACAGTGTCTGGGAGGCTGTGGTTGCTGCTGCACGCAATGTTGATGGTGAACAGATCAAAACACTGACAGAATCCATGGATGGCAGGCTTTTGAGTGTCCTTGCAAAGAAAGGTGGCTATATTGGTCACTGATTTGTTTTTGTTTTGTTTTTGAATGTCAGAAATGTATATTTGTGAATGTTGAGATGTTATATTGGTTTCACTGGTAATAATAAATAATTGAAATGGGTATATATATTTTTTTTGTTAAGTTGCCTAATAATTATGCACAGTAATAGTCACCTGCACACAGATATCCCCCTAACATAGCTAAAACTAAAAACAAACTAAAAACTACTTCCAAAAATATTCAGCTTTGATATTAATGAGTTTTTTGGGTTCATTGAGAACATGGTTGTTGTTCAATAATAAAATTAATCCTCAAAAATACAACTTGCCTAATAATTCTGCACTCCCTGTAATTAGCAAAATGGCTGCCATGGCTCGTGATATATACCCGACATTCCTGAGTGCTCCAGAGGAGTCTGAAACGTTAGTAACTTTACTCAATATGGCTGTGGGCCGTAAGTTAATCTCCTTTATATACAGGGCACTTAGAGAAAATATCCTGCTATATGCTCTGCCAGTGCGGGCACGTGGCAGTAGGCACTAGGAGAACAGGTCACTGAAATTGGAAAACATACATTCTGGGGTACAGACGGTCTTTGCCAACTCAAGATTCAAAGTACTCTAAACTAATATCATACATCAGGTACATCTTACGCCCGTCACGCTTCATGATATTTGCCTGGGAAGGGTGCCTAACTGCCCCTGTTGCTTGGCTGAGGGAGCCATAGTTGATAGGTTGAATGCAGCCACAGAGTAGGGAGTCCAGAGATACCAGACAATGCCTGTTGGGGCAGATTCTGACACGCAAAACAAAGGGCCTTAGCAGACCGTTACTGATGTTGGGTTTAGTCTTTGCTAACAGGAGAGTGGCTATCTGTTGGCTCTCTCCCTCCCCACTCCCCTACTGATGGTGTGAGAATGGGAGAGAGATATAATTGAATGGGCAGTGACTGAGGAAAGCAGGATGTGTAAATGTCAGAGTGACAATAAGCTAGCAGATGACCTGCAGGCCTGTGCAGTGATGCTTCATTCCTTGCTTGAGCCACCAGATGCTAGGTTCCCCTAGATTTGCATTCCACATATGCTTGAAGCTAAGGTGTCCAGGGCTTTGCATTGACGGGAGATGGGGGAATGGGATAGCAATTCTGTGCGATTGACAGGCTCCCTTAGAGATATGGCAGTTGTGATGTTTGTGTTAGACTGGCTGATTCTGCAATGTGGGCTAAAAAGCTCCCTTCCTTGGATTCTGCGCCATGAGTCGTTTGAAGAAACTGTAGTGGTAGGGCAGAGGCGAGTAGAGGTGAGTAGGGGTGGTGGGCTAAGGGTTGTTAATAGTGTATTACAATTTGGTTTGCACCATTTTGCTGTAAATAATATGTTTACATATGTATTTGCATTTGTAAATTTGTTGTTGTGATGTCTTGTACATACTATTAATATACTTTGTTATGTTATAAGCATTGTGGTCATATAGGGACGAGCCAACTCTAGACTAATCTTCTGAAGATGAGATGTTTGTCAGTGGATTTTATGTTTTGGGGTCACATTTGGGGACAAATTCCTTAGTTTGGCTACTTGGACATAGAAAATGTTCCACCCAGGCTTTTTTTTCTAGTATGCTGTGATTTAGAGACAAGGTGCCAGTCTAGAGCTGAGTTTACATTGTAAGTATTTTGTGATTTTCTTCTTGAATAAACTAGGCCTTTGCCCTGTATTACTTTGTGGGTGAATCAAAGCAGCTTGAAGGTGGATCTTCTGGCAGGCAACTGGTCACCAATGTAGGGCGCTCAAGGCAGGGGAGATACACGCTTGTGTGGCTTCACATGTAGGAGTAGCCTGGCAGCAGAGTTTTGTATTCTCTGTAATCTTCTCATGGTTGATAAAGTTGAGCCGTAATACAAGCATTAGTTTTGATAGAACAAAAGAGATTGTTGCTTGAACCTTGTGGGGGACTCCTAGGTGCAGGAAGATGCATTGCGGCATTTTATAGTAAGAAAGCTTGATTTGGCTACCTTATCTACTTGGGCATTCATTGACAGCTTTGAGTCCGTGGTAACTCTGAGGTTCCTTATCTCCTAGGATTTATTTGGTGGTGGTCCTAGAGCTTCAGGCCAGCCACAGAGAGGGTGATACAATTTCCAGTCACCACAGGTGAGCATTTTAGGGGGATTTTTGGTAAACAAATGTTTTATTTATTTTATTGCAACAGAACATGAACATGTACAGCGCTTGTGTGCCAACTACACAATGTTGCGGGGTTTCATGCACAGCCACAATCACCAGCCCAGTCTCATCCATAGAAGTGCCAACATTTGCCCCTAGATTCTTTCAGTTTTGAACACAATTTGAGGTGGCTCCATGTCATCCACTGATCAATATACCAGAGGCATCTGAGGGTTTTGGAGTTTCTAATGTTCTTGGGCCTTTCCAACATAAGACATGTCTGTGTGTCATCGGCATAGGAATAGAAGGTGAACTGAAAACCATCCTGGTAATAAATGTATGTAGATGTTGAAAAGCATGGGTGAGATGACAGAGCCTTTGGGGGCTCCTGCCTATATGCTGTAGGGTTTGGATGAGAAAGGAGTGTGGGTGACATTTGCTCTATTGTGCAGATAGCATGGGATCCAAGGGAGAGCGATTCCCTCTTTGCCAACTTTTTCAAGTGTTTTTTTTATTGTGTCATGATTTACTGTGACAAAGGCAACTGAAAGGTCCAAGAGGGTAGCAACCCCATTTTGATCTACTGCATCCCAGATGGCGGACAGGGATGTTTCAGTGTATTTTCCTGGACAGCATCCTGCTTGGAAGTCAGAAGGTAGAGAGTCATCTTCAGTGAGTTGTGACATCTGGGCAAAGTCTCCTCTGTATGTTTGCCCAAGAATGGTCCGTTGGCTATCTTGTTGTAATTGTTAGGGTCTTGAGGATCCAGGTTAGTTTCCTTTAAGAATGGGCACATGTATCCAGTTGTTAAGGAGATGTTGACTGTTACTATGACTGGGATTATGTGTGAAGTTGTTAAAATAGTGATTTTGAAGATGTGTGGTAGACAAGTGTCAGAAGGGCAACTATCTGGCTTGCTTGTCTTGACAAGATCCAGAAATTCCCTTTGTGATTGCTCTTTGAAGGAGGGAAGATGCTGTGTTAACCTACCCCTGGAGAGATTTGTTGGAAATGGGTCAGTGTCCTTTGTTTTCTTAAGAATTAAATAAGACTCCAACATGTCTGCTTTGGTTGTGTATTAACCCTGGAAAGTGAAGGTCCAAATTCCCTTCCTGTGTAAATGCCCCATAGGTGTTGAAGAATTCAATGGTGGGAACTCAAACAGGGGGTCTGGACCGGATTCCCCCTCGGAGAGTAGAAGTCCTGAACTAGTTGAGAATGAGAACCCACAAGAGTTATGTTTTGAAGAGAAAAATTATCAATGCAGTCTCTTCAATAGTCAAGTAGCCATATAGTTCATAACTTATTTTGTAGAGGATTTTTTTCAAAGTTGTAAGAAAAGACTTGACAAGTTGCAGACTGAGTGCAGCCTTTATTCATTGATTCCAAAGTATTCAGGAAAATTAAATTGAAGATTATAAACCAAAGATCAGCCATGGGAATAATTCCCATGGCTGTTCGTTGGTTGTGTATTAATTTGCCAGTTTGTCACATAATTCTTGAGCAATAGGGTGTGTTCCTTCTGTGCATTTATGTTTACGAAATTCTGTGAGTATTTTATAAAATTCTTTATTGGCACAATTTGGATTGTGAATTCTGCTTTTGCTTTGTTGTTTTCTTGATTTTTGACTTGTACATTTTGTTATGTCTGTGTAGGTGTACTTTGTCGTGAGGGCTGTTGTTTTAGGGAGGTACGTTGAAGCATAGTAGTTTGTTGTTTTATCTTTTTTTAATTCTGTTTTCATACAAGGGATTTGTTTTTTTGTCATGTTTCAAATGAAACATCACAAGCATCATTGAGTCAGGTTTGGAGTTTGAACAGAATTTATTGTAAGTAATTTTTTGTTTAGGTACTCAAACCCATAACAATATATAAAATGAAAAACAAATAATAATCAAATACATTCATTCATCAACACTTCACTAGCTTAGTATGAGAATATGCTAAAAGAACTGCCTTTGAATTGTGTCCTTGTGAATTCTGTGGAGTTGGCTAAAAACTCTAAAAACTCAGTGGAATTCCGTGGCGTTCCACATGCGGCGGAGGGCCATCTGCCCTACCACCCTGGCCTGAATGTGCCTGATCTCGGAGGTGCTAAGCAGGGTCAGGCGACCTGGCCCTGCTTAGTACTTTTGAGTTCAGGCACATTCAGGCCATGGTGGTAAGCCGTAGGCAGCGAAGCTGCCGTTTCAGGCCTCTTGTGCTGACACAGCCCACCGGCCTGGAGCCTGCTGCTCTCCACACCTGCACACTTCCCTTCACCAACTGCCCTCCTTCACAAACTTACTATGGAGGGCCATGTACACCCCCTGTCTTGCACCAGCCTTGCAATCGCTTCCTCTGCACTTACACACAGGCTTAGACCACCCTTTCTTTAGGGCCCAGCACTAGCATCAGCAAACCAGCTCTCCACCAGCAGCCTGGTATTTTCACAAAGTGCCTAGCCTTGTTTGTTATTGGGCTCTAAGACACTCTCTCAGGCTACACACATCTCTGTCTGGTGGGGGCTTCCTGACTACCACTCAGCATCTGATGCTCCCCCGGTCTCCAGCCCTCCCTGCTGCCCTCAGCACCATACCCCATAACACCACTTCCTTTCCCAGGGACTCCGGGGAGACAGGATCTTTTCAAGTGGAACTCTGCCTGCGAGTTTCCTTTTTTCCAAGCACAGACCCCCTCATATGCAAATACTGTCCATGCCCAGTGCCGGCCCCCACGTGCACACAAAAGAGAAAGCGAAACGATGGCCTGACCTCATGCTGTCTTGGTCCAGGGTCCCGTTGCCAGCAACCTGGCTCTCTACCTCCCTCTCCCCCTTGCTCCCAGGCCGCTGATAACAGTGAAAAGAGGGAATCCTGCATCCAAAGCTGGTGCCATTGCAGCCGCTCAGCAGCAGCTTGCAGCAGCTCCATGCCAAGTTTTGGGCCTAATGCGCACTGCAGCCCAGTTATGGCCTGCACAGTGCAAGCACAGACTATCTGCGATTGGGGGGAAACATCCTTTTTTACGACTTTTTTTTCTCCGAAAGTCGTGGTTAACGAAAGCGCAACAACGCTTTTTTTAACCACGACTCTGGTTTTTTGTGCCTTAACTCCGTATGTTCTGAACAACGAACATGCGTGGTTAAGGTACAAAGAAGGGAGTTGGCGAAGGTAAGTGGTGGGTTTAGGTTTTGGGGAGGGGGTGGGGGGTCAGGGGGTTTTAGGTTTTGGGGTGGGGTTGAGGGGTGGGGCATTTTTGGTTTTGGGGAGTGGGTGGGGGGTCAGGGGGTTTTAGGTTTTAGGGTGGGGTTGGGGGGGTGGGGCGTTTTTGGTTTTGGGGAGTGGGTGGGGGGTCAGGGGGTTTTAGGTTTTAGGGTGGGGTTAGGGGGGTGGGGCGTTATTGGTTTTGGGGAGTGGGTGGGGGGTCAGGGGGTTTTAGGTTTTGGGGTGGGGTTGGGAGGGTGGGGCGTTTTTGGTTTTGGGGAGTGGGTGGGGGGTCAGGGGGTTTTAGGTTTTAGGGTGAGGTTGGGGGGGTGGGGCGTTTTTGGTTTTGGGGAGTGGGTGGGGGGTCAGGGGGTCTTAGGTTTTAGGGTGGGGTACGGGGGGTGGGGTGTTTTTGGTTTTGGGGAGTGGGTGGGGGGTCAGGGGGTTTTAGGTTTTGGGGTGGGGTTGGGAGGGTGGGGCGTTTTTGGTTTTAGGGAGTGGGTGGGGGGTCAGGGGGTTTTAGGTTTTAGGGTGAGGTTGGGGGGGTGGGGCGTTTTTGGTTTTGGGGAGTGGGTGGGGGGTCAGGGGGTTTTAGGTTTTAGGGTGGGGTTGGGGGGTGGGGCGTTTATGGTTTTGGGGAGTGGGTGGGGGGTCAGGGGGTTTTAGGTTTTGGCGTGGGGTTGGGGGGTGGGGTGAGGGATGTAGGGTGAATGGTGCCTATTGCTAATGATTTTATCAGGAATGCCTTTACAACGAAATATCGTTGTTAAGGCATTCGTGGTAAAATCATTAGTAGTAGCAACGAGGTCGGTGTTCCGACCTCGTTGTTAAGGCAGTAGTTGTTTTTGAAGTCGTTGTTTCGTCGTACAATCGCGATTGGGCTGTGTGGCCCATAACTGGGCTACAGTGTGCACGCCAGTGAGCTCCTCTCCGCTTGCCGGGCTAGAAGAGTTTTTGGCTGAGCACTGTGCTCCAAGCAGAGCGCAGAGTGCCAAAAACTCTGTGAACTCCACCAGCAGATCGGAGCTCACTGCCGAACCCTCTGTATAACAACATAGGAAGGCTTAATGTATTCATAAATCATTCATGGATAAAAACATGTTGATGAAGTGCTAACCAGACACTATGATCTAAAAATTCAAAGTATGGTTAAATATTTCTATATTTTTATTAACATTTACCTAGTCCTTCAAATACAACTAGGCTACACCCTTAAAATAAAATGTAATAAATATTATCTCTTTGTTACAAACAGTATAAACTTTACACTCCTTACTATCAAACCAGCCTTCATTCATAACACTGATCACTCCCGCTAAATTCCGGAAACCAAAGCAGATATTATTAAAGTGCGAGAATCAGAAAAAAAGTGCAAAGTGCCAGACATACCCTGAGGATTAAGTTGTTTAAAGTAACGGAGAGCACCTATTTAAAACTATTGTCTCTTTGTTGCATACATACAATGTGAACTTAACAATTCTCTTTTGTTTAGCAGACCTCAATACATAACAATGGTCGCACCCACTATATTTGACAAACAAACTAATATTAATAAGGTGCAACTGCAAGGTGCCAGAGAGGCTCTAGAAGTTGAGTTGTTTAAGATGACAAAGAGAGCCTATTTAAGACTCTGCAAACATCCGTCAAAAATTTCAAAAATCTTACAGTTAACTGAGGATGCAGCCCACTTAAACATGCCATGATTGCATTCTGACATTTCCTGATCCCTAACATGCGAAAGATGGGAATCAGCCAATAGCTTCTCAGCCCCCTCAGCTCTTTGCAGATACAAACTATGAGGAACAAAGATTCTGATTTATACTTGCCTAGCTTAGTATGCAGGGCTTCAGACCCATGCAAACGGCTGTATTGATAGGCTTTTAGGGGAATGATTCCATACCACAACCTAAATAGGTATTTTTTCCAGTTCAGCTTCAGGAGGCAAGATAAATAAGGGGCCCTCACAGTAGATTGATAGAAGGAAATGCATACCTCAGCATGAGCCTCTGTAGCCAGATCATGGGGATCTTCAACTGCAGGTCTCAACCTTGAGTTTTTCATGAGCAACTTGGAACGTTGCCTTAGAGCCGTGATACTCAAAGTACGGCCCGGGGCCGCATGCGGCCCTTCAGGCATTTGTAGGCGGCCCCCTGGTCAAGAGCAGCACTGAGCTGCTTCTTATCAGACTCAGCATTAACTTCTATTTTTTTTTAACTAAACAGGCGTTTATTTACAAGTTAATTTCAGTTTAAAAAAAAGGATATAACTGGGTTGTCCTGCACCCATTAACTTTAGGAACACTTTAATTTTGCAGCAAAAGGGTAAAAATATGATAATTCTCTTCAGAATTGAAAACGTGTATTTTATTAACTTGGAGAAGAGTTTCACCTTGGTAAATTAGATTATATCAGTATATGGAAAATAGAGAAGGTTTTTTTTTTTTTTTTAAGTGTTTTTTTTAAAACATGAATCTAGAAACATTCATTCTTTCCCCACCCTGGAAACACTGCCAATAGTGAACTAAGAGGCAAGTCAGTGGTTATGTGGCCATTTAAGTGGCCTGGTTTTGTGTTATACATGAACAACAATATTGTTTATTAAATCACACACAGGAGAAAGTTTCATACACCACTCATCCTGAAGTCCTGTGTTTCTAGTCCTTTTATATGTGAGAATGGAGGGAAAGTGGAATGAAAAATTGCATAGGATCACACAGTTTGGTAAAGTGGGGAAGCCGAGATTAATGCCTGGTTTTCTGGTTTGACTTTGTGCACTTCAGCCACTAGATGTTTATGCTTTACTCCCATAAACCGACCTTACTTCCAACACACTCCCAACCACGATTACCACCCTGCTCGCTTCAATGCGGCCCTCGGTCACATCACAGACCAAAATGTTGGCCCCCGGGAAAATCTTTGCGAGTACCCATGCCTTAGAGCAAGGCTCAGACCAATAATATTTGTTACTCCCTCAGACTGAATAGCTTTAGTAGCGTAATTCTTCCATGACAAATTACCATTCTCCATGCTCATCCAGATCAGACCCCTAAGTGATCCAGGAGGAACCACCTTAAGCTTTTTGTAATATTATAAAATCCTAGTATCCTCCATGATTACTTGGTTGTTTAGGTTAATTTCTAAATGAATAAGTGACGATGGGGATGCATCCGGGAGCTACATTAACCTTGTTTAACAACAGCACTGTGTCCTATCGAACCAGGGACCCAGATTGCCTTTAAAAATCAACAAGCCATATGCCAGTGTAGAATCAATTACACGGCAAGTTGCTGTCAAATCTGGCTTGACATTTATTTCAACAACAAGTTTGAAATTATTGTATCAAGATATGTATTTAAGCTAAGCTGGGTTTGTAAGTCCTCCAAACTGTTTTTTTCCCACGTTTATAGGTAGTTGCAGGTAAAGTGAGTTTAGCTGGGGTGACTTGTGGTGTTTTGTGCTGAAAGGGCACAAGATGGTGGTTTAACCATTTCACTGGAGTATCCTTTGGGACATGACTAGGTCTGGGTTGATGGAAATTACATTTAAGGGTCGTTCTGGAATATGTGCAAGTTTGGAAATAAGCTGATTTAAGTTGAGTATGTCTAGGCTAGTGAGGACCCTTCTGGGGTGGGGTATATTGGCTTGTCATACTATATATTCGGGTCATCAAGGATGCATAGGTTTGAATATTGGGTAGGACGGTTTGAAACTGTGCCTAGAATGTGTTTGGGAATATTATGTGCTAGATGGTGGTTTGTAAAGAAGGAGACAGCTATAAGAGAAGGTTGGGGTAGGGTTGCATCTCATAAGGATGGACTCACAACCTTCTTAGGGAACATGCTCAGCTTTGTTCCTTAAATAAGAAAGCTAAGCTGCATCTTCTTTTGCCTGTGTAATTTGTGTCATAGTTTGATAGCCTAGTGGAACAGCTTCATGCAATGTTGTTGCTATGTCTTCCTCCAGCCATGATTCAGTTAAGAAGAGTAAGCTGGCTTCTGTATATGTCAATAGGGCGAAGATGTGGTGCTCGTCTTTGGAAATTGATCAAACGTTTGTTAGTAAATTAGTTTAAAGAGTGTATTTTGGAGATAGTGTCATTTTATTCTATGGGGCAGTGAGCATTGACCTTTGAAGTTGTAGGAAGTGCACTATTGGCGATGGTTTTAACTGTAGCAGCACAGAAAATGAATGTGTTGTTTGTGGATCTCATTATACTTGTTCAACAGTGTTAGAAGACTTTTTGTTGGGTTTGTGTGTGTGTGGGTAGTGGACATACTGGTTGAGATTGAGGTGATGGGCTGTGGAGTTGTTTTTGAAAGGTAGCCTTGGTTGTGTGATAGACAAGGAAATGCGAGATTAAGAGTGGTGTGGAGATTATTTTGTGTATGTTAAAAGGTGAAGGCACATGGGTGAGGAGTGGCAGGGAAGCATGCTATGATAATTGGAACTCAGCAAAAGAAATGGAAGGTATCGGCCTTATTCCTGACCAGGAATGTAATCTGGTCCAATACCAGCAACAAGGGTGAGATGGTTAACAACAAAAATGCATAGTGCTGGCAGAGGTTTTGAGGAGGTAATTTAATTGGTACTACATGAAGCAGCCTATCCAGCCAACCATGTTGTTGGGGTCGTCTTGGATTGGGATAGAGAAGTGTTGATGTCTGCTGGAATGCAGCATAGTAAGTAGACTATTTGGACATGACTTTTGTCAAAAATAGTCGGGTATATCACCTACTCAAGTGGTTTCTTTTTTGTGTGTGTGTGTGGGGGGAGATTATCAAGAAAATGCAATGATGGTTTAGAACGATGGATGCCGGGCAGTGCTAAACTTCCTTTGGAAAAGGGAGAGCAGAATATGACTGTAAAAAACTGTTTTGGGAGGAAAAAAGAGAGCTTTATGGGAAGCAATGAAGTGAACTGGCAATCTCTTTAGATCGTGCTCACAAATCCAAAATAAATTTTTAATTGGTAGTAAACAAAACTGGTCTTATTTAGGCTAAGGACCAGAAAAAAGTCAATTTAAAAAATGTGCTTTTTTTAAATAGAGGCAGTTGCACCTCTCTTACCCATCACAAAAAAGTAAAGGCGTAGGAGGGCACACAGGTTCTACCCTAAACAGATAGTTGTGTCATTGATTTTTTTTTTTGGAAGGGCACCGAAGTGCATTAGGGTAATTTAAGGTCTTTCTTCTACATTTTCAGAAGAGGGGCGAATACTTTATCCCCCATCACTTGGTTTTTCTGTTACTAAAGGGTAAAAACAAACACGGTAGCCTACTAGGATAAACGCAAATTCCTCCCACCACCGGGGGCACACTGAGGCGACTGCATAGCATGCAGGTAGGTTTAAAAAACATAACTGTGAGATTTATTTTCCACATTGACATGCATTGAACTGGGAACAGGCAGTTGAAAGCTAAACTAAATAAATGTTTGGCTTTAAAAAGCTGGAGGCCCCGGCTGAATGGGGTGTCGTTGGCATGTATACCGTAGGGAATCCCTCACGGTGCCCTACTGCACCAACAACATGTAAGACCAGAACTGCGGCCGTCTCACAGACCAAGACCCACCCTCACCCCCTCAGCGATGTAGTTAAAAGAAAAAGTCATCCAAACCCAAAAACATACCCACCACCCGACAAGACAGGTCAAGATCTTGTTGCAGGGCTTCTTTTTTTTTTTTTTTTTTGCTGAGGCGGATGAGTTCCCTTGGTTTTTGATTGCTTCATTTTTGTTGTCTTTTTTGGGGAGGTTTTATGTTTTTTGGTTCCTTCCCATCTTGAAACCTCTGCCGAGAAGCTGGAGCCTGCCTCTCCCTGGCCCAAAGTAAGACATGACGCATTATAATGGAATGCAAGCTTAGGTGAAAAGCATATGAAATACACCACAAAACAGCATGCTATTTCAGTATGTGATTTATGACGAATTTCTAAATGTATCTTTTCATAACTACTTTGAGTATTTCAGTCTCCTCTGTTCTCTGGGTGAAGGCACTGTATGCAGTGGGACTAGGACAAGGTAATGCCGGCCATACTATAATAGCAGCAAATGACGACTAGAGAAAACGTTTCGAGCCAGTTGCAAGTCAGGATTGTGTTTGGCACCAAAGCTAAAAGCACAAGCCAAGCCAGGAACTACATCACAGTTTAAACATGCAACAGATGCATTTTAAAACTGCAAACTTGACAATGAGTTAAAATTGAACTACTGGTTAGAAGCTGTTACTTCAGTAGGTAGATAGAAGAGCCTACTCCATCTCCACCACCTACATACACCTCCGATGGTCTGGCAGAGGAAGGGCAGTCAGAGGTTTGGCTATGTCTTTGCTTACCTTATTTAGACTGGGCTAACTCATGGTCAGTTTTCACTGTCCATCACCGTCAGGTCACAAGCAGAGAAAACTACAAAAGGACCCCCACACTATGACAACAGTACCTGTAAATGCAAGGGATGTCCGCAGGGCTGGTGAATATCTAAAATTTTGGCAGTAGGTACTCCCTCGGGGGACGGAGTAATTTACTCCTTCACCCTGATTGAGTAAACTTCCATCTGCCAAACGCTAAATCTGACCCTTATTTTGTAGCACATTTAAAGCCAATAGGTCTGGTCATAGAAAACTGTATTTAACTAGGACAGTAAAGGAGAGTCCTGGAAGCTAGGTGTACTTAGAATCAATACAAAGATCCATGTTAGTTTTAAAGTACACCACATATGAAAATATGATTCTCATTAGTGCATGCGCTATTAGATTACAGTAAACTGAAAATGTAGTTTAATAACACAGGATGTCTAAGAAAAAATAAAAAAAATGATAAAGTATTGAAAGAATAAAGCTGCGACTAGATAAAGTATTGACCAAAAAGCCCTGGCACTAAAGTGCACTTCTTTTTAGGCAAATGTGTGCATTTGATCAGTCAAAGGCAGTCAGTGGCTGAGCGAGTTGACCCATTTCCCCATGCTGATCACAGTGGTGAGTAAAAGCAACATGAGATTGATAGTTGAGCAAACAGATGGATAAAGACATCTAAACCAATTCACCTCCATTTATGTTATATGTATGTATTTAATATTTACCATTTTTGTTTATTGAGGAATGTTCACAGGAGAGCTAGAACTGTCTGCAGGCTACACCTAAGAAACGGACTTGTCAATTACCACACAACCCCACAAAGACAGAGACAAGCCTGACGTATGGCTTCTGCTAGGTTTTAGGCATCACTGGTTTGCTGATCTCTAAACTGCAACGTGCAAGAATCTTACATTGTACATGGCTTTGTAAACTGTGGTAATTGTCCTTGTTTTGTGAAACATTGACGCTCCCACTGAAAGTTTCACATGGTGCCAAGTACTGTACAGTACAAGTTGGCTGATGCACACCTGCAGAAAGATGATGAAAGCATCTGCAGTCAGCTGTAAGCCTGCTCTCTCCAATGCAAAGAACTACAGCCAGGAAAGGTGTAAGTAGGTCATGAGCCAGGACCCCAAATTTAGGCCATTGGTACCACTTGTGGGAATGGGTTCTAACTTAGTATGGGTGCCTAGAGATGGAAAATATGTGATGGCAAGTCATCACTCTTTGCCTTTTGTCTGATATTATTGGATTAGCAACCACAGGCAAAACAAATTATGGTTTTCATATTTTTGATAAATAGTAGGGGTGGGCGAAGAATTCTGCTCCGCCGGCAGAGTTTTACCCCTCTGTGCTCAGCAAAACTCTGCGAAGCAATGCACAGCAGAGTTTTTACTCTTGCATACCTCGCAAACTTTAAGTTGGAGAGCGAGAGAAATCGCTAACTTGGTGAGAGCAAGCAAGATTTCAGTATGGGGCGGACGTTGGAGGACACGACCGCCCGTGTTGAGAAAGCAGACCCTCGCGTTAAGAAAGCTGCTGCTTGAGTAGAAAATCTACTGGAGTGGCAGAAAGAAGTTAGAGCACTCTGGCGCTCCACGTGATGCAGTTCACGCTGATTTTACAGCATGAGGGAAACTCCTGGTGCTGAAAATCAGCACGAACAGCACCACTTACCGAAACTCCGGCGTTCGTGGAACTCTGCGTAGCATGGCAGAGTTTTTTGGCACTTCGCAGAGTTCCGCGTAGCAGAACTCCACTAACTCCTCACAGCCCTAATAAATAGCATACAAATTCATCATAATATGTGGAAAAATACATCTAATTCCACCTATTTGGTTAAATTCATTATAATTTAAAAATTATTAGGATCATTAATTGCAATATTAACCATATAGTCCTTAAAATAATAACAATAAAACTTTGTTGTATTCCTCATATATTATATAGATTCTATGCATAATTTTCAGTTTCACTGTTCATCCATTTCATGCACCTTCGTTATGTCGGATACTATGGGGGTGATTCTAACCCTGGCTGTCGGTGATAAAGCGGCGGCCAACCCGCCAACAGGCTGGCAGTCCAAAAAATGGAATTCTGACCCTGGCGGGAACCGCCAACACAGCCCGCCACATTAACACTCCGCCCGCCGCGGCGGTACAGACAAACAGCGCGGCGGTCACCGCCAACAGGCAGGCGGCAGACAATGTACCGCCCACAGTATCATAACTCACCAATCCGCCACCTTTTCCGGGGCGGGAGCCCCGCCGATAAAAACACGGCGGAAACAGACTACGAACGGGAAAACGCTCACCTCTACGCACTCCACAAGGAAGGAGGACAGCATGGAACCCGAATTAAACATACTACCTGCTCTCGTCTATCTGCTCATCTACCACGAGTACGAACGCCGGCGCAGACGACAACGGTGAGTACTGCACCTACGACACACGGGAGGGGGGAGGAGGAAAGCTTACGGGCACACACATATGCGACCCCCACGCCCCCAAACTATGTACACACCAATGCAGAGCAACAAGTCACAGTGACACCACCCAAACCCCCCTGATAAATGCAAAGACAGATTTAAATTGTGAATACAAATTTATGTACAAAATAGGCTCTGAAAAGTTATGGTCAACTAGTCAAAAAATCAATATCAAAATAAGTCTATATACAGTGCAATGGCTAACCGAGGCAATTAGTCCTGCACATCAAAAGAAAATCGAAGTGTCCGTGGGCCAAAGTGTAACAACACAAGGGCAAAGCCCACACAGGAGACCTGAGTCCTCTGGAGAGAACACTGCAGGGGCATCTGATGAAAAAACTACAGGCACCTCAGGGGGAAGGGAAGGGGGGGGCACCACAGCCACATGAGTCCACGACGCCAGAACCACGAAGGGGCCACCATGCCTACTGTGCCATCCTGGGGAGTGCAAAGCCACAGTCTCTCAAGTCTCTACAGTAGGTGGGTTGCCCACTGTTCCATCCTGGGGAGTGCAAAGCCACAGTCTCTCAAGTCTCACAAGTGGGTGGGTTGCCCACTGTGCCATCCTGGGGAGCGCAAAGCCACAGTCTCTCAAGTGGATTACAGTCTCCACTGGTCAAGGAGTAGGCATGGTGGGCACAGTGAACCGTTAACAGTGCATGCAGGAAGGGCCCAGCGGTGCGGTGCTTGAGACGGCGGGGCCCAGCGGAGCGGTGCTTGAGACGGCGGGGCCCAGCGGAGCGGTGCTTGAGACGGCGGGGCCCAGCGGAGCGGTGCTTGACAGGAAGGGCCCAGCGGAGCGGTGCTTGACAGGAAGGGCCCAGCGGAGCGGTGCTTGAGACGGCGGGTCCCAGCGGAGCGGTGCTTGACAGGAAGGGCCCAGCGGAGCGGTGCTTGAGACGGCGGGGCCCAGCGGAGCGGTGCTTGACAGGAAGGGCCCAGCGGAGCGGTGCTTGAGACGGCGGGGCCCAGCGGAGTGGTGCTTGACAGGAAGGGCCCAGCGGAGCGGTGCTTGACAGGAAGGGCCCAGTGGAGCGGTGCTTGAGACGGCGGGGCCCAGCGGAGCGGTGCTTGACAGGAAGGGCCCAGCGGAGCGGTGCTTGACAGGAAGGGCCCAGCGGAGCGGTGCTTGACAGGAAGGGCCCAGCGGAGCGGTACTTGAGACGGCGGGGCCCAGCGGAGCGGTGCTTGACAGGAAGGGCCCAGCGGAGCGGTGCTTGAGACGGCGGGGCCCTGTTCAGCGGTGCTCTTCTGCACGGCGGGGCCCTGTTCAGCGGTGCTCTTCTGCACGGCGGGGCCCTGTTCAGCGGTGCTCTTCTGCACGGCGGGGCCCTGTTCAGCGGTGCTCTTCTGCACGGCGGGGCCCTTTTCAGCGGTGCTCTTCTGCACGGCGGGGCCCTCTTCAGCAGTGCTCTTCTGTACGGCGGGGCCCTGTTCAGCGGTGCTCTTCTGCACGGCGAGGCCCTGTTCAGCGGTGCTCTTCTGTACGGCGGGGCCCTGTTCAGCGGTGCTCTTCTGCACGGTGGGGCCCTCTTCAGTGGTGCTCTTCTGCACGGCGGGCCCTCTTCAGCGGTGCTCTTCTGCACGGCGGGGCCCTGTTCATCGGTGCTCTTCTGCACGGCGGGGCCCTGTTCAGCGGTGCTCTTCTGCACGGCGGGGCCCTCTTCAGCGGTGCTCTTCTGCACGGCGGGGCCCTCTTCAGCGGTGCTCTTCTGCACGGCGGGGCCCTGTTGAGCGGTGCTCGTCCAGTAAGTCAAGGGAGCCAGACCTGGCCTGGACTCCCTGCTCAGTCGCCCTCCGACCGTGCTGTTGCTGGACCCTTCGGTGACGGAGTCCTGGGCCCTTTGGTGTTCTCCCTAACACCCGGGATGGGGCTTGTGGGCCCCTCCTACTCCGCGCTCCTGCTGGCTGACTTCTCCGCCCTGCTGCCCTTTCGCTAGATGGGGCTCTCGGGCCCTTGCCTCCCCTAGCTGTTGTGGCTGGTGAAGTGGGCGAACTTGGCTCCTTGGGGGCAGCCGTGTCAGTCCTCTCACGGCGGCCCTTTAGTTTCCGGGTCCTCTTGCCTGGGGGGGGGCTGGCTGTCCCCTTGCTGCTGATTGAAGTGTCACTGCTGGCAAAGGGTGGACTCCAGAACCCATGCACCACAGTGACACTCGAAGCTGGGCTGGTGGTGGCTGAGGTGCTCTTGGGACTCTTTGCAGATGGAGGGGGTGGGTCAGTGGAGGGAAAGAGGTCAAGATTAGCGAGGAAAATTTTCTTAGGACCAAGGTAAAAGGTAGGAGAAGTGGTGATGGGAGTGGAGGAAGAGGATGTGGTTGTAGGAGAGTCAGGTGTGCTGTCTTTGGGTGCAGGTGCTTGTGCTGGAGGCTGTCGTGAGGTGGATGGCTGTTGGGTGGGTGTCTGCCTGCGTTTGTGTGTCTTGGAAGAGGGGGTGACAGACACAGTGGCAGAGGACACAGGGGACGTGTAAATGGTAGTGGGGGTGGTGACTGCACGTGTGCGGACTGGACTGGAGGGTGTGCTGGTGATGGAAGCACTGGCTGATGGTGGTGTGCATGCAGGTGTGAGTGTAGACGTCACAGGGAGGGAGGAGGGAGACGAGGAGGAGGGGGACACAGAGGTGGTAGTGACTGTTGGAATGTCTGCATCTGGGTGTTGCTTGCGTGAATGCTTGTGGGTTCTGTGGTGCTTGTGTCTGGATGAGCTGCCCTTGGGTGTTGAGGTGTGTGCAGGCTGGTCTGATGGTGTGGATGGGATAGGCTGAGGAACAGGATACAGAGACAGGGTGGAGGCAGTCAGAAGAGGGAGGCTGGAAACAGGGACAATGGCTGCCGTCAGTGCTGAGGCCAGAGCATTGAACGATCGTTGATGGGCAGCCTGACCCGAATGAATGCCCTCCAGGTAGGCATTGCTCAGATGCACCTCCCTTTCTACCCCCTGGATGGCATTCAAAAGGGTAGTCTGCCCAACAATGATGGTCCTCAGGAGGTCAATGACCTCCTCACTGAGGGCAGCAGGGGTAACAGGGGCAGGGGCTGAGGTGCCTGGGGCGAAGGAGACGCCCGCCTTCCTGGGCGAGCGGGCACGGAGCGTAGGCTGAGGGGCTGCTGGGAGGGCGGGGCTGGTGCGCTGGGTGGCGGCTGTACCTGTAGAGGCGGGGGCCCGGATGTTGCCGCCACCGCTAGGGAGCTCCCATCCGAGGACGTGTCGCTGTCGCTGGTGTCACCACCGGTCCCCGTTGTGGTGCTCCCCTCGCCCTCCGGATCACTGGTGCCCTCGGTGTCTGTTCCTGGTCCCACCGGGGCCTTGTGACTTGCAGCTCCCTCGTGCTCCGATGCCAATTCTCCTCCGCCTGATGATGCTAATGCACACATGCACAAGAAGATGAAGAAAAAGGGTGGGGGGAGAAAAACGAAGACCAGGTTGAGTGCATGCAATGTCAACACCGTTGGCGGAGAGGACAGACACAGGAGCCTCATGCACTAAGCCGCGCATTCGGGGTACACTACTCAGTACTTCTGACTAGGACAACAGGTCTAGAGACGACAAAGGCGCACATGTGTGATGCTGGACCATCGATAGCTGTACTTGTCACCCTACAGAGGTGGGGGCCGGGAGCACAGGGCCATGCCTTAAGGAGAGGACTACACTACAGAAAGCGCCCTGGCCTAATGTCACCCACAACCCTCCTCCCCCACCCAGACGCCTCCACTGCGCAGAGAGATAGCAGAATGTGCTGATACTCACCCCCTTGTGTCTGCTGTGATGTCCTCAAGCGCCCATCCAAATCAGGGTAGGCCACCGCCAGGATCCGGGACATCAGGGGGGTCAGGGTACGACTGGCACCCCTCCTAGGTTGGGAGGCCATCCCCAGCAGTGACTCGGCGGTCTTCCTGGTCCCGCGGCGGATGTCCTCCCACCTCTTGCGGCAGTGGGTGCCCCGTCTGACGTGGACCCCCAGGGCCCGGACTTCCTTGGCGATGGCACGCCAAATGTCCACTTTCTGATGGGCGCTGACCTATTTGACATGTACAGGGTGGGAAGGAAAAATCATCAATGTTCTGCATGTTAGATGCGATTGGCCCCCCCTCCCCAACCTTGCCATATGGCACATGCTCTCATCTGTCGTGCGTTGCACTCCTCATTCGCACCCCACCCCACCAACTTACATCCACCCCACTCCACACAGGCATAGCCCATTCAATGTGCACCAGTGGAGGACCATAGAGTAACGCATACTGGGGGAGGACCCCATCCACAAGTTTCTCCAACTCCTCAGACGTGAAGGCAGGGGCCCTTTCCCCAGTCGCAGCAGCCATTGTCACTTCCAGACCGAGGTCACAGCAGCACTTGCAGTATAGGTCCTCTCCTGTGGATGATCAGGTCTCGAGTGATTAAGCAGATAGAAAATGGCGGTCACGCCCGCGGCGGTGCGTACCGCGGCGGTGCGTACCGCGACCGCCGGCGCACCTCGTCATTGGCTCCTGAAACCCATAGGCCTCAATGTTAGCCAATGCGGCTTCGTATAGCGGTCTTCGACCGCCTACCGCCACAGTGTGCCACGCCAGCGCATTGACCTCACATCCCATTGTCCCACTTCACAGGTCAGGCAGCCGCCATTTCAAGGGCCCACATGGCATAATTTGTACTGCGTCACACAGGCCTAGGCCTTGCATTGCCACACATACACGCCTTTCAATACATAGATAATCGTGTGCTATGCATGCAGTGGTGAACGTACCTGTGATTTGCTTGACTCTGTGCTCCATGTTGTCCTTCCTAGGCACCGTCCGCTGGGACTTGCGAGGAGAAGGATGAATCCTCGTGTGTACCGACCGCTGGTGGACCTGTCGACAATGGAAGAACGCCATATCATACTACGATACCGACTTGACCGAGCCACTATACATGAACTGTGTGCCCAGCTGGAGCCAGCCCTGATGTCCCCCATCCGCCAACCCACAGGAATTCCCCCTCTAGTGCAGGTTCTGTCAGTCCTCCATTTTTTGGCAAGTGGCTCATTCCAGACAACAGTGGCCATGTCATCTGGAATGTCTCAGCCTATGTTTTCAAAAATCTTGTCTAGAGTGTTGTCTGCCCTGACGAAACACATGCGGCGCTACATTGTATTCCCTGAGGAGGTTGATTTGGCCACTGTGAAGGGTGATTTTTATGCCCTTGGACATTTCCAACTAGTGGGGGTTTGTGGGTGATGTGGGTGTGTGTTTTATAGTTGATTGGATGTGTGGGAGTGTTGTTTGTATGTGTGTCAGGTGTGTGTATTTCAAATTGTCCAATGTGGCTGTGTTTTGGAGCTGTGTGTGTATTTTGAGCGCGGCGGTGTGTACCGCCAATGGAATACCGCGGTTGTAAGACCGCCGCGTGGATTGGTGGGTCAGAATGGCATGGGCGTGTTTGTGTTGGCGTGACGGTGGAGGTTTGGTCATCTCCAGTTTTCCGCGGCCCGCTGATGCGGCGGCCTTCCTTGGATGTCGGATTGTTGGCGGTTTCACAGTTGGTGGTCAGAATGACCGTGGTGGTTTACCGCGGCCGCGGCGGTAGTATGGCGGACTTCTGACCGGCGGTAAGGGCCTTTTACCGCCGAGGTCAGAATGACCCCCTATGTCTTGAGATGCCTTTTTTGCCGTGGAGAGACTAATGAGATCATGTGACCCAACAAATGGGTTCATCCAGCTTTGAACCAGACTAGCAGTTCTCGTAACCGTATCTCCATCTTTTTCAATTTGTGACTTGTGTAGGTTTGAGTAAGATCTGATCTGTTATGAACCATTTCCCTTATCTGACACAAAAAGGCGCTTCTGTGTTCAGCTGTAATATAACATCTTTTCACAGCACCCGCCTTGAGGTTGAACCTTGTTGTACCACCTGGAATCTTTGTGTCTTTGTTGACTGTTACCTCTATCTCTTGATCGACCAGAATTCATCCAAATGAATTAACATCTGACAGTTGAACTAAAAAGCGTCCGTTAATGAGGTTGTGGTGTATCTCTGGATGTTTTTTTACTGCACGTAATGTCATTTTGGAATAGTATATAGGAAGTTATCTAGCGTAGATCATCCTGTCATGCCAAAACACCATGGGATCATAGGGCCAGATGAATCAAACGATTTTGCATTTGCAAACGGTGCGAATCGCAAAATTTAGCCGTTTGCGAATGCAAAAACGTGGTCTGCGATGCATGAAAGGCATTCGCAGACCAAAAATAAGGAATCGCAAAAATAGCGTTTTTTTACATTGCGACATGGGTTTTGCCTGTCGCACTTTGCATCTCGCAATTTGCAACATGAAATACCGAATCGCAATTAGTAATTCAGTATTTCAAGTCGGAAATTGCGAGACGCAAAATGCGACACGCAAAACCATGTCGCAATTCGATGCATCCAAAATTCACAAATTGCAAATTTTCGCAGAATGGCCTTTTGTACATGCAAATTACCACTAGGTGAAACCAGGTGGTAACCAGGTGCAACCTATATAAAGAGGCCCAGAATGCTTCAGACTCCTTTCCACATTGGCTGCACTCTGCGTCATGTCGAGGAGAATGAGGATCGTGGCAGGTTTGAGGAGAGGGAGGAGGAGACAGGAGCGCATTTTCAGAGTGCGCATTACCCTTTTTGACCAGACTGAGGAAGAGATATTTGAGAAGTACAGGTTGAACACAGCCATGATACTTGATCTGATAGCTGACCTACAACCCATACTGCAGCGCACAACACATAGGACTCATAGCATACCCACCCATGTGCAGGTATTAGGCTCCCTCCACCTACTTGCCTCAGGGAGCTATCAAAGGGTCACAGCAGCAGCTGGAGGAGTGTCACAGAGTGCCCTCTCTAGATTTGTCAATGCATTTATCAACGCCAGGCTGAGTAGGATACACTAGTACATCAGATTCCCCCACACTCCACAGGAAATACAGCAGACAAAAATAGATTTCTACCAGATAGCACAGTTTCCCCACGTCCTAGGTACCATAGATGGGACACATGTTGCAATCTGTCCACCATCGGCCACAGAGTATGTGTACCGCAACCGTAAATACCAACATTCAATGAATATACAGGTGATATGCAATGCCTCCTACATCATAACTGATCTCGTGGCCAGGTACCCAGGGAGCACACATGATTCAAACATCTTTCGTCACAGCGGAATTCACACCAGACTGCTAGCTGGGGAGTTTGGTGAAGGATACCTACTAGGTATTGTCTCTCTGTGCACTGGTGCATTGATGGCGTTGTGACGTCAGATGGCTCACTTACTCATTATACCTTCTGTTCCTTCCAGGAGACAGTGCCTACGAAGTGCGCACCTACATGATGACACCCTACCTCAATCCTACAACACCAGCATAACGGAGATACAATTCAGCACACAGGGCAACCCGCAAGGTGGTGGAGCGCACCTTTGGGCTGCTGAAGAGTCACTTCCGGTGCATCCACAAAAGTGGAGGGGCACTACAGTACAGCCCGGACACGACCTGTAGAATAGTGGCCACATGTGCAATCCTGCACAACATAGCTACCACCAGGGGCATACCTGTGGAAATATCTGATTCAGACTCTGATGAGGATGATGATCCCATACCCCCCTACAGCCAGCAGACAGGACCAGGGCAGCAGATGGCAGGCAAAGGCATGCAGACATCACATGCAACCATTTCAGATGTAAGTAATAACAACACAACTTCACTGACATGTGTACTGGTTGTTAGAACCTTTATTACCTTAACATCAGGTAACATAAGTTTCACCAGCAAAAAAAAATATGTGTCATAAAATAAGCAGATAACAGTGTCTCACTATTTATTCACAGTTTACTGTATCACAACTGAAGCAGACAGTCCCCTGTGGCCATTACAGTCACTTTCTACAGCCACGCAAGCCACTCGAGTGCGCAGTGGCCTCACTGGCACCTCTGTTATCGGCCTCAGTGGCAGTGCTGTGCCTGGCACTGAGATGCCTAGGATCAGTGGTGGGCACTGCTACGCTGCTGAGGCTAGATGAGTCCTTAGTCTCCCCTAGTCCAAGTTCACTGGGTGTAGCAGAGCGGTTACCCAGCATATTATCCAGCACATTAGTCCCTGTGCCACATTCCTACTGCTGTGCGCTGCCTCCACCTGTGCGGCCACAGCAAGCCGTGATATGAGGGCCGTTGATATTGCTAGGCTATTGACCGATCGACAGAATCCACCAAACATGCCCATAAAACGCCTCTCCTGCCTGCGGTGGCTGACTCTGTCATGCCTTAGCTCTGTGCAGAGTTCTCTCACTGCAATTGTCAGCTCCCTGGTGTTCTCGGAAGCTGTGATCTGCCCCTCGTGCAGCTTTGTGATGTTGGAATTAAGGCACTCCAACTGCTGATGCAGCCCCCCCATGTTGGCATTGTGTGCCTGCATCTGCCTATGCATTGCTGTTATCTTCCTGTTTTGTAGGCGCTGCAGTTTCAGCATAGCGGATTCCAAACCACCGAAGATTGATGGGCCCTCTCCTGCTTCCATGTGCTGTGCGCCTGCATACTGAGGCCTCCTGCGGGGTGCTGAGTTACGCTGGGGCTGGGACTCCTGCATAACAGTGGACCTGCCGTCTGGGGAAGGAGTGTAGCCGTCATCTCGCATGTCGTCTGAGTACTGGCTCAATTCAGGGAGCGGTACAGCCCTTGCCCTACATCTGATAGGTGCAATATTCAGTGACTCACTAGTGTTGGAGTCGGATAGAGGGTGGGTTTCATCATCCCCCACAACGGCACATGCTGATGCTGCTGGGCCTTGGCCATCTGCAACGACAATGTGCAGCATGTCATTTATGTATGTATCACCAAAGGTTACACAATGGTAATAAATGTACAGTTACATCATATCACTATGTAGTGGGTGTTGTATTCTTCTGGGTGTCGCTCTGCCTAATTACAAACTATGTGCTACGTTCAGCTCAGGGTTGTGGACTACCAATCCCATAAGGCATTGTTGTGCTGCTTCTAAAATGTGGAATGGAATACTTCTCACAATGCTTTGCACTACTTGCTAATTCCTAAGGGGAATTTGTACATACACATATGGGGTTACATTTCAATATTGCACTTACCTTTACTGGTGCTTGGTTTGCTGGATGACTCAACCAGGTCTTCCATCGGGATGGAGGGTGTCTCGGTGGATGATCCGCCTCCTGTGCTCCTTGCTACCTGTAGTCTTCTTGCCACCCTCTCCTTGGCACGGGAGCGCAGGTCGTACCACCTCTTTTTGATCTCCTCCACTGAGCGCTGCGCAACATCCACTGCGCAGATTTTTGTTTGAATGTCTGCCCAGAGTTTGCACTTCTCACTCTCAGGGACCTGGAGTGAGCTTTTCCTGAACAGCCGGTCAAGGCTCCTCACCACCTCCTCAGTAAGCACCTCCAGTTCCTGCTCACTGAACTTGAGTTTTCTTTTCCTCTTTCCCTTCTCCTTTCCATGTGCAGAGTTGTGCATGGTGATGTGCAGTCCTGCCTTGTTCACAGACTTGCTCCCTGTGGCTGGCCTGTGTCTCTCTCACTGTTCTTTTGTGTGTGGCATCTGCAAACTGCCTGGGATAACTCACTTCCTGCTTGTGATGTCATCAGGCTCTGCCAGGTTGTGCTTTCTCGCAATTTGCGATTTTCAATTACTGGATTGCGAAATTTTTGTGATTCGGTAATTGGGCCTCGCAAACCGCAAATAGCGATTTTTAAGAAATCGCTAATTCCGATTCGCTAATATGTTACATAGCATATTGTTACTCAGAAATAGCGATTTCTTAAAAAACGCTATTTGAGATTCACAGAGGGCTTTCTTCATACATCTGGCCCATAGAGCGTAGGACAATAAGATGTAAATGGTAATTTCCTTCTTGAGCAGCACGCAGCAGAATCTGCAAGACATTTTCAACAATATCCACATACGACATCCAAAAGGTAGAGGGATCTCCATTGTTATGACAAAGATGTTCCAGGAATACATCCCAAAGCTGTTTTACTTCGCCAAAGACAGCATTCTGCAAGAGGTCATCTAATCTCTGTTGGCATAGGTCTTTTGAAAAGTTGTTAATATCCTCAATGAAGGAGTAGACTAACTGAATGTTCTCTTCGTAACTCTTCTCCAACCAGGAGATAAATTCCAACCAAGCAAGTCTCAACATAGCTACATACACTCACTTGTGTACTCGAACTGCACAATTGTACATACAACCTTCTAGTATTGATGGTATTGATCCTTCTGCTATCATATATGCTTCAATGCAAAGGTCGCGAAGGCCAGCATATTGAAAATGTTTCCCAAGAATGGACATGACATTGCAAATGGCGTGAAAGGTGCCCATTCGAAGAATGATTCTGTGGTACGTTGCTTTATGCTTCCACACGATCTCAGTTGCTTTTGCATAGAGAGCTTGTTCAATGACCACTACAATTTTTGCCAAATGCAGTAATTGCCTTATCAGCTCTGACTGTTTCAAAATTTCAGAAACAGATGTCAACTCAGTTGCAGGGGCATTAATGGTGGGCCAGTAGCCAATTGAATCCTGTGATACACTAACTAGATTTCTAGTACTGATGGTAAATCCTGTCGAACTTGGTATTATCTGTGCAAGACTCCCTTCTTGTCTTGTAACAACCTAGATTATGTTCTTATTTTGGGAAAGCTTCAATTGGGCAGCAAATTCCGGTATGACTCCAACTCGTTCACCAGAAACATACATGAACAATTCTTCAGTGTTTGTGGTGTTCAATGTTCTTTGCTTTTGTTTCTCAATGCTTGGGAGAGCAGCTTTAAAAGGTTGCGGTCCAAACAACTAAGGCTGCACCACTATGCCATCGATGACTTGTCCCTTACCAGTAAGAGTCTCTTCCAGCCTATCAATGTTATCCCATGCTAAGTTAGAGAAGATGTGAGGCTGAATATCGGCTGGAAGAACAATTTGCTCATTTAAGGCAGCAGCAAGTTTCTAAAGACACAAGTTGTGAATATGAAATTCTATGAGCAAGTATGTTTAGAGTGCAAATGATTTCAACATTGCCTGTCAGCGTTTTTATAGTGTATGGGAGCAACAATTGCTGGCGACTTGTGACTGTATATATAATGTCCTAAATGAATGATTGCATAAGTAAGGTGACCCTTTTGGACGACTTTGTGTTTTCTTGTTCTCCAGTCAGAAGTCCAAATAGGAACCCTTTAAGGTAATCAGGCACTGTAAATGAATTTGTATCAACATCTGATTGATGTTATGACCATGGTGTTGATGTCAAGTTTGTTTTAATCATTGTTTTTATGTGCGATGATGTTTGATCAGTGATCTTGTTCATGTCTGTTGCCTTAACTTTAAAAACTGATCATTCTCTTTTCAAACTCTAGTTTTCTCTTACAATGTCCTGTAGCATGACACTATCAGGTTGGGCCAATAATTTTCCTAGGGTGTCTTGGAGTACGTGGAGCCTGTCACCGAACTCGGAGTCCAATTATCTTCTAATATGCTTCTTGCTTGATTTGTCTATTCCCTGTATTTCTCTGCTTGTCACAAGGGTTTCAAGCTTTTTACCGAGAGTCGTTACACGTATTACCTCTTTGCTAGGAATAGTCACAGTTCTCTCATATTTTTGTAGAAATCATCAGTTTGAATACTAGATGCATGATCTTCCTCCTTTGCTTTAACCCTTGTATACTTCCTATAACAAGATGCATGATAATAGGCTTCTGCAGCTACTATCACCCATCTTTTACATTTTTGTCTGTTTCAGAAAGGTATCCGGAATCAAAGTGGGTCTCAGTTCACGTATGTAAGGGGCAATATAGTGCTGCTCAGTAACTTGGGGCCAGATGTATGGAAGGATTTTGCATTTGCAAATGGTGCAAATTGCTTTTTGGGCTGCTAGCGAATACAACCCCCTCCTTTTCTTATGTACAAAAGGCAATTTGAGTGTTATTTTTTAAGGTTTCTCAATTTTTGGTAATCACTATTTTTTCATTTCCAAATATGTAATTGCAAATGGGACTTTCCAAGTTGCGATTTGCAATTAATATGTATCAAGCATTTTGTAATTGTGACTAGTTGCAAAATGCAGCTTTAGGAAATGCATTACTGCCAATTCGAAGTGGCTCAAAATGCATCAGGTCCTTTTATAGTGACAGCATTGTATGTTCTGGTGCAGAGGATGAGGATTTTTGGCTGCTATGCAGAAAAGGAGAACGAGAGGAGTTTTAGGGTTAGAGTCACCCTTTTTGATCAAACTGTGGAGGAAATATTCATATGTCCAGGCTTAGTAGTCAGGTTATTTTGGATTTGATAGCTGATTTATATAGACTGCTACAGACCCCAACATACAGAAGGAATGCTATTTCACCACATTGCGTACAGGGAGTAATAGCAGCAGCATGGGAGTGTCCCAAAGTGTTTTTTTCATTTTTTTATACGTTTATTGATATTATGTTGTCAAAAATTAATGATTACATTTATTTCTGTCCACCATCTGCAAATGAGTTTATTTATAGAAAAATAGCTACTCCCTCAACATACAGCTTACGTGTGATGCCTTCTGTATAATAATAGACCTTGTTGCCTGATTTGCCACAGTGGGGTATATAAAAGGCTGTCTCAAGGTGATTTTGGTGACAATATTCTAATTGGTAAGCCTATATAAATCATTTCACACCCAGTTTAGCACCCAAACTAATAACCCATACTAATGTCTGCTTCCTAAACTTTTTAGGAGACAGTGCAAATGCATTACAGCCATGGAGTTTAACACCATATTTAAATCTTAAGTACGAGAAATGAGGGGAGATACAATTGTGCTCACAAAACTACACACTCTGTTATAGAGAGGAAATATGGAATACTAAAAAGACGCTTCAGGTGTCTGCACAAGAGTGGTGGAGCCCTCCAATACTGTCCGGAAACAGTTTGCAAAATTATTGCTGCATGTGCAATGCTGCATAATCTTGCTTTGAGGAGGGGTCTTCATAATCTGGATATTGATTTAAATTCTAATCCTGAGCAAGGAATTCCATACATATAACACCAACATTATGCCTCTTGTACTGCTGAGGGTAGAACACCTAGTGCAGGGATCACTACTAATTATTTTTAAGGTAAGTCAATAGCAAATGTGTGAACTGAAATCAAAACTACTTGCTTAATTATGCTTTTAAATCAACATATCATATTCATTTTATTAAGAAATCATACTCATTTGGGTTGTAAGAACAAAACATATTTCTAAAGAGCAACAATTTTCACTATCCTTTAGTATTTTTTTAATCAAATAATATAAGAAGGCACGTGCATAAAAAATAAAGACATTTGTGCTTTCTTCTTCCTCTTTTTGCACTACTTTTCTCAGCAGGGCCTGCCTGTGGAGTATCTCAAACATCTGTACTAGATGTGTGTGGCTTGTGCGCTTAAGGTTTGCTACATCAGGCACAGTGAGGCTACTTAGGCCTGGCGTCTCTTCACTATCAACTATCTCTAATTCTGCAGGCCCTGATATAGGCCCTCATTACGACTTTGGTGGTCTTCACAGAGGACCGCCAAACCTGCGGGTGCCAGAAAGCCGCCAGTGCTGGAGGTCTTCCGCCCACCATATCGCGGGTACTTCCGGATTTCCGCCACACTTTGGGTAGAAATCCAGCAGTAGTCGTGCTGGCGGTAGGAGGTGCTCTGGCTGTTCCCACCCCGCCAGTAGGACTCCACCAGCTGTATTATGGGGTGCTGCCAGCAGTGGAAGTGCCTCTTCCCGTTCACTGCCAGATTACCTTTTCCCTGGACCAGGTAAGGTGATCTCCTAACAGGGGAGAGGGTGGCGAGGGTGTGGGGTGTTGTGTGTCCTTGTATGAGTGTGTGGTGTCTGCGTGTGTGCATGAATGTGTGTATGTGTGGTTGTATGCATGTCTGAATGTAGTAGTGAGCGCGTGTATGCATGTATATTTCTTACAATCTGATGAATTTATGAAATTAGTATGAAATCTTACCTTGCAATGCAGATGGTGGATTTGAGGTATCTATGTTGGAAACACAAACAACACTCTCATGCTAAATTGTTGCCTCAGAGTTTTCATAGGTGTTGATTGTGGCTGCTGAGATGGCTCTCCACCTGTCCTATGTGCCTCTTCCAACCGACTAGCTACCTTTTCTGCAGTAAGCAGTCCTGAACCGTACCATCTTTTCCTCATTTGTAGGATGGTATGTTGGTTAACACCAAGTTAATTTATTTAGTCCAAGATGTCAGTCCAGATTTCATTCTTTGTGAGTCAGGCACAGTAAAAGACGTCTTGCCAAAGAGCTCCTCATTATTGACAACGCACTTCTCAGTACCTCCAGCTCCGTGTCTGAAAACGTATGGCCTCATTATGAGTTTGACGGTGATGAGACCACCAAACTGGTGGTGGCAGTCAGACTGCCATGGCTTTGGCAGTCAGACTGCCAAATTACGGCTTTGGTGGTAGGACTGCCAAAGGACCACTATCCCTGCCATGAACATGGTTCCCGGCGGCATGACGGCCGTCGGGCTTCCAACCAGCCATGGCGGCGCTGAACTCAGCACCACCTGGCTGATTACAACCCCTCTTTCGGCCAGCCTTTTCATGGTGGGGAGCCTGCCATGAAAAGTCTGGTGGAAAGGCTGTGCTGGGGGCCAAAGGGTGGCCCCTGTACTGGCCACAATCATGTGTGGGCAGTGCAGGAGCCCACCTGCCTAGCACCGACGGAATGTGCACTGTCTGCTTTGTAGACAGTGTGCATTCCATGGGTGCTGGAGTGTTAGGCTTTTGGCCTCGACTCCCTTAAGGGAGCCAAGGCCAATATCCTACCACTGTTCCCGCTGGCATATTACAATGTTCCAGCCGGTCAGCCCAGCAGGAACATTGTAATACGCTTGGGGGGAACGTCACCGCCATGGCAGTGGCGTTCTCCCTGTGAGTTTGGCAGTCCCGTGGTAGAACCGCCAAACACATTATGAGGCCTTTAGTCTTGAATTCTAGAAGCAAGATCTCTATTAGCCTCTTCACTTGCAATAATTATTTTTATTTGCAGGCAAAAAATTACAACAAGAGCCCACATATTCACTCCTGCCAAACACTCCCTTTCTCTGTGTTATAGAACACTAGTAGGTGCATGTATTTGAACACTTCCTCATGGTGAGGTCATTATTCTATTCCCAAAAAGTAACTCTTACTATTTGCAATTTACTATTACAGATTAGGATATTTGGTGATTCCATATTAGGAAATCGCTAAATAGCAACTGCGAATCTGGCAGATTCAGAAATTTAAAAAAATGATCTTTCATACATCAGCAATTTCCTGTTAGCATTTAAGATGAAATCGCTATTTGAAAATCGCTAAACAAAACATATATATCTGGCCCTTGGCGTGCAGATTTTTCACTTATGATAGTGGATAATTTCCTGCAAAACTGTCAGCTAAGAAACAACAGTTAATATCTCAAATAGTGGGCAGTGGGGTTATATCTGAGGAATTTTACCAACATGTTTTCAGAGAAGAGTTTTCACTTTCATTAGTGTGCTTCAACCATATAACTGTGTAGAAAAACTCAAACAAAGAAAAGCTAAACATAAGGTTAAATGTTTGTTTGAGGAATCTTCTTGACGACTGGTACAGGATCAGTTCTAATGCTTCAATTGTTCATAGCCACTACAATGGTTAAGAAAACCATTATGAGCCTGGTGCTGGTAAAATACTAACTCAACAAGTACTAATTGAAGCTCATGGCATGAAGCAGGTGCACAAGCCAATGGAGCCACTGAGCATGAATTTCATACAGATGATGTGGATATAACAAGGAAGGAAAAACAGTGGTTGAAATCAATACAATTTGGAGAGAGATGCTGACAAAAGAAACATGCTGCTGAGCAATTGCATTTTGGATGCACGTTTTGGTTTGCATGATAGGGGCCCGACTAATGGTTTGCTCAACTAATCATAACTCATCTTTTTGAGGGGTTTCTCATTTTTTAGTAACCATAACTTCACTAAAAATACGTTTTAGGGGGATTTTCTAGGTAGTTTTAAACATATCTTAATGACTTGTGAGCAGAGGAAATCATAATTAACAGTTAACAAAGTTTTCCAAATGATATTAGAGAATATTTATTGATATACTTCCTTTGTCATCTAGGGCTGCCCATTGGGTCCAGGCCCTTTAGCCATCCTCCTGTGTGCCCATCCTTGCTGTCACTGTCTTTGGTAATGCACAATACACATCCTGGGCACCCAGTCCCCTCCGCACTGCATAACAGATGTGCCTGCATTCAGCCATACATAGCAGACGTTTAGTGAACAGCTTGTGTCAAGGCCACTGAACCAGCTAACGATGTCCTTCAGATGTCTACATTGTGATTGGGGAACGTTTGGCCTGAAACCATCGTTCCTGGTGTGGGTATCCTCTTTCGCCACCTTTCTTCCCATCTGTTTCTGTTTCATCAGACACACTTCATGCCTGGCATCCTGCATAATGACTGCTGCAACAAAAAAATCAGTTGCTGTCAACCAATCAGATTATTCTTGTTACCCAGCTCCATCCAGATATATAAATGCCCAGCTCATTAACCATGCCTCACTCCAAACTCTACTACTATAATCTTCAAATCCTCCAATAAGGGAGGCAATGAGGTCCTTTGGGACATACAAAAATATCAAGATGAGGCAGCTAGACATGTGTCAGTCTGCTATGAAATCACCACCATGAATGCATTTAGACAGACTATTGTGCAATTCCATTCTCTTTTGGGCAGTTGGAGAGAGAAGGGCCTCCTCAACACTGAAGAATACTTTTTTTTTTCAGGTTACCAAATCAGTTATACCTTGTTTTTTTTGCTACCTAAGAGGCATACAAATTGTGAGAATCCATCAGGCAGATTCATCATCTTTGCTAATAGCAGTTTGTTAGAGAATACCTCAGTATATCTGGATTTCTTCTTAAGTGCTTATGTTTTGAACTTACCTTTGTATTGCAGGGATAGTACAGATTTTGTGAATAAGATAAATGTAATCGCCTGGCAAGAGTATTATTTGCTGGTGACTATTGATGTAGTCTCATTATACACTTGCAATAATCACGATTTTGGAAGTGAGGGATGTAGACATTTTTTAGGGACAAAGCCATCTACACATATGACCATTAGCAGATGCTGCTAAAAATGTTGAGGTTTTGTTTAGAAAATAACTTTTTACTGTTTAATAAAGTCATGTGTTGACAACTGGTTTGGACCGCAATGGGAAGCTCTTTTGCTCCCAGCTATGCAGGTATCTTCATTGGTTGGTGGGAAGAGAAGCAGGTGTGGGTTGAAGATAACAAATGTTGGACCAGAAACATTATTTTTTGGACTTGCTACATAGATGATCTTTTTGGGATCTCTGGGATGGCCCTAGAAGTCAGTTACTTGCTTTCCTGACACGTATTTCAAACAACAGCCACAACTTAGATTTCACCCACAAAATACATGATGATGAGATGGACTTTTTGGATGTTTGTGTCAAAATTTCCAATTGTACACTCCATACCGCTTTGTATTGAAAAAGTACAGCAGGCAGTGCTTCATTTGTGCTTGTTGTTTCCGGTACAGACCACCAGCACTTTTTTTTTTTTAGGGCCGGTACTTATTTTTCTGCCTCAAGCATTTACTGCTAGCAAAAGACACATATGGGAAAGATAGGGGAAGAGAAAAACCAAAAAGCGTCACAAAGGGACAAAGCAGAAAGCTGCAGGAGTGAGCTGAAGGGACAGGGAATGGCTCTAAATGGATTGAAGAGGCCCGAGATGGCTTCAAGATTATGCTGCCTCAGTATTCCGTGGTCGCACATTTAATTGCAGCAGACGCATGTTTAAGAGGAGAGCTGTGGGCACCGGCATGTTTTTATTTACAAATTAAGCACTGACAGCAGGTAATGACAAACTACATAGCAATAGTCATCACCCGATTAAACTTAAGTGGAGTATCCCTTTTGGTGGGTTTTTGAGGGCTAAGCTAAATTGCAGCACAGCACAGGCCTAGAGAGAGGAGGAGTATAAGATGATATAGAGATTTAGAGAACAGGTTATTGAAGATTTTAAAAACAGCTAGCGACAAAGGTAGGAATCTTACAAGGGATGATTTACTTAAAATATACACATAAAGAGAAGGAAGACACTGGCATAGTCATATTACAAGGAATCAGAAAAAGTAAAACGGATCTTGACAAGACACTGGCATAGTCATATAACAAGGAATCAGAAAAAGTAAAATGGATCTTGACAAGACACTGGCACCTATTCCAGTCAGACCTTATAATAGCAAATCAGATAACATCACACACCATGGTAACATACTGGAAAGCTAAATCCATCAGGGACATCTTAATCCACAGCTGCATGACTGCATGAGAGGGCAATGGTACCTGGCTAGAAGACCAAAAAGGCTTTTACAGATATGGGAGATGTAAGGCTTGCAAGGGAAGCAAGAACCAAAAGACATATACATTACCCACTGGGGGATCAGTCACAATTTATAGCGTGTGCTAGTGATCATTGCATATATGTTATAACTTGCCCCTGTGGACGGAAACACATTGGGAGCACTGTTTCCCCAGTTAAAAAAGAATGCCTGAACACCTTAGAGCTATTAAAAATTCTGATCCAAATTATCCTGTTGCTATACATTGGGCTGACAAACATGCTCGGAACCCAGACCTTTTGGCATTGACAGAATTGTTAATTACATTTGTGGAGGCGAACATGAGGAAAAGCTCTGGACCCTTGAATAAGAACACATCATTTTTCTCAACAATAAGGCTCCCAACTGGTTGAACATAGATGAAGAACTTCATGTACACAGGTTGAGTTAGTGTCTCAGTTTTTTCAGTTGTTGGACATATTGTTGAATGTAAATATTTTGCCTGCCTTTTTATAGAGTTTTTTCTCGTTATCTAGGAGTGGGGGACATGATACAACAATTTTGTGTGTTTCACGGGGTTTGTTTTATGTAAATTAGTACATGTTTGTGGTTTAAATGCTCCAGTCAGAGAAGTTTGTTTTGTGTACTTAATAAATAACTTGGGATTATTTGCCTAACAAGTTGTATATCAACTATTAAATATGGTATGAAGCATCAACATTAGACTGTCAGCCTAATAAGTCTTTGATGTAAACAACTGTGTGATTAACTGTCATTTCAGTAATTTATTGAAGTAAGTTTGTGGGGAGACTTCTTGTATACAGTTAGGAGGTATTAGCAAAGCAATGGAAGGCCACTGGGCCATCTCACAATTATTTGACTAAACAATGATTTTTAGCAAAGTTTAAGCAATAACCTGTGCTTTCATGAAGTATCAGCTGCAACTATAATTATGCACTACCAATGTCAAGCCATTTTTGTAGTCATTTTTTGTAGGCTGTTTCTAAAAATGTATCTGGGAGCATTTGGCACTTTGTTTATGACTGTTACTAACATATTTCAAGCTGGTTGGGGAACACTGTTGTTTGTTGGTTCAGGCTGTGAGGAAGATTGTCCTGGTCAAAACACTTTATCAATAAAAGTTTCTTTCTATCTAGCCAGTGGAGTGCGGACTCTCTGTGCTCTCGTCATTTGGCCATTGATTTTCTGTACTTACAAATTGGACTTGCACCTGTTATCCAGCACTGGTCCTGACTGGGGGATGTAACCAGATTATTTCAAGGACGTGTATTTTGTCCTTGCAATAATCCGGTTATATCCCGCAGTCAGGATCCAATATATATACATAAAAAAACAAAAGTTACAGGGCAGTTATAGTTAGCAAACAACATTACAAAAACCTTAGAAATACACTAAAAAAAACAAAGGTTACAGTGAATTTATAGTTAGGAAACAACATTAAAAAACCTTAAAACATTCACTGAAAATAACAAAGGTTACAGGAACATTACAGTTAGGCTCACATTCACTTGTACAAAACCAGTGAAATTCAGCAGTTACAGTTACCTGAGCTAACTATAACTTACGACCCACAATACACTACTTACGAGTTCACTTATTACATCACTCATGACATGGTCAGGGACATCGGTGATGACATCTATCTGAAACGACATCACTCATGACATCTTTCACAGAAGCACTCACATATCCACTCACACCCCTATACATCCTCTCATAAACCCACTCACACATCCACACAACCACTCACATACCCATTCGGAGACCCATACAAGTACTCACACTTCCACTCACTTATCCAGAGAGCCACTCACCAACCCACTCAGACACTCATAAAACCACTCACTCACCCATACAGCTACTTATACAACCAGTCACTTACCCATACACCCACTCACAGTCACACACTCACCCATACAGCTACTTACACACCCACTTATCCACCCATAGAGCCATTCGCACACCTCCTCACTAACCTGTACACCTTCTCAACACAGCCACTCACTCACCCATACACTCACACAACCCCTCAAATACCCATTCACACATCCTTTCAAGCACTCACACATTCGCTCACTCACCACACATCCATTCATAGAGACACTTACTCTACAATACAGCGACTCACACACCAACTAACTTAACCAAACAGCCACTCAAACAGCCATTCACTCACTCATAGAGCCGCTTACACAGCCAGTTATTTACTCATACCTCCATTCAGACACCCACTCACTCACCCACTCATAAAGTCACTCACGCAGCCGCTCATTCACCCACACAGCCAATGACTCACCCGCTCACTCACTAATATAGTCACTCACACAGTCACTCACTCACCAACACAGCTACTGACATACCAACTTATGCACCCATACAGGCATTGACACAACCACTCACACACCCATACAGGCCCTCAGACACCCACTCACACACGAATGCATGCAGTCACACAGCTAGTCACCTAATATATGTTAGAAATAGTATCACTCATTTGTAGTACAGAAAGTATACTATTTTACTTTTGTAGTGCCTTGGCATATATGCTTACCACGCATAAATGTTTAGAAAATACTCACACTCACTGGATGATGTCATCAGTGATGTAATTTTAGATATAATCAGTGATGTCATCAGTGATGTTACTGACCATGTCATGAGTGATATAATATGTGAGGGCATAAGCAGTGCATTGAGCGGGCGTAAGTTATTATTAGCTCAGGTAACTATAACTGCTTAATTTCACTGGATTTGTATGAGTAAAATGTGAGCCTAACTATAACGTCCCCTTAACCTTTGTTTTTTCAGTGAATTTTTAAGGTTATTTTTAATTCGATTTCTTAACTATAATGTCCCTGTAACCTTTGTTATTTTCAGTGAAAATATATATGTATCTCTATTACCTACTGGAGGTCACCAGTAGGTAGTTAAAGTTAGGACCATGTTTCCATAGAAAAATCATTTTTTTACATGTCTATATCTTTGGCACTGTTTAACGAATCTTCACAAAACTTTCCAAAAAAAAGTGCCTCGGTGATTCTTGTTGCACACAGAAAGTTTCAAGGTGGTCTGTCGGGGGGGGGGAGGGGTCAGAAAAAAAGAGGCAGGGCAAAAAAGGTGCGCTTCCTATGTTAATTCCCATCAAAGTTTTGAACGTGACTACAGCTCGAACCACTGGACAGAATTACACCAAATTTGGCAGAAAACTAGCCTTGGGTACACAAATTGTGCTTTTGGTTAATTGGTGTAAATCCGTTCAGTTGTTTTTGAGCTATTAAAGGGAACATAAATTTGAATATCTGAGGTTGTGAATTCATCCCGTCGTTTTTGTGGTGATCGCAGCATATTCATGAATGCTCACCCCAACAGGAATGCTGTGATTGGCTGGCTGCAACCACACCAGAAAGAGCCATACACCCACTTTAAGACCCACTTAGACACTCATGCACCCACTCACAGACCCACTTAGAGCTTTACACACTCACTTACAGACCTACTTAGAGACCCACTCTGACATTCATGCATTCACTCACAGACCCATGGAGACCTTCATGTACTCACTGAGAGACCCACTTGGACAAACTTTATGACACCCATTAAAAAAGAGGTTGTCAGAGAGTTATGTAGCAAATGAGAGACCTTCTGAGAGTCTTTTACACACAGTGACAGACACAGCAGGAGAGTCATAATGAGTTTAGAGTCATTTTGAAGGTGAACTTCATACTGTGTTGTAGAAAATGTCTGTACATCTAGTTGTACATTTTGAATGGGCTGTGTACTGAAAGCCTGCCTTTGTTTTGTGTATTCGCGGTATAGTTGCGAATATTGCAACGTCATCATGAATATTTAAAAACATTGAAAAGAATATATTTGAATAAAGAAAATGGAGAACAATTTTGGACAGTAGGGTGGCCCTGACACGAGCCTTTAAGTTAATTGTAAGTATGTGATAGCTACATGTAAGACCGGATGCAGAGTTGTAGGTTGGAAAGAAAAACTCTATTGCCTTCATGTGTCAGGTAGACACTGTCACTTCTGTGTATATCATGCATGTCAAAGTGCAGGTTGTTGTAGATACAGCCTATGTTATGCTCTCTACGGAATGCAGAAGCAGTTTTAGTAAGATATTTCCTGGCTCTGTCAATCTGTGGAGAGAATTGATTAGACCACTTCCATTTCTGCTTTTGGCATATGTTGGAGTACACCAAATCAGTGTGAGGGAAAATTGTCATCAATTACTCACATGCCTGAAGATGAACTAAAACATCTCCTGGCACTAATACATGTTAACACCTACATTCATTCAGATGTATGGGCAAGTAGTGATACAATCACAATCATCTATCCAGACAAATACTGCTTTAATCATGAGTGAGGCCTACTAGTGGAGCGCTTGCCTGTGTTCTGTCACTGGCCAGTGAAATTGGCCTGTGAAACCCCTTTGTCAAGTGTCAAACTCATGTTTAGTGCAAATATTTCACCTGAATAATGTGCTATAGGTACGGCATCAAGGATGGTGCAATATGCCTAAGTGATTAAGAAATGCCCTTTTTAGTTTAAGAAAGTTACTTTTTTCATGCATAATCTTTATTGACATTTCAACAAGTAACAGCCAATTTTTGACAATAGTACAAGTGCAACCCAGAAACATCCTTCCCACCCCACACACAGTCTATTGTCAGGATATTGCCTAGTGTGATTTCCTTTTAGAAACGTACTTTTGCACTTGCAGACCCCTAACCCAAGCATTACATAGAGTATACCACTCACCAAGCAACTGACATTCATCTTTCCAAAGCATGGATCCTGTGTCTCAGCCACTGACAGAGTGATAGAGACACTTCTACAATTACTCACATACTAAGAAAGCATTTATGTATGAAGCACTATCAAAGGTAATGGTTGGCACAGTCACATATCCGTGCATTCTTAACAGAGGTACTGAGGTATATGTTCAGTCACTTATGTACACATATACAGAGCCATACAGGTACTAAAACAGACACTCACATGCAGGCAGATAAACCAAAATGCCTGGAGGTGCTAATATAAGTGAATACCTACATTCGCGCAGCTGTATTGGCAAGGAGTGACACAATCTCGTCATGTATCCAGACAAATACTGCTTTAATCATGACTGAGGCCTACTGGTGGAGAGCTGGCCACTGAAATTGGCATATAGACCCCTTTGTCATGTCTCAAACTCATGTTTTTGTGCAAATATTTCACCTGTATAAGTGCATAACTAAGGTATTGCATCATGCATGCTGCAATGTGCTTAAGTGATTAAGAAATGTACAGTTTAGTTTTAGAAACGTACTTATGCACTTGCAGACTCCTAACCCAAGCACTACATAGAGTATCTCACTCACCAAGGAACTTACGTATACATATACAGAGCCATAAAGGTACTAAAATAGGTTGTCACATACGGGCAGGTGAACTAAAACATCTCCTGGTACTAATACAGCTGAACATCTACGTTCACTCAGGCGTATAGGCAAGTAGTGACACAATCTAGTTGTGTATGCAGACAAATACTGTTCTAATTATGGGTAAGGGCTATTAATGAAGAGAGGGTGTGTACTCTATCACTGCTGAACTGAAGTTGGCCCCGAAAGTCATTTGTCAGGAGAAACAGACAGAAATATAAACTTCATCATTAATGGAACAATGTTATTAATATTATAATAAGACAACTGTTTACATTTCATTTCTACTTAGTTAATTAAAATGTGAAATACGAAAGTATACAATTGAAATAAAATATTTCTTTTTTTGTTTGTTTTCAGGTATCAATTTCGTCTTACCTACACACGCACAATGAAATTACAAAGTCAGAAAAGAAAGAAACTGAGACAGCAATTCTATCTTCTCACAACTGAGAAACAAACGGGGCAAAACGCAGAAAAAGTATTGAAAGAAAAAAGAGCTGCTGGTAAGAGAACTAAGATATTTCTTAAAGTAGTATGTGGTCAACTTGCAAGACAGCCACATGAAGTACATAAGAAACAAAGCTTGACATCAACTAAGAAAAGAGTATAAGTGCATGATATAATAAGTAAGAAATCCTACGATGAAGCTTAACTAGAAGGCAGCACCAGTTCAAGGAAATAAGAGTTAGAATGTTCTGTAGCAGAGTAATCCAGAATCTACTGAGAAGTATAAAGAAGTATAATAAAAGAAGACAAACTGTCATACAGAATGAGCATGTGGAGAGTATAGTTGAAAAGGCCTTTGTTCAGATAAGGAAGCTATTTATTTTTATTGTAAACAGAACGAAAATGCTAGACAAAATAGTGTTGAGTATGAGGAGAAAAAAGTCAAAAGAAAAGACTTTTAAACAGAATTAACTTTTGCAAAGTTTTTAGTGGGGAATGGAGACATACTTCTAGTACTGAGCTTTTCTTTAATGAAGAAAGCTATTGCAAGAGAACATGCTAGTGCACACAGTTGATGAATCTGGACGGTGTTATGAGATGAAAGATGGGTCTTCTATTGCAAAAGAGATTATGGTACCTAGAAATGTTGAGGAAGTCATAGCTAAAGAAGTACAGGGAAGGCAGAGACAGACCCCTATATATATGTAGAATTATAGTAGTATTTGTCAGCAATCAATTGACACACTCAGAAATTGTTTATGTAAGTGTCCATGCAAAAGTCTTAACCAGAAAATTGCCCTTTTGCAAAGATTAGATCCATGCAATGTAAGAAAATATACAAATCTACAGGGACATTCACTAGCATGCTTATTGAAGAAAGTGTTCCAAAGCACCTTTCATCATTTTAGAATGTTAGCCGCACACCACTCATGAATGCAAACTTTAGTAAGAAGGCTTTATCATGTGATGAGTCCTGCACTATGTTGACAAGAAATGAATAGAGCTCTTTTGCATCCACATTTTGCATTTACGCAAAATGTTGTTTTGGATTCCCTCAACCTGTTATCTCAGAAGGAAGAGTGAACAGCTGTTTGTCAGCAGTGAGACACACTATAATACAGAAAACACCAAAAAAGACTTACAATCTCAAAATAACAGAAGCTTCAAAATATATAACTGACTTCAACTCTGTTTCTGGAGATGTGGAATGCAAATTCTGATGTACAATTTGTAGCAGATAACTCTATTGCTGTTGCTCGGTACATGTCTTCTTATTTCAAAAAGCCAGAGAAGACAGACATGAAAGAAGTCGGGGGGATATTTCTGCAGAAGAGTCTCGCTAAGAAATTGCACAGTTTTAGTTTGCAAATGCTTTCCCACAGGAAAATTGGATCTTATGAATGTGCAGATTGATTGAGCTCGGCAAGTTTGTTCTCTAAGTCTAAAGGAATTGGGTGGGTAAGCCTAGGCTTTATAAGCAGTTGTTATATAATAATGACCTCTTTCCCAGAAATACAGTACTTTGCAGAATTTGATTCAGAGAGTACAGACATACTAAAAACGAATTTGCTGGATACATACTACCCGAGAAGTAGTCATCATCTTGAAGACACGTGTCTCTTTGAAATACTTCAGCATTATAAATATAGAAGTAATACAACTGAAAATACAGAAGAAGGAATGTTTACAGTCATTGGATGTGACGGTTGTTTGGTGAGACACAACAAAGGAAATCTAATTAACCACAGGAAGCCTACTTGCCAAACTGCAGAGAGGAGAGAGTTTTTCTATTTGGCACTTTTGCAACTCTTCAAGCTTTGGCATACTGGATCAGATTTACTTGGACAATATGATTCTTATGAAGACTCATTCAACCCTGTAAAGGACAGTATTCAGTGTTTTATGTTTCCAATGTACTTGCAGATGTTGAAAGATGAGATTTAACAAGAGGAAACCATTGCTACTGAAATAACCAGGGAGCATTCACAAAGCAGCCAAAGCTCTGGACCAGTAAGTCAAGATCATCTTGGAGAACCGGTAATTCAAAATGAAGCAGCTATAGCTATGAATAAGGTGACAATTGCCATGTAGCAGGCAAGAGAGGAAAATGTTGATTTCGAACAGTTAGTGGAACAACTGAACAATGAATAGAGAATTTTACAATGAAGCTAAAACTAAAATAGAGCACAGATGAATCCATGAGAAAAAATATATGAATGTTCTACATATAAATCAATATTACTATACATCAGTGGACAAGCTGACACTGGCAAAAGCTTTCTAATTAAAGTTCTCAGTAGTTTTTTGCATAAGATTACAGATTCAAATTTGTCATGTGTCGTTACACCACAAACAATATTAGATGCACACAGCATTAAAGGAATCACTCTGCATCAACTATTAATGCTACCTGTTGAACATGACAGTAAATTGGAATATCAGATGTTATCTGGTGATGCTTGCCATGAGGTATTAAGAGTATGGAAAAAAATGAAGCTTCTAATCATTGATGAAGTGAGCATGGTATTAAACATAATGCTTGCTTTCATACATTTAAGGAGGCAGAAGATTTTAAGACCAAACTATGATGTACTCTTTGGAGGAAAGCATTTCATTGTCTTTGGTGACCTACTCAAACTTACCCAAAATAGGAGAACCTGTTTTCAAAACACTTTTGCATGAAGAAACAAGAAATTCCCTGGGAACTATTTGGCTAAACTTTGAATAGAAAGAACTAGTAAAAAATATGCTCCACACCTCTGATATAGATTATGGAGACATATTGAAAGACATTAGACTGGGAGTACTCTCAAAACTGGAGCAATGTGCTTTAGAAAGTCACCTTATCAAGAGTCTATTCCCATCTGAGATCACTGCACCAGAACTAATGTTCATTTTAATTAAACAAGAGAAATCGATAGTTTGTTGAATGCCATCACTTCAAGAGTTCTCAAACTTTAATGAGAAATTACTACAATTGGAAGCAGAAGGTATTTTGGAAATTACAGCTATTGATAAAATGGAACAGAAGGGAGTTATGTTACTACTGACAGATAAAGCACAAGCCAAATTGGATTCTTGGGATCAATCAGTATCCAAAACTGCAGGATTAGAAAAGCATTTACATCTCTGCAAAAATTGTCAAGTTATTTCACTACAGAATTTAAATATTGAAGAAGGCTTATTTAATGGTGCAATGGATAAAGTTCTATATTTCATTCATTTTCCAAATAGAGATAAGGTAGAATATTTGGCTGTGAAATTTGATCAGCTAGATGATGTGAAGAAGACTAGCCAGTGTGTTGTACGTTTTTTAATGATAAGGGACATATATCTGACAGCAACAGCTTCCTCTGTCTTTAGCATGTTTTGTAACCATCCATAATTCACAAGGTTTAGCTGCAGCTTTGGTTATTGTTGGAAGTTCTGTATCTAAAAAAGGAATGTCATATGTAGCATTGCCACAAAGTAGAACCTTGTCCGGTCTGTTTTTGATTGGCTTTGATGAGAACAAAGTTCGCGCTGATGTAAGATGTGTAAGAGAGTATAATCGATTAAGTATTCTATATGCTCCTCATTTAGGCCAGTATCCTGTTTATGAGAAATGGATACTCTGCCCAAAGTGGAAGATTATAAAACAGTCTACGGAATCTCAAGAAAAGAAAGAACAAAAGGAGAACATAGAGAGTGCTAAGAAGAAAAAACTGGAAAAAAGATGGTGAAATTGTGGGTTACCAATTGGAAAATAGTTCAGATGTCAACTGCTATGCAAATGTTGTTGTCAATGTACTGTTCCATTTACCCAATGTAGTAAACCACATTGAACAAAAATCAGGTAAAAAGAATGTCTTCTGCACTATATAATTTGCTACAACATGTAATAAGTGACAGAACTGTAATACATTCTGCTTCAGGGATCTGAGACCTTTTAGATATAGGTAGAGGATCAATAATGTTTACTCTCAACAAGACACACAGGAATTTATTATGGTCATTTTTGGAGTCTTGGAAGAAGAAGAAGTGAATATTGATGATCTGTTTGGACTCAGATTTACATGAAACCATGATTGTGCAGACTGCTCTTTTACATCTAGCACGCACATTAATTGTGAACGATTTCTTTACTTAAAATTATCAGATTTTAAAACTGTGCCTTTTGAGGAATTGTACAGAAATGCTACCCAAAATATGACCTGCCCAAACTGCAGATCTGACCTTCTCTCTACATTGTTTCTACAAAGAACAAAATAATACCCTATAGTAATGCTACAGCTATCAGCAGACCACATGGTTCAAACTGGAAACTCAAATTACTAACTTAAAAGCTGGATAAATATTATTTTCAGGAAGAACTTTTACTACTTTGGGTATCATCTTTCATGAAGGTGTTAATACAATCTCTGGACACCAGACTGTATATTCAAAAAGCAAATCTAGCTTGACAGAATGCAATGACATCAACTTAAAATACAAACCAAAACTTCCCTTCAAACTACCAAACTTATATCTTCTCTTTCTTCAGCCAAAGTTTTAAGTACAAATTATGGTTTAAAAAGGGGACATGGTTCATATGTTTTTTTTACATTATTTGAGGTATTAAGGGTAATGTCTTTTAAAAAGATGCTCAAATGCTGAGTCCTTGTAATGTCCCATAAAGGAGTTAATATATCAAGTCTATACATTGCTCTCTAATTAAAGTCTGAAACCAAAAGAACATGCTCCAATTACAGCAGCTCAAACTTGAAAAAAAAAAATCCTTCACAACTAGAAAGTCCCCATTTTTTTCTCCAACCAAACTTTAACATCCTAATTGAGGAAAAAAACACTGTGTGGAATTTTGTATAAATGGATTATCAGCACTATATACATCATTCGGCCTACCAGGGATGATGTTTTCCAGAAAGATCTCTAAAACTGAAAAGTACTTCACATTTATTTCTGATATTGCACCAGGATTACTGGAGTAACTATAAATAAAGCCACTACCTAATGAATTGTAATGAGTGCAATGCAAGATTAACATCATAAAGCTAGAATAACTATACATAATTATTATGCATACACATAGGCCCTCATTATGACCTTGGCGGGCGGTAAGATCGGACCGCCGGGCGGCCGCCAATGCAGCCGCACTCCCGCCGCGGCCATCAGGAGATCCCCGCTGGGCCGGGGGGTGGAAACCTGGTTTCCGCCCGCCGGGCCCAGCGGGGATCTCGGCTGCAACACAGGAGCCAGCTCCAAATGGAGCCGGCGGTGTTGCGGCCGTGCGACGGGTGCAGTTGCACCTGTCGCGCCTTTCACTGTCTGCACAGCAGACAGTGAAAAGCTGCACGGGCCGTGTCAGGGGGACCCTGCACTGCCCATGCCAGTGCAACTCCCCATACCCCCAGCCTTTTCCTGGCAGTTCAAACCACCAGGAAAAGGCTGGCAGTAGGGGGACTTGTAATCCTCTGGGGCGGATTAAATCCGCCGGGACCAATGTGGCGGGAAACCTCCGGTCCCGGCGGTGCGACCGTGTGCTTTCGCCGGGGTCGTAATTCTGTGGATTTCACCGCCAGCTTGCTGGTGGTGAAATCTGCCACAATAACCCTGGCGGTCCAAGACCGCCAGGGTTGTAATGAGGGCCATAGTGACTTCCAGACCACAAAGAAGCAAACCGAGGTGCACAAGTGTTGAAACACAAACAAGGCCAGTGACTGCTGAAAAGTCTGAGAAACTAGGCAACAATCCCAGTGTAGGTGACAGCCAGGCCCTATGACCACAAGCAAGAAAAGAAAATAGAAGAAATGTGTAGGTCACAACCACGTGCAGTTACAGGTCAGAAAAAGCAACAACCATGTTAAGTGTGAGAAAACTGAAAAACGTAGGATAGTGGATTCAGTAAACGATATTCACCTGTATGTACGAGTTTAAGAGGTAACCATAGGATTGGTATTGCTGGATACGCAGATACAGTGTCAGTCCTCATAAAAGACTATGGGGGTCATTCTGACCTCGGCAGTAAAAGGCCCTTACCGCCGGTCAGAAGTCCGCCACTCTACCGCCACGGTCATTCTGACCCACAATGGCGGAACCGCCAAAATCGCGACATCCAAGGAAGGCCGCCACATCAGCGGGCCGCGGAAAACTGGAGATGACCAAACCTCCACCGTCACGCCAACACAAACACGCCCATGCCATTCTGACCCACGAATCCACGCGGCGGTCTTTCAACCGCGGTATTCCATTGGCGGTACACACCGCCGCGGTCAAAATACACACACAGCTCCAAAACACAGCCACATTGGACAATTTGAAATACACACACCTGACACACATACAAACAACACTCCCACACATCCAACCAACTATAAAACACACACCCACATCACCCACAAACCCCTACGACCGAAGATCATAGACGAAGGAGAGAGAGACACAAACCAGAATAGAGAGCTACATCACACAGAGGCACACTACACCATCACACACACCACATAGAAGCACAAAGCACCACACACCAACACACTCTTCACCATATACACCACCCCACACCTCATCCACACCACCCCATGGCACCCCAAAGGCACCCACGCTTTTCGGACCAAGAACTCCGGGTCATGGTGGAGGAGATCATAAGAGTCGAACCCCAGCTCTTCGGCTCACAGGTGCAGCACACCACTATAGCCAGGAAGGCGGAGCTATGGCAGCGGATCGTGGACAGGGTCAACGCGGTGGGACAGCATCCCAGAAATCGAGAGGACATCCGCAAACGTTGGAACGACTTACGGGGAAAGGTGCGCTCGATGGTCTCGCGACACAACATCGCAGTGCAGAAGACTGGCGGGGGACCCCCACCCACACCACCCGAATTCACAGCATGGGAGCAAGAGGTACTAAACATCCTGCATCCTGATGGCCTCGCTGGAGTACACAGAGGAATGGACTCTGGTAAGTACAATCTCAACTACTTCACCCCCCCCCCAGCATGCCAACCCCCACCACCACCCTCACCCCCAACCCCCCATCACACATCCTCCCTGAGAATGTCTCCCCAGCACAACCCACCCAACACCAACCCCTGCATGCCACCACAAACTATGGACACCCATCACCTAAGCATGACCACTGCACATACCCCCCCCCAACACCCCCACAACACCTCCCCCAAGGGAATGACAGCACTGGGGGACAAGGGCACCCATAAATCGCACACAATAGCACACACAGAAACAATAACCATACTCTCTTACCCCATGCAGGACCCGAACGCCAACACACCGGCCAGGAGGGTCCAGAAATGTCCATCCCCCCCCGGAAGAGGCACCCAGTGATGACAGCAGCTCTGTCGACCTGGAACCTGACGACCAGCCCGGACCATCGGGGACCTCTGGACAGTCGGTTCCCAACACAAAGGCCACAGCAGACCCAACCCCCTCTGGGAACAACAGCACAGCTCCCACCCAGCGGGCCCATGGCTCTGTCTCTAGGACAGGTCAATCAGCGGTGTGTCTGCCACTACAGGGCCCCCAGGCTAACCCACCACCCCAACAACAACAGGGACCTGGGGGCAGTGGTAGTGGGCACACCGTCCAGGGGACAGAGTCCGGGGGAAACAGGGCAACTCGGAGGGCTGCTGTGCGAAAGGGGGGGAGGAGAGGCCCAGGGAACCGACTCTCCAAGAGGCCCTCACCACCATCATGGCAGCCTACCACCGCTCACAAGAGACAATGGCGACGGTACTGGCCAGGTTCCAGGAGATCCAGGCACAGCAGGAGGAACGCTACATGGGGTTCAACAATCATCTCACCACCATCTCTACCACCATGGGGAGCCTAGTCCAGGCCCTCCACCGGATAGAAGACACGTTGCGGGACCATGTGGCACCACACAGGGCCCCTGTCACTAGCCCGGACCAGGAACAGCCTACCACCTCCGCCGGCGCTAGTGGACAGGAGGCCCCACCACAACGACAGGCCACCAGAACCCCACCTCCTGCTGAAGAACAACCACCCCACAAGAGGAGCCTGAGATCAAAAAAATCGACAGAGTAGGATGTCAAGACCCCCACCAGCATGAGATACCCCCTGAAGTCATCCCACTGTCCCACATTGCCACCCTGTCCAACCTTGAACTGCCCCTGCTCCATCCTTCCACAGGCATATGGACAATGCACCTGTGAGACTGAGAACTGGACTCTGCCATGGCCATTACTCCACCCCCACCCATCACCGTGTTTATATCATGTACCATTATCTAGCACCAAAAATAAATCACTCAATGCACTGAAATCATGCTGGAGTCAGGCTGTATTATTTACAAATGTAAAACACATTACCGATCAATTATGTTCTGTAAACTTTGTGCTGAACACATACCGAGATCAATAAGCATTAGTCCAATTATGTTGGGAATATGTCCAAGGGCATAAAAATCACCCTTCACAGTGGGCAAATCAACCTCCTCTGGGAATATAATGTAACTCCGCATGTGTTTCGTCAGGGCAGACAACACTCTAGACAACACCTTAGAAAACATTGGCTGAGACATTCCAGATGACATGGCCACTGTTGTCTGGAATGAGCCACTTGCAAGAAAATGGAGGACTGACAGCACCTGCACCAGAGGGGGAATTCCTGTGGGTTGGCGGATGGGGGACATCAGGGCTGGCTCCAGCTGGGCACACAGTTCATGGATGGTGGCACGGTCAAGTCGGTATCGTAGTATGATGTGGCGTTCTTCCATTGTCGACAGGTCCACCAGCGGTCGGTACACGCGAGGATTCATCCTTCTCCTCACAAATCCCAGCGGACGGTGCCTAGGAAGGACAACATGGAGCACAGAGTCAAGATAATCACTGGTACGTTCACCACTGCTTGCATGGCACACGGTTATCTAGGTATTGAAAGGCGTGTATGTGTGGCAATGCCAGGCCTAG